>NW_024349802.1:28833517-29269126 GCF_902729225.1 Pteropus medius | reverse complement strand
TGGAATCTCAGAGGTAATGAAGGCTTAACATCAGGCAGTTGTGGGGCAGGGGGTTTGAGGAAAAGGAGAAGGATTGGAGATGAGAGCTCCGAAGCACCTGGTGACCAGTGGATGTGGGGATAAGGAGACAGTAAAAGGAGCTACTGTCTTGTGCCTTCTGGGTAATGATTCTAGCTTGCTTTTTACTTATTCTACATTCACTTTTTACTGTATATTTTATACCCATACCCTACCATCTACTCTATATTTTTGGAAGAAATTATTTGGAGTAAAGAGAATAGATTTTTCTTTTTCTTAAACCAAATAAGTTACCCTTTTTCTTCTTCCCATTTATACTCTAAGATGAACCATGGGCATTAGCTGCTAGATTTCAGATTCTCTCCCTGTGTAGCATTAAACACATTGATGTGGGTGAAGCAATGAGCTGAAAGTATTTTAAACTTTGATGGATAGCAGAAGAAGAAGACTTTATGAGTCTAATTCTTTTCAAGTTTGAAGATAATGATTTTTGCCTTTTCTGCCTTCACTTTTTTCTTTTGCATTTTACATCTGCGACAGTGAGTCACACACACCATTATTCTATTTAGCAGCCTTGACATCAGCAGCAAATTTGCATGAACTAGGAAAGGCATGCTTCTACATTATTTTCTTTTATTCTAGGTACTATTTTATTGCAGTGGAGATTTTAGGTTGTCTCTCCATTTAAACTTCTAATTCGATAGGGGCCATCTATGTTGTCTATCAATTTGCTTATAAGACCATTGGAAGAGAGGAGAGCCTTGTTTCTTGAATGGTGTGATAGAGAGGGATGAATGGTTTAAATTAACACTGCTCAGCGCACGTATGAAAAAGCTGAATCTACAGCAGAATTCCGCCTAACATGCTGAATTTACTACAGAAGGGCTTCTCAAATGTCTCCTAGGCAGAATGATTTTTTTGTTATGTAACCAAAGTTAAGATCCCTGCTTCTACCTGACATTGTCAAAAGGCATCTATTTTTTCCTTTCTTGTTGCTTCACACTTAGGCTTTTATTCATGCACTGAGTAAATTGGGTAAATTCTAATGAGATTAGGCAAAATCTCTTTATACTAAGAAGTGATGAACTCAATAGGGTTTTTAGGTAACTTGCAACACTAGAAGGAAGTAGAAACTTTAATCACCTTCATGTGTCCCTGGACAGCCACCAATAGTTGAGGATGTTGTCCAGTTTCAGTTCCTTTGAAGTGATCTACCAGGGATCCATGGGACATGAGGAATCTCCATAATCTGTCTCAGCATTTTCTTCCTTATACCTTAGCTAGAAATAGCAGTTATACAGGAACCGTGTGCTTAGAATTTAATAAAACCTGCATAAACCTGGAAAGATTGTTGGGTAGTAGATGCCTTTGGTGCTTTTACTGCTGGGTAGCTGGCAAGTTGGCAAAGAACTGGTAGCAGAGTCCATTCCTTCCCTTTAATGAAACTGAATGTTCCCTTAACATGTCACTTTAAAAATTTTAAAATGTGTCAACATCAAGATTTTTAGATCAGATAATATATGTACATGGTAATAAATACAAATAGTATAAATTATTCTTTAGTATTTCTTAAAGGATGGCAAGAGCCGTAAAAAGGAAGAATAAGAGATTTTACTTTCAGTTCTGCCACTGACTTATTTGGTGGCGTAGCCCATTTTGATGCCTTTCTGTTTCTCAATTTCTTCACCGAAAACCTAGAAATGGGAATATTTGTCTAATAACTCTTTAGGATTATTACAAGACCTTAATAAATCTGGTGTGTGAAAATGCTTTAAGTGCATAGAGACTAAAGAATCTTTGTTGTAGTTTCCGGTTGTCTCAGTTGAGTACCCAGCTAATATCTACTATGCACTTGGTATAGGCTGGGTGAAGATGAAGAGCTTTAAATTATTGACTCAATCCTCAAAATAGTTCTATCAGGTAAGTACTGTTCTTATCTCAGTTTTACAGTGAGAAAATGGAGGCACAGGGAAGCTAAATAACTTGCCAAAGTTCACACAGCTGATAATTAGTAGCAAAGTTAGACTTAAACCTAGTCTTTTTGTCTTTTTTCATCCCTTTCTCTCTCCTTCACTTTCCTTTTCTCTTTATATATGAATATTATATATACATACATAATATATACATGAATATATGTATAAATCTCTCTATATTATGGTTATAGCCACCTGCTTTTTTACTTAATATTTTATGCTGAACATTGTGTGTATATCATTACACTTTTCTTTAAAATCTATTTTTAATGATTTTGAAATACATCATATGTCTGCAGAGGAGTTACCGACTCCTATTTGCTAGGCATTTGTTTTCAATTTGTTTTTGTCATTATGCATAAGGCAAATTTCTTGGTTCACAAATCTTTGTGGGCATCTGTGATTATTTACTTAGAAAAAAATCCCAGAGATGGAATTGCTATGTCAAAAAGGATGGGCGTTTTTAAGGCTCTTGATATATATTGCCAAATCGCCCTCTTAAAAGGTTGTGCCAATTTATTCTTCCTCCAGAACTTTATATTCTATTTTCATGAAGATGACAGAGCAATTATAGGAGGCTAGATTAGAACAGAACCTTAAAGATCAGCACTTGGAGTCTGTGTGTGCCCTTGCTTGCATGTACCATAGACAAGGAAACAGAAGGTGGATATCTCGTCCAAGGGCACAGGGTAGATTAATGGTTGAATCCAAGTGATATTGGTTAATGATAAGCAATAGATGAGGTAGGAAATGCTTATATGGGAGTGGAAATATTCTTTTTCTGTCATTTTACAGTGTAATTACAAAATGTTACTCTTTCATTTTCTGGTTGCATTATTCTGATGACCTCAGAAGCTAAGCTAGCCTACATTATTAGAACTAAATTAATCTTGTGCCAACCAGTAATTCTAAATGGCAGCGGGAAACCTGAGAGGAGGATGAGTGGGGAGAGTTCAGCCACATATACAAAGTCCCCTGTTTTGGGGCTGCTTATCTATAGGGTGAACACCAGTTGTTTACAGGTGTTAATTTGTTGCACCAACAACCTAATAGCAACATTAATGAAAATAAAAATTAAATTAAAAATATTTACAATTCTGCCACTACAAATAAATTTTAAAAATATTTTTCAAGTGAAGTGTACTTTTTATGTAGTTTTATGTCATAAATATAATTTTGTATTTGAATCATATAAAAAAACTTTTTTTTATATTAAATCATATTAAAAAAACATTTTGCTAATTTTGCCTGCAAAATTATATGTTTAATAGCGTCCTAGTCAAGTATCTTGCCATATTTAATTAAGCATTCCCCCCATGTTGGCCATTTAGTTTATTCCCCAATTTTTAATATCATTAAATAATGTAGTTAAGATATCTAGATTGCGTATATGTTTTTCTTGTTTTAGTTACATCATTTGTAATTCCTCAGAAGGAAATTAACTACCTTTAAAAATCTGAAAATTTTTATAAGTTTTAATACATGCTGCAAATTGCTTTCCAAAATGGTTTGATAACTAGATTATGTCAATACACATTACAACGTAGTTTTAGATGAAAGACAATATTCCAAGATTTGTTTAAAAATTTTTACATCATCCAAGCCAACTCTAGCTTCTACCTCAGGAGCCATGGCTGCTAGCCTCATGGACGATTTGCTTATAACATACTTGGTCAGGTAACTTTGTCATTTTTGCCCAGCTTGGAAGGAATACTATAAGATGAATGGCTCTTTAACCAATCTATTTCCAAAACTGGCTGGCTCTTAGCTGACCTCTATAGGTTTTGGCCTGGCTTCGTACTGCCTTGAGCTTCTTGATTTGTAGAGGTTGAGGGCAGACCTTCTCAGTTTATGTACTTATTTATCCTCCCTCATCATGGGAATAGTTTGAAGTCCTCTGTTTATTTGAGTTAGAATTAGTTCTTGCTTCTTAAGGCTATCCTGACTCAATAAACAGACAACAATGAGCTTATGACTAGACCAGTCTGATTATTTTCTTCATATTAAGTAGTTTTGAAGAGATCCTTTGTTTATAATAATAGGACACAATAGTTTCCCCAAGCATATTTTACCAAACTGCCTGATTGGGTAAATACAATTAACAGAAATTGGGATGTAGAGAGATTGGGGGGAGAAAATGAGCTCAATTTTTTAATTCAATTTGAGGGCTAGAAGGACATCTAATGGAGGTGTTAGGCATATAAAAAGTAAGTTTGATACCCTGGAAAGCTGTTAGTAGGAGAAAGTGAGATTTAGATTTCATAGTGAAGTAGTTAGTAGGTAAAGTAGTTGTGATCTTTAAAAAGAGAAAAAAATAGGCATTATATGAGCTTAGAGGTCAGATGGACTTGGGTTAAATTCTTGATTCTGCCTCTTACTCTGTGTCCTTGAGCATGTTATTTAACTTTCAAGCCTAAGTTTTCATATCTACATAATGAGGGTAAAAATACCTACCTCATAGAGTGGATATGAGCATTAAAGGAGATAATGCAGTTTATTGAAATCAATGAATGTTAGCTATTATTGTTATGAGATTGAGGGCAAAATAATGTATAGGTTGTCACAGTAGGAAACAGCAGAAGACAAAGGAAAATGGTCAGAAATAGAAAAGAAAAGCAGTATAATCCAGGAACTCAGGATAAGAGGGAATCTAAGGCAGGAAGAAATGAGCAACACGGTCAAATATGAGGCTAAAGACAATGAAGGTGAAGATCAGAAAAGGTTTTTCTATTTGGAGATCACTAGGTCTCCTATGACTTCCAAGAGAATGGTTTCAGTAGAAAAACTACACAGATATCACATTGCAGGGCATTAGCAGTGAGGAATGTTTCCTAGGACCTACTGAACTCAAAACAGATAAGATATATTGCCAGTGATAGGTGAGACTGTTAGCAATGTGAGTGTCATTGGATTATCTATGGACTTAGAGTTTACATGTTCCCTCTTGTCCTGTATGCACCAAAAGGTAATGACTTCTATGGTTACATGAAGCTGAGATGTGCCACCAGTTGCAGCCTTTCTTGTAGCCTGGCTTATTTATTTATTTTTTTAAAATTAAGTTTATTGGGATAACATTGGTTAATATAATTATGTAATTTTCAGGTGTACATTATCATTTGACGTCTGTATATTCTATTGTATGTTTACCACGCAAAGTCCAGTTTCCTTCAGCTACCATATATTTGATTCCCTTTACCCACTTTGCCCTCCCTCATCCCCCTATATTTGACCCCCTTTACCCCATCTACCTTCCCCTCTTACCCACTGGTAACCACTATCTAGTCCATGTCCATGGTCTCTGTTTGTCCTACTCATTTGTTGCTTTTTAGGTTTATATCCACATGTGAGATATCATATGATTTTTCAATTTTTTTGCTGTCTGGTAGCCTGTTATATATATTTCTGACTATATATATATATATATATATATATATATATAATAATATATATATATATTTTATATATTATATGTATTTTATATATATTTCTCTCTATATAAATATATATATATTTCTACCTTTGGCCACATTTCAACTGCATATAAAAAAATAGAATGAAATATTAGGCCTAAGTTGGGTTCAGCACATTTACAAAGAGCTGATAGCATTTGACTGTTAGTTGGCTTCTTTAATTTTCTAATCAGACACAACTAGTAAAATTAAAAGACAGAATGTTAAGTTAAACCCAGTGAATCCTTCCATCCATGGACTTATTTAAAAAGTTTTTCATTGGAAGTAGCTTTTGATTCTGTTTTGCCTTTGATTTTATTATCTCATTAGTAATCACAAAAATGGGTTTCTTTCTGCCATGTTGCTGAAAATTCTGCTAGGAAAAACTCATTCAACTCTTAATAGAAATAAGAGGTAGAAGAAAATTGCAGGTTTTCCCAAATGACACAGGATTATGGCAGACATACCATCTTTTATAATTTCAGAGAATTTGATCTAACCACAAACAAATAAGAAATCAATCAGAACCATTTCAGTGTTAGAAAAACAATAGAAATCTCTCTCTCTCTCTCTCATCACACACACACACACACCACACACACACACACACACACCACACACACACACTGTCCTCACAACATGTTTGTGTTGGAACTCCTTATTTTTGTAGAACAAATGTCTCTTCAAAATATTTCAGACTTTGAACACTTGTCTGTACTAACATTTGTTATTGTCCCTACTTGTAGATTGTACATGGGGCTGGTTCATCATTTTGCTGCTGCTAACTTAGAACATTGTAGATGCTTCTGCTCAGATTCTAAGTCACCTAGTGTAACACAGTGAATTGGTTTGATACTGACAGAACATATTGTTAGTATCTATCCTTGGGAAAGGATGCCATTTACATTCTGTTCATGAGATGATTGACGTCTTGGATGGAAGTTTCTTTAAAATACAGGAAAGAGAATCTAGATATTCTGAGGATAGCCCTCTGCCTATTGCTGACAAAAGGCATGCAGTTGTAGGCTAAGTTCTATCTTTTATTTGTCTAATGAAAAGCCACCTTGCTGATTTTCTAATCACACATAGAAGTCTGATCTCAAAGCTGCTATCGTAAAATGGTTTACCGGGAACCCACAGTTCTCTTTCCAGAAGGAGACTTAAATAGTTATGGGAATCATTGATGAATGACTCTTTCAAAGATTGATTGGAAAGTGATCATAATAGCTCAAAGAAGGAACTAAACAAATGTTTACAGAATGCACTGCATATACCAAGTACTGTTTAGTATTTTGTGGAGAGATCTCTCTTGATCCTCAGTAGAACTAGGAATACAGGTATTGTTTAAAATTGGTACAAGGAACTCCTTCAATAGTCATGATTTCTTCAGTTTCACTGAGAGAAAGAGGCAATTATATTTCCAGCATATGAGACATTTATCCCTCTCACAATGTGCACTGGCATTTCCACACACCCAATTCAGAGAAGTAATCATTTATAACAATTGATATCAGAGGTTGGAACTGATAGTGCTAGGCTTGAGTCTGGCTTGCTGACATAAGTATTTTGATTCTCACATTGTTTAAAAAAATAATTTTAGATGGCTTCTAGTAATTGAAAACTTGATTTCCCACATAAATTTTGACTTGTGCCTCATGAAAAGAAATGAAATGATCTAACAAATTAGGCTTAATTAGGTCACTAATAACTGGAGTTGAGTAGCAGTTGTCCCCATTTGGTGGCCTGAATGCCTTCCACGTAAAATTTGTGTTGGAACTCCTTATTTATGTAGAACAAATGTCTCTATATATCTCCTTTTATTCAGCTTTTTCCAATCATCATATTATCCCGCATCTTAAAACAAAAAATGAGAACCATTAGTAAGAGAGGGGAAAGGGTAAATAATCTAGTTATTATTTTTACAGTTTTGTTCAGAATCTTATCTTAAGTCCTTGAGATATTAGCATATTTGTCCTAGTCAATCAGCACATTAAGTAATCTCTCTCTGGATCAAGGTGCTCCTGTTGTTATGGCTCCAGGGATAAAACCTGGAGCAGTAATGTCTTCTCCAACATTGGCATCAGTACCTCAAAGAAAAAGCTAATGATAAAATCACGTTGTTCCTACAGAGCAAATACTCGAACTGCAAACTATCTCCTAAGCATGAAAGTCTATAAAATATTGTGAGTTAGAAAGGGATGTAGAATGTCACACAGAGTTCAGACTTAACTTGGGGGCGGGGGGCAGGTATAAGACAGCCAAGTGAGTTTACTTGGTTAAGCTCCAAGTATCTCTATTATAAGCCCTTTTAGTCATATAGTTACCATAGTTTCCATTTTATAGATTAAGAATAAGAAGTACATGTAACCAGACCTGGAAACTGTTAGTTGGAATTTGAACCCTGGCAACACATACCTATGTCTATATTGATAGCAAGGTGTATCCATGCCCATGCCTATATCTGTGTCTATCTATATAATGTCTATTTATCTATTCTATATATAATATGATATATGTACACACAGAGTTTTATTTATCTATTTAAATTAAATTCATTGTCAGAATTAGACATAAAAGTCATATTACCACTGGCAACATTTTCACCTACTGAAGTATTTGCAGTCTTCCCAGTGGGCATCATGAGAGAAGGCAGCATGATGCCTGGATGACAGCTCAAAGAAGAGAAACTGCACAAGTTACCAGAAATAAGCCTGCAAATGGAGCTGTCCTTCCACCCCACCTAATGTGGAAGAATTATTTTAAAATGTACACTGGGTTATCACATGTGACTTTGACATGTACTGGCATTGGTATTTTTATTTTTTTTATTGAGGTATAATTGACATATAACATTCTTTTAGTTTCAGGTGTACAACATAATGATTCAATATTCATATACACTGCAATGATCACCACAATGTGTCTAGTTACTATCCATCACCATACATAGTTACCATTTTTTTTTTTTACAATAAGAACTTTTAAGATTCACTCTCTAAGCAACTTTCAAATATGCAACACAGAATTATTAACTACAGTCACCACGTTGTACATTACCTCACAATGACTTACCTATTTGAAGTCAGGGTTTCTGTTCAGGTTCTCCCACGTATACAACCGAATGAGCAAGATAGAGAACTACAGCTTTGTTTACCATATCCTAAAGTTAAAAAGAATCTAAGATAAAAGGAATACAGGGTCCTAGCAAGCAATAAGAGAACCATATAGGGCAATTAGGGGAAAGGAAAACAGGCTGGTTGTAGACTCTTAACCCTCAGGCTAGGTCTCCAATAGATCTCACTTCAATTTATTAGAATTTCTTTTTAAAATATGCTTTCCTAACACCTAGAGCATCATGCTCTGTCTGTTTTTGTCTAAGGACAGAGAATGAGTACTAATATTGCCTTTATTAGTAGTATAACTTTGGGCTATTGCCTTAATCTCTTTTATACATTTCTTATCTATAAAATGAGGGTGATAATAACACTGCAAGGCATATAATCATAGTACCTCCTTCAGAGTGTTATTGCCAGATTTAAATAAGACAAAGCATTTAAAGCAATTAGTACTGTGCTTTTCACATGGTAAGAATTCATTAATTTAAGTTGCTATTATTTTTATTTAATGTAAGGATAGGAGAAAAGGATTGAACCCTAGGCTGTCCCTGATGACTTTTACATCTTTCCTGTCTCTAATTGCCTAAGATACAACTCTAGTGTATCTTACCTCATGATAGGAGTCATGAGGTAAGGCACTTGTACAGCCAGTGTATGGGCCAGGAGGATCCATTATTACTGCATCTGTCACACTCAACATCTTTCATCTTGGAAGATGCTGGGGTCATAGCCTCTTTTGTGTCTAGGGAAAGAATCTATGACCTTCTTCGTCCCAGGTACCTCAAGTAAGTTTGCTTTTGCTTTGAAAGCCTGAGTGTGAGTAATTAATTTGACTTGTCTTCATGGGAGAGTAAGAGAGGAGAGTAAATGATCTGGGTCCATTGCTAGAGTGGTCCTGTTCAAGACTAAGTTCTAGAACCCAACACTACAGTACTTGAAACTTGCTTAAAAACAGGTGACCACAGTAGCTCCTTGGGATTACACTATTGGTGTATAAGAGTATTTGTACTGACACAAGAATACAGAAAGTTTGGCTAGAAGAAAAATGTCCTAAATGTACCATGTTTCTCATGTGCGGTTTCTCAGGAAGTGGCCTCTGCCATCCAGTCCTTGAATGAATTTCACATTCTATGACCCAGGAACTCAGCCTATCTCTCTAGTTGAAACACTTGCTATTATGTAAGTTAAGGTTTAATCCAACGAAAGCTGATAATATCAGTGAGGTGGAAGGGAGAAGGGGTGGAAAAATGGCTCAAATCATAGATTTCTGTTGAAATTTGTCATTAAGCCATAGAATATTAGACCTTAAATATTATATAGGTTGACCTCTCTAGTTTAATGATGAGGGTACCAAGGCATAAAGAGATTTTGCGAACAGCTCAAAGTTATCTGACAAATTAGTCTTTAATATAGATTTGATGTCTTGTTTCTCTACAAATGGATTCCTTCACAATTTCATAGCCTTGCATTGATAGGCACTCAGTCCATCACTCAATTAGATGGACTAAATTAAGATAATAAATATGAAAATATTTTATGTATTACCTGGCTCATAGTAGGTGATAACAAAAACCAATCATCTTCCTTCTTCCCCTCCCTCCCCTCCTCCCCTCCCCTCCCTCCCCTCCCCTCCCCTCCTCTCCCTTCCTTCCTTCCTTCCTTCCTTCTTCCTTCCTTCCTTCCTTTCCTTCCTTCCTTCCTTCCTTCCTTCCCCTTCCTTCTTCCTTTTCCTTCCTTCCACCTTTTTTCCAGTGCATATTAAAGTCAGGAAAGCAGGTGCTCAGTGTTAAGTATTAAATCAATCATGCTTATTCCCTTGCAGGTTATAGGAAATTAGAGTTTCTCATCTCTGTCAACTTTAATAGGTCTTAGCAATATTAGTAAAGTACTTTTATTTTTAACAGGCTTTGAAAATCTTCCTTATCCATCTGTTTTCTTTGCTGTTTCCTACTTTAGTTAGGCCAGAAACTTTATCCACTGGCAGTATAGCACTTCCTGAATGTGGATGAGAAGGGGTGGTGTGTTTGGACTTACAGAGAACCAGATGTGATCTAGGTGATTGAGAATTTTCTGTCTTGATGAGCGAGGCATAAAAATACTTTCTCATGGACTTATTGGGAATCTCCTAAAAAATGTTTAATGCAGGTTTAAGAATTTTTAGCCTTTGAAAGAAAAATGGGCCTGGCTTTGCCTCTTACTTCTTCTAAATGGTTTCTAAAAGGCTGGGTGTCAGTATATTAGAAGAGATCCCTGGTTTACTTCATCAAGGTCATTGATGGGCCTGTTTCCCATCAAGGTTCAGAGATGCTTCCTTCCTCCCTACCCCTTTCCTTTTTATTTACATTGAAGCTTTGATCTATTTAGGGAATATGAGAGTGGAAAGAAGACATCTGGTAATGTTATTTTTCAGAAAAGACTGAGAATTTTATCCAAGAAATCTTCCTAGCCTAGTTTTGAACTGCTTATATCTTCTCACCAGGAATAGGGATTATTATGAGGGGTAAGCCAAATGCGAATGCTTGGGTCCATATTTTATTTCTTCATAGATATCCTTTCATCTTTAATCCAGGCACAACTTAAGAATTCTTTTTACATTCAGATTGAGCCAGTCAATTGAGAAAATAAGTCTACAAATCCTCATTGTGCCCAGCTCATATATGATGATAACTTTTATCTTTAAAAACTAACTCTAAATCACTGTATTGGGAAACTATCATTTCTTGCTGAAACCTAATTTATTAGGGATTACATTAATGGGACTTTTTTCCTTTAATGAAAATAAACTTGGTAGGACTGGAAAGGAGGGCGTTGGTAGAAAAATAGATTAAAACAGAGAAAGAATATGACACTAGAAAGCAAGACAGATATTTCCCTCTTGGACTCAAAATGTATTCTAGGCTTGGCTGTATATTAGCCCTTAAGCTCTTGTTATTGTATGGGAGTTATAAGAAAGATAATAAAAGCAGGTGCACTAGTTGTGTTTACAAAGGAGATAGGAACATGTATTCTTATCAAATAGTACTTGGAAACTACATTGTGAATGTTGAAAAGTTAGGGCCTGGAGTCAAAACATAGCACATTTTAAATAGAAAAATTTAGTGGATGTTGAAAATGTGTATGCTGGATATGAGCATTTTCTTCTTTTAGATTCCAGTATTTTCCATGATGAGCTACATCAGAGCTATTCTGGTGAAATGTGTGACAAGCTGGAGAACCATTTGGTGAATTATCTATAATCATGATTGAGATTTTGTGTTCCACATTCTCAGCTCCAGTGCTTACTCTAGGCACTGCTGTGGTGACTGGGTCCAAGGAATTTTTGACAGAGCAACCTGATAGTGTTTTACTTTGTATCCATGCTACATACCTCTTGCTTCCTTCCCTATAGATCTTTTGATATCAAGAAGGAGAACATCTGCTTAGCATTCATGTATGTGCAACATGGAATGTGGCTGAGTTAATGCCCATAGTGTCACCAATGAACAAGAGAGAACAAATACATGAATAAATGCTTCCCTTCTTTGTACCCCATGTGGACAGTTCTGGAATATTTATTTCATAAATGTTCTCAGAGAATTCTAGATAATCGATTACCAATTACTTGTAGTGATGGAGAACTCAATAACACCTCCTTAAATTTGCTTTCTCTGGATTCTGAAGGTTTTAGTCTCTACCCTTAGGGTGCTATGACAGAAGCTAGTACAGGTTATGGTATAGGAAGAGAAGACAGAGTAGTCATTTCTTTCATTATTGGATCAAAAATGGCTTCATAGATAGATGAAGCAATGCCTATAGTTAAGTGTTACAACTGGGTAGGTTAAAGGTGTCTGTGGAATAATGAGGTTATTCCTGCCAGAGTCTACAGTATGAGCAAAGTCATGGAGAGTTGAAGTAATATAACCTTCTGGGTTAATTATGAGTACTGATGTGTTCATGGAGCATACATAGCCAGATGCGGTGAAAGATAGAGCTGGAGGGGTGGGCAGAAGCCCTGCTATTAATGCTCTTATTTATAGAAATATTTAATTTATAGTGCCACACTGTAAGTTCTATGAAATGTATTTTACACCCATTTTAACTTTACAGTACCAAGCATAGAGTCTTGGGCAGGAGGTAGCTCATCCAAATCAACCAAAATCAGATTGCTTGTCAGTCAACATTATCAAGGAATCTACTCACTTGGTGGACACCAAAGAAAGGAACTAGAAATGTCTATATGAATCATTTGGTTCAATTTAAAAATACAGAAAAATGAGAATAATATAACAAATATTTCCCAGATAATTATTTTTAATGAACACTTGACGTTCTCTTTAAAATTCAACACATAGTAAAACAGTAAAAGAATTCGCTAAGAGAAAATGAATTAATTCTAATAAACTGCACATTTTTTCTTTAAGTAGCTAAACTAAGAATATTTAGTTTACTTAGAAGACCAAATCGGTCATCCATTCAATCTACTTTCATTCCAGAAGGCATATAAATGCACTGAAGTCCTTTCATGGAGCAGAATACCCAATGTAGAGTGTTCTCACTAGGTTACTCATGAAAAACTGTCAGGTGGCGGATGTAATATTTGGTTTTCATCCTGATGATTTAACATCCTTCACTTATATATTGCATATTGATACTTAATAGTCTTTATTGAATGAAACTTTTTTTTTGGTATCAAAACTGATAGACTATAGTGCATTCTAGTTCGTTTTCGTGTAACTAGGCAAAGTTTGTAATTAAAGTTTAGTGATGTGTCTTTACTACAATAGAGCTAACCAAATGGATATATTTAGTGTTAGCCCTTTTTATTCCTTTTGATTATGGTTTGGAATTGTCAAATGCATAATTGAGACTTCTTGAATGCAAATGATTTGAAAAACTGACTATCTTCTTTCTACACAATACCTTCTGCAGTTGTAATAGAGATAGGTTTATAGATTCCTGAATACCTTTTTTTCCCTATTCTTCAAATTTAGGCAGAGGGAAATGTGCTTTCTGGGATGAATGTGGCCTGGAATACAGTTCTTTATTACTTAACTTTTTCTTTCTCTTCAATTCTTGCTACCTCAATTTCAGATTTTTCCTCAACTTCTAAAGCAGACTATAAAACTTTCCACTTACTGAGAATTTGCTTTATTACTGTTTTAAATCTATTACATGATGGGAATTACACTCCTCCCAAGTCTGCATTTACTATATTTTTAATTGTTGAATGATTAAGTGAATGATACACACTGTGACGACATTTAACAATCACTTATGTGAACTGAGTGATGTAGAATAAATCTTGAAAAAGTCCCTTAAAAAAAGCAGCATGTAAATACAAGTAGTAATTTTGAACACAGTAATAATCACTAATATAAAATGAGATTAAGTATATATTTAAAATCACTTATTCTTTGCTTTCAGTGAGCCCACTATCCAGGTTATTTATATGTGTGTGTGTGTGTGTGTGTGTGTGTGTGTGTGTGTGTGTGTGTATTTACATTCTGAAGTTTCAAATGTTTCAATGTTAATAGTAAGGGTAAAAATAATGGTTATTATTATCATCATGATATTTAATGAATCCACAAAATGCACAGTAGAGATTTTTACAATTAAAAAGGGTGGTAATTTGAAGCCAGAATTATCAGTGTTGAGAGCTCTGCCTCTTTATCAACACATCAAACTTGTATAACAGTTATTTGTCCTCTTTTGAGCTGGCAGGTTTAGAAATGATGTTATATAAATATCTTTGCTCTTGTTTTACTTTGAAGACTTTAATAGAATATAAAAAACAGCTCACATGAGGAGATGGGGAATCAGAGAGAAGCAAAGGAGGCAACAGAAATGAAAGCACCCAGTTTCTTTAACCACATACAGTTGACTTCCTAGTGATTCTGACCAGGAGGCATTCCAGGGCAAACAGACTCCACTTGTGCCATGTCAGAAAAGTGTAGTCTTATCTTTCTATTTCTGTGTAACTCATATAGATGAAGGATTATAGCACAAAAAGTATAAATTTTGGAGTCAGATGCCCTGTTCAAGTTCTGGTTCCACCAGTGACTACCGGTTGACTTTAAATCCCTTATTTCTTGAGCCACTGGAACCTCTAGCTCTAGTTTCTCTTTCTTCACCATATTTTTTATCACTTTCAGAGTTTTCTTTCATTTGCCTTGTACTCAGGACCTCATGAAAGGTCACTTTAGTCACTCTCATCACCACTTTCAGCATCCGTACCTACTTACCTTCTTCTATATTTACTCTGCAGATGTAGGACTATCCAAACATCGACTTTCTCATTCCTATGATGCTCATTGCAGCTGGGGGTGGGGAAGAACTTCAGTATATCACAGTGTCACGGAATTTGCTGTTTCTCTTGTTTGCTCCCTGACTTCAGTGGGGCTCCCAAGATCACTTGAAAATTTACCATCCTGCTTCAGTGATTTCCTGCTCCTGTTACCATGGTAGGTTGCTATCCTAAATGTTCACTACTCTTCTGAATTTCCCATTACTGCTGTTTCACTTTCAGTACATCTTGCCTCTGCATAGGCAGTATGGAGTTCTTGGGCAGAAACTCTTTAACCTTTTGTGTAAGCACCTGAAAAATTATATCTGAACCACCTCATCTCCTTCTGCCTCAGAGGAATAGGTGGGCTAAGACCTTCTGTGCTCTTGATAAGAACTCCTTTTTCTTGTTTCTTCCGGAATCATAGTCTTTATTCTTCTCTTCTCCATATAGCCACCCTCTCTTTTTCTATTGGCATTTTCTTCACATCCTAAAACATAGTCAAAGAATTCCTTCATCAACTCTGTATTCCACTTTAGCTGCTCTCCCTATTACTCTCCCTTTAGCCCTTGCTCAGTTTCTATAAAGTGAGGTTGGTTCCAAGAGTCAGTCTCAAATGCCTGTTGGAGACAAGAGAGGTAATAAAGACAATGATGAAGAGGGCTGAATTCAAAGTAATTGTGCGCTCACCTTTTTCTGAAACTAACATTCTATCTTGCCTTTCTTTCTCCTCTTGGAATCAGGGTCCAATTTGGCCAAAAAGAATCAGGAAATCTGGATTCCTGTTAGAAATTTCTCAATGTTTAAAATACTGCACTGTCCAAATAAAATACATCTGTGGGCTGAATATGTATTATGGACCCCAGTTTTAACTCAGTCTTTTCTATTCTGATATTTCATTTACTTAATCAATCTACTACAATCAATTTCTGCTTCTAACACTCCTCAGAAACTTCTTTAGACTAGCATTTTTTTTAAAGGTTTATGTGCCCATGAATCTTCTGGGGATTTTGTTAAAATTCAAGAATCAATTCTGATTTATTAGATTTGGGTCGAGGCCTAAGTTTTGCATTTCTAGCAAGCTTCCATGTCATGTTGCTTTTCCTTGGACCACACTTTGAAAAGCAAAGCTTCAGAGGACCTGCTCATCTTTAGAGATTTATCTTAGGAAAAACCATTGAAGCATCTCTCCTCTTTCCACCACTAGTATAATTGACCCTTTCTTTGTCTATGCACCTGCTGTGTCCTAATCCAACCTCTATAAAGATGCTCGTATTTCTTCATTTCATTTATATCTTTATGTGCCTAACCTCTGGGTCTATAAGCTTCTTTATGTCAAGGATCATATCTTTCTTACTTTTTTTCCCCCTAAGCACTACTGCAGTGGTAGGAACATAGTAAGTACTTAACAACTTAGTCTATCTGCTCTCATCTCACATTAGACAGTCTCTAAGAATGTGTGTGCATGTTTCTTCTCATAGGAGTTAGATTGCAATGTGGAGAGTTTATTATGTTGGAGAGTGGAGTCTCTTTCCACAAAAACTTCTAGCTCATAATGGGTTCCCAAAGAAGGATTCAGTGCCATATTTTGATAGATTTTTCTGTTCTATGTTGAAATTTGTCTCATCATGTCATTTTTTCAATTCGTGTTGCCAATTAGGAAAAAAAGTACTAAATTCCTTTAGTTTTTATCTTTCAAGTGTTTTCAACACTTCACTTGCCAATATGAAGGACATCTGGAAGTTGTGTGTTATCTCTTATTATGGTTTGGTAAATATCATCCATGGTTTTCTTGCTTTGAAGGTAGCCTGCCAGATGTTTGAAGAGATCTGATCTCATTTAGAAGAAGGAAAGCATAGATAGTGGAGGATAGTAGTGCATGGTAAGGAGTGTGAATTTTACTGTACTTACAGGCATTTTTTTTTTTCACTGAGAACTGGTTTAAGCACTCTTCTTCTCTCTCAAGTGGTTTAATACAGTGCAGTAAGGCCCAAAGAACTGTATTCTTTAACCCTGCCTCATTCTGACTCATCACATTCATTAGTCAATCAATCATCAAGTATTTACAAATAGCCTAGTATATGTCGAACACTGTGAAAAATACCAAAAATGGTAAGATATGTCTTTATATAACTTCCTGCCTATTAAGCGTAGACACAGTATATTAAAGAAACCAGTACTGATCTAAGGAAAGGGATTAATATTTGTTGCAGATTTAATGTATGCTAGTCAAGGAGCTTTATAGACTTTATAATATTTCATCCCCACTCTAAAACAATGGCACATAAGTATCATTAGCCCCATTCTATAGCTGAAGAAATTGAAACTCAAAGATGTTAAATAATTTGTTTAAGGTGCCAAATTCATAAGTAGTACAGTCAGAATTTCCACACAGTTCTTACTGTCTCTGGAATCTGGAGACTTTCAATCACAATCCCTGTCAGGGATCCTAATACAATTTGATAAGGGAAATTCAATAAAATCTTTCCTACCTCTCTCAGCTCCTTTCTCTGGTTTTCAGAGAAATCTGAGCTTAGAGGGGAGCTAGTCTTCTGCTGTTGGGAGAATCTTAAATAGCTTACTCTAGTGGTAGAGATAGAAGTAGGAAAAAACTAACTATAAAATATAATATAAAATATAATGAAGCTGAGACATTTTGAGTTTTGCAGATTGCATTGTATCGTAGCCTAGTGCTTCACAAAGCTTTGTCTACATCAGAATCACCACTTACTGTTTCCTTGGCCCCAATCCCAGAGCTTATGAGTTAGTAGGCCTTCATTTTGAGTAGCAATGGTTTGTAAAGTTAACATTTAGTTATGTATTTAATCAGTCAATAAATTTTTTTTTTAAATTTCTTACTGTGTGCCAGAATTGTGCTGGATCGTGGGCTGTAGTACATGCTCTGAACAATCCCAACAGGTTCCTATGTAATGTCTAATTTCCCATGAATCTAATGATGATATAATTTTTTCAGAGATCACACAGCATTTTTACCTATGCCTGAAATTTTTTAAGCCCTGTCCAGGTAAACTCCTAGATGTGAAATTGCTTTACTATAGAGTAAGTATTTTTAAGGATTTTGATATGAACTTACCAAATTGTTTTTTGGAAATGTTTTGCTAATTTACTACCCAATAGCAATGGATAAGAGTTTTAACAAACCTGCATCACAGTGGAGTATTATAGTTTCTAATTAAGATTTGCCACTTATTGATTTGTAAGAGTCTGTATCAGTGATAATGGTCCCTTTACAAAGTTTAATTTTTGAAAATATAAGTTTGTGCTGTGGCCTTGAAAAAAATTACTTC
The DNA here is from genome assembly GCF_902729225.1 of Pteropus medius. Classification (NCBI taxonomy): domain Eukaryota; kingdom Metazoa; phylum Chordata; class Mammalia; order Chiroptera; family Pteropodidae; genus Pteropus; species Pteropus medius. The sequence continues at coordinate 29,251,000 of NW_024349802.1, read as the reverse complement.
GTGACTTTCTGAATCACAAAGCAAAGATAGTCTTGGCAGGAATAATTTGCATTTTTTGACAAGCAAGTTACTAAATTATTTTTAAAACATGAACAGAATGTACTAACAAATACTAAATAGACTTCAGTGGTTGTTCTGATATTTAGGTTGCTTCTTTTGTATCTGCAGTGCTTTGAATGGAAGGTGTAAAACACCTTACCCAGGACAGAATGGAATACCAATAGAATCTCACTGACAAATCTAAACCTGCAAAGGGTTCTTTTTTCTTCTATTCAGAAATGCAAGCAAATTGAAAGAGACAGCAAGCGATGACACTAATACATCATTGAGTTGTTTTGTATTCATAACTTTTCAGTGATAGTACCTTTCTTTAATGCAGTATTGATTCAGCCAAGAAATGTTACTCTATTACTTTCTTGAGCCATTGAATTAGGTTAGAGGACACTGTTACGGTTTTTAACTAGAGATTGAGAATTTTTATGAACTCTAGTATTCCTCAAATTTTTCCAAAGGTCACTGGCCAGAAAGTTGACTATATGTAAGTTTCTAACAAATAAGGGAGATGGTTGGATTAGCTATAAGGTACAAGGGTATTTTAGGCAGCAGCATAATTGGGGGAGAAATTCTTGGGAAGCCAAGGGCCTGTTGGTAACCCTGAAATTGAAGAAGATATATACCAATTTCATCCTTTTGTAAGTTTGACCCATTTTCCTGTAGCCATGACCTGTGCCAGAAGAGGTAGACCACAAAGTTCAACACCTACCACTTCTTTACAGTCCTAGAAAGAGAACTGTGGCTTCTTTTTCCATTAAGCATTACTTCTGGATCACATTCCCAGTTGTGCCCAAGATGAAAGAAGTCTACACTGATATGATAATGGATGCTCAGATAAAAACTATGCTGATTGGGTAAATGTAAATCCCAATGATGGCAAATATTTATAGAGTTTTAGTAAAACTCTATAAATGATGGCAAATATTTATAGAGTTTTAGTAAAATGATCTTTCATGTAATGGGATTTGACCAGTAATATATATATAGTGAAAGCAGTTCTACAAATGTAATTTTTTTATGGATAAAACACACTTTTGGATGCTTCTAAAAATAATCTGTTTGTAGATTGAACCCTATCCTTTCTAGGGGAGGTCTCCTCCTCAACCCATTTGTTTGCATTTATTTATTCTTAAACACCAAGAATTACTTTTCTTAAAATGGGAAAACAATTTCCAAAGACTCAGGGAGATTGTTGTGTAATGATTCATTGCCAGACTTTGTTGCTGCAATAATAACCTGTGATGCTTGCAAGTTATTTTCACAGCTTGACCCAACAGCATTCCCTGTGGGAGTCAAACTATATTCTCTTTCCTCTCACTTTCTCTAGTGTTACCTTGTCTCCAATATTGATAGGAAAATAGAGTGTAAATATATTTATGGAGTAGTTTTTCACAAATGGGAATCATTATGAATAGGAGGCTTATGTTTTCAGGTTCTTCAAGAAGACTTTTCTTTACCGAAACATATCTTGTTGATATTTTCATTTAGAGTATCATTTATATGTATTAAATATTGAAATCACATACCTCACAGAGAAGTTATTCATCAAAATTTTATTAGACATTTGTTTCTAGAGCCTTCTCCTGAAAGGAGTTTTGTAAGGTTAAGAAGAAAATTCAAGACACCGTGACTTGGAGTGAGATGAAAGGGCGAGATGGAGTCGTTAATGGTGGGAGAGAAGAACATATTGATAATTGGAGGGAAAGAAAAGTTGTAGGACTTGGACATAATCTCACATAATTTAGTTGTGACTAAGATAATTCCTATAAAGAATGGCACAGATTAATAGAAATGCCCAAAGGGATAGTTTAACAGTGTTAATTTTTTGCTCCTTGTTCTATTTATGACGTTTGAGTTACTTCATTGACTCTCTGTCTCGGTTTATTCATATTACAGACTGAGTAATTTCTTTACATGAGTAACTCTTCTTCTGCTTCAAGAACCCTCTTTTCTACCTGCATGCTCGTTCCAAATGGAGTTATCTAGAACTGCTTCAACTATGGTATTTTCCTTCACCATAACTTTTGGCGAGTTTCCATTCACTAGAGATCACCATTCATACATTTCAAACAAGTATTTAGGGTTCCCCCTCCTCGCCCCCGCCACCTACCACTGGCCCTGTTGCCAATTTTGCCACAGTTTGCCTTCCCAGGCATATCTCCCACTACTCCTTTACACAAACCCACATTTGAGCCCCAACTGTGAAAGGACCTGCTCTATATAAACTTGATATTTTCTAACATTCGCAAAGTTCTCCCTATAGTACTATGGCTCAGAATCCCTCCTCCCTGTCTATCATAGTTTTACTTAGCCTTCAAGGTCCCATCACTTTGCCCTCTTATCTGAATACTCCAACTTGAAATTACCTTCCACTCCAACTCTGACTGCATTCTAACATCATGTATTTGATACCCCAACTTACTGCTTTCGTGGAGAGTTGTCTTGTCGTGGATATATCATAATACAGTAGTTGAACCTACTGCATGAGGATATGTCCTAAGACCCCCAGTTGATGCCTGGGGGTAGTAAAGAACCCTATATATACTATATTTTCCCCCTATATATATACCTATGATAAAGTTTAATTTATAAATTAAGCACAGTAAAAGATTAACGATAATAATAAAATAGAATAATTATAGCAATTACAGTAATAAAAGTTATATGAATGTGGTCTCTCAAAATATCTTATTATACTGTACTAACCCTTCTTATAATAAATAGTGTGAGATGGTGCAATGCCTATTTGATGAGACAAAGTGAGGTACTCAAAATGGCACACATTTAAAAACTTATGAATTGTTTATTTCTGTAATTTTCTATTTAATATTTTCAGACTGAGGTTGACTGTGGGTAACCGAAACTGCAGAAAGTGAACCTGTAGATAAGGGTGAAGCCTTCTACCTCATCTAGGCTCCAGATTCCTTAGGACAAGGGAGAGATTTTATATTTCAGTATAATTCTTATCAAACCATTTGTAGATATAGCACTACTTATGGGTTGCTAATGTTATGAGGATACTATTTTTGAAAATATTAAACCAACATATATTTCATACATCCTATATCATAGTATAAAGGAAATTCCCTTTCCATGTGAGTAAGGAAAATCCTTATGGCTGTTGAGGGTGGAGATTAAAGTGAAGAAAGTAGACTCAAGAGTGAATGAGGCTCTGGTGAAGATGCTGCAAGGGGGAAAGAGACTGAGCTATCATCTTCTTCCGTTTTGAGATTCGCCATTCTTGGAATCTTCTGATCCACCAAGGTAATCCTGCCTGAGCAGGAAAGAATGTCAAGTGCTAATAATTTTTTTGAATTATCACTTTAGCTTCATCTAATAGCTATTAATATGTAGTATTATCATCATTATTCTATTGTAAAAATTCCTTAACTTTTTCAATGTAGCAGTAAAAGTGTTTATTTAAGACTATCTTTTCTTTTTATTTCTTCTACTAAAATTTCATATCTTCATTTTAAAAAATAATTTTTATTTTTCAATTACAGCTAGCACACTGTATACTATATAATAATATATTAGTTTCAGGTGTACCACCTGATGATTAGACATTTATATAAACTTAGAAAGTGATCATCCTGATAAATCTAGTATCTATGTGACACCATACACAGTTCTTACAAGATTATTGCTATATCCCTTATGCTGTATTTTATATCCATGACTATTTTGTAACTACCAATTTGTACCTCTTACTCCCTTCTCCCCTTTCATTCTTCCTCCAAGCCTCCTCCCAACTGGCAATCATCAAAATATTCTCTGTATCTATGAGTTTGTTTGTTTTGTTTTGTTTTTCTTTATATTCTACATGTAAGTGAAATCATATGACATTTTCTTTCCCTAACTTATTCCACTCAGTACAATATCCTCTAGGTTCACCCGTGTTGTTGCAGATAGCAAGATTTCATTCTTTTTTTTTATGGCTGAGTAATATTCCATTGTATATATGTACCATCTCTTCTATATCTGTTCATCTGTTGATGGACACCCAGATTGCCTTCATATCTTCACTATTGTAAATAATGCTGCGATGAACATATGGATTCACATGTGCCTTCGAAGTAGTGCTTTGGGTTTGTTTGGATAAATACCCAGAAGTGGGATTACTGGGTCCTTCTTTTGTTCCTGTTATAGTCTTTGTTTTAAACTCTGTTTTGTCTGATAAAGTATTGCTACCCTAGCTTTTCTTTTTAATTTTCATTTTATGAAATATCTTTTTCCATACCTTTACTAGCTTTGGTGGGTAGAGTAATCTTGGTTGTAGGTCCTTGCTTTTCATCACTTTGAATATTTTCTGCCAATCCCTTCTAGCTTGCAGAATTTTTGTTGAGAAATCAGCTTTCAGTCTTATGGGAGCGCCTTTGTAGGTAACTAACTGCTTTTCTCTCACTGCTTTTAAGATTCTCTTTCTCTTTAACCTTTGTCATTTTAATTATGATGTGTCTTGTCTGGGACTCTCTGTGCTTCTTGGTCTTGCCTGTCTATTTCCTTCACCAGGTTAGAGATGTTTTCCATCATTATTTTTTCAAGTAGGTTCTCAATACCCTTTCTCTCTTCTCCTTCTAGTACCCATATGATGCAAATATTGGTACACTTGATGTTCTCTCAGAGACCCCTTAAACTATCCTCATTTTTTTGGATTCATTTTTTCTTGTTGCTGTTCTGATTGTGTGTTTTCTGCCACCTTACCTTCTAAATTGCTGATTCGATCCTCTGCTTCATCTAATCTACTGTTATTTCCTCCCAAGGTATTCTTCATTTCTGACTGGTTCTTTTTTATGTTCTCTATCTTCCTTTTTATGTTTCCTGTCTCTTTGTTAAAGTTCTCACTGAATTCATCTACTCTTCCTCTAAGTTCATTGAGCATCCTTATAACCAGTGTTTTGAACTCTGTATCTGATAGATTACTTGTCTCTATTTTGTTTAATTCTTTTTCTGGAGCTTTGGTTTGTTCTTTCATGTGAGACATATTTCTTTGTCTCCACTTTTTGGCTGCCTCCCTGTGTTTGTTTCTATGTATTAGTTAGGGCTGCTATGTCTCCCAGTCTTAGGAGGGTGGGTTCTTGGAATTACCAGGGCAGAGTGACCAATGTTAGCCAGGTGGATGAGACTCAGATATGGCTACTGCCTGTGTCTGCACTCCAGAAGCTGGGAGGGCTCAGCAAAGAAACAATGGATTCTGCTAGCACTTCTGTCTGGGAGAAAGCTTGTCAAGTTCTTGTCCTGAAGCCAGACAATTCATTTCCTCCCAGTATGTCCCCCGTGCCTTTCAAGCTGCTGCTCCAGCACTGGAGTTCAGAAAGAGTGAATCTATTAACAAGTAAGTTGGTGATGCACAGGCTCTTTAAATGTAATGTCTGCTGGTTTTCACAGTCAGAAGTTGTGGAGACTCCTTTTCCTGGTACTGAAGCTCTGGGCTGGGGACCCCAGTGTGTGACTGGGACCCCTTGCTCATTTGTGGGGACTTCTGCATCCAAGACATCCTGTCTATTTTTAACTGCCACTGGTGGGTGTAGGACCAGTCCACTCCATGCTCTGCGTCTCCTACCAGTCTCAAGATAGCCTCTTCTGCAAGTCCCAAGTTGTAGGACTTCTGTTCAGCTAGACTGCAGATGACTCCCAATGATAGTTGTTCTGTAGTTTAGTTGTAATTTTGATGTGGTTGCCAGAAGATGCAAGTACAGCATTTACCTACTCCACTATTTTTGACTCTTTATTGAATTCCTTAACTTATATAGTTCTTTTCTTTTTAATTCACAAGTTATTTAGTAGGATATTTTAAAATTACCAAGTTTTAATTTTACCTATCATTTCATTATTAATTTCTAATTTAGTCAAAATGGATATGTGATTGAAAGGATATCATTTTCCTAAAAACATTTTAAGAAATCTTTTTGGACCTAGGAAATGGATAATTTTGTAATTAAATGTTCCATGTGTACTTGAAAAGAGTATGTTTCCTTGGTGTATGTGTGTGTGGATATAAACACATGCACACACACACACACACACACACACACACACATACACACACACACACACACACACCTCCAAGCTTGGTGAACTTTGTGATTTTATTGTTTAATCTTTTATATGCATACCATTTTTTAAAAAGCTGGAACTATCAGTTTCTGATTGACCTGTGTTAAAATTTCCCAAAATGGTTTGGATGTATCAATTTATCCTTGTACTTATATCAGTTTAATATATATATATATATATATATATATATATATATATATATATATATAATATATATATATAATATTATGTATATATATAATGTATATATATAATATATATAATATATATAATATATATATGATTATATATATTTCGAACTCTGGTGTTAGGTATATATTGATTGTTTTATCTTCTTGATAGATTATTTTTGTTGTTGTTATGTAGTGTTTCCCTATATTTCTATTGATGATTTTTCCTTAAATTTTACTTGTCTGCTCTTAACTGTTGCCATTCCAGCTTCCTTTTGGTTATTATTTGCAATATATATTTTTACATTTTTTATTTTCAAATTTTCTGTGTTGTTTTGAATGTGATTCATAAAAGCAAGCATAAAACTGGATTAAAAAAATTCAATCTAACAATATCAGCATTTTAATAGATCTATTAATAGCTTTATATTTATTTTAATAGTTGATATTTTTGGACATTTTTTGCTTTCTGCTTAATTTCTTTTTTTGTTATTGGATCTATATTGCCCTCTTTTTCTGCTTTGATTGAATTAAAAATAGTTTCTATATTTTCATATTTCTTTTTATTCTCTGATGATTTGGGAACTCTATTGTTTCTATTCTGTTAGTAATTACTCTTAAGTTTATAACATGAGTTCTTAACTATATATATATGTGCGTATTTATATGCATATATGTACACATCTATTTTTACAAAGTATATCAATTACAGCTTCTTCCTGTATATAAAAAGGACTTTTTTACACATTTGTTGTTTATTTATACTTTCTTTTTGTTTTTACTCCCCAATATCTTAACTAAATAAAATAAAAATTCTCAAATAGTAGTTACTTTTTATACTTAGTAATTCAATCTACTCTAATATGTTTTATCAGTTTCTATGTTCACCATTTGATGTTGCCTTGACAAGCCTCCTGGGCTCTCAATCTAGTAACATCTAATAGTATTGCCTGCTTAAATTTTCCATCCTGAGGTCATATTGGAGTTTTCACAGATCTAGTCACCAAGAGTTTTAACTTGTGTTTGAACTTGTTGATGACTTTTTTACTTTCTTTCTAAGGTATTTTGTTTATTATTGCTATGTACTTGGAGTAATGTTTGCATCAGTATGTGAATGTTCTATGTTATCTTGAGTAGTAACAACTTATCTAGTGAACATGTTTGCTGGGTAGCACTAACTCTGCTTAGAAAGCAGTAAAAAGGCAAAGTAGCAAATCTAAGACACATGAAAAAGGAGGCCAAATTTATTTCTTAATTTCCTCCTTTGTTTATCAACTCGGAGAACTTGGCTGTGAGTTAAGGGTCATCCCACTGAAAGGAAAATGTGAGTGGCCTGATTTGTTAGCTCTTAAATTAGAGTTATCTCACTACCAGGAACAGTTTTTCTTTCTTCTTTTTTTTTTAAATTTGGACTTCCTTTCTTCTTGCTGTTCCTTTTACTATTTAAGGCTGTATCTGATCATTTTGAATAATCAGAACAACCACATTAATGGAATTTTCTACTTTGGTTACAATGAAAACAATCAAGTATAAGCCTTGAAGATCTCACATAATTAATCACTTTATTGTTATCTCTTCTTAAAAGTGTTTTGTAAAATAATTATCTATATTAATGGAACACATTTCAAAAGAGAGGAAATGAAAGAATATCAATTTAAATTCTAATACTAAGTATCATGAAACATTTTACTCTCTTATTCAGTGAACCATCTCAAACTATTGAAACTTATCTTCAATTCACATCTTTTTTTTGGATGTCATTATCTATTGCCACACATAATAACAGAAAGGTACTCATCCTAATCAGATACTGATTCCAATTCAGCATCCACAAATTTGATAGCAATCCCAGTGAATGATAGCAATAAGAACACAGTTTGACCTTGCTTTATGAATTACATGTGCTCTCTTTAATAAGGTGGAAAATGAATATTTGTATATTTAATCATGATGATAACTTTTATTATAACTTAGAGATGTGTGCCTAAAAAAATGGCTCCAACACTAATGAAACCATACATAAAAATCTGAATAATGAAGTTAAGGAGCAAGATACGTATGTCAAAGTATTACCTAAGAGCATTTATTTTTCCTTTCAACACTTACAAGAAGCCAGTCAGATAGATAATTAGTACATACAATCTTTGCACATTTATTTGCTTAGAAAGACCACTTTTTAATGTCCTTTTCTATTAGGAGTTCATAATGGCTAATGGATTTAGAATTTTAAGCATTACCCTATTTAAGTCTTTGCTTTCAGTCAAACGCCTTTGAAGGACTTTTAGACCACTGAAGCAAAGAGAAAGATGACCAAATTCAAGGAATTCTCAAATTGCAATAATCCTATTGTCATTTAAGAGTATATAACCTCAAAGGCTGAAAATCACATTCGACTAGCAAATACAACTTCTATTCACAGTTAATTTCAAAAGCTTGGGCTTGTTGAAACTGTTGAGCTTGGTGATTGAGGCTGGAAAGACATATTTATTGATGGACTCTTCTAAAAATAGTTGTATGTTTCTTGTAGAGTATGTGTTTGACTTCTGGTCAGAGACCTTGAGGAGGAAAGAGAGCAAAGAGATTTGTCCTTCTTTAATGTTTTTTTAAAAAGTTAGATACTAGATTTAGCTAAAATATGTAAGGGACCAGGTAGACATTACCTTCTTCAAGTCTCCTTAATTTTCTGTATTTTGTGTCTGTGTTTTCAGAGGAGGAAGCAGTATAAGAAGGGTATTGGATAAAGGCTTGAGTTAACTGTTTCAGATCCTGGATTGAGCCTATATCTCAATGAACTATCTTCCATTAAATTAATTGCTGTAATGGGTAAAGGACTGTGACTGGCCTTAGGGTAATACCAGTTGTGCAAGAAAAACTCCCTAGTTTCAGGTAAAATCAATCTCTTGAGTTGGAGTGAAATGAAGGAGCTTGGGGGATGGGTGGTGGGGAGAAGGACATACCATGCTCTTGTAATCCATAGAAAAAACATTCTTTTGCCTGTCCCCTATATTAAAGATCAGTTAAATGTATATACTGGTGATTGAATTTCTTCAGTGTTGAGACTGCCTATAAGACATTATGGGGATAAGAACTGGGACATGAACATTGCTTATGAAATTATCACTGGTAAGAAAGATGCCATTTTGGTGCATTGGTCAATTTACACTGGTAACTTCCCTTTTCAATGTTCATTGCCATTGACTTGACTATTTCCTAAGTTCTCTGCTCTTCTTCCCTATGTTTGGCTAGTCAGCTCTCTGTTTCTCCTCACAATTTTCTGATACTCATCTTAGCTGGATCTTGGGCTCAGGTTATTATTTAGTCAATCTTTTCCAGGCTGTATTCTGCACACTCCTATCTCCATTTCTTCTTTGTGCCCACATACCATCTTCATCTTTGACCTTTGAATCAATGCTAGCAATACATAATGACTCACAATAGCAGAAAAATGGAGATGTGACATCTTCATGAAGTTCTAAGTAATGACTTCATCAGTTATTCTCCTGTAAGTTCTCTGGCTTGGGCGGACCCCTTATATTTTAGGATAAAAATTTTGGTGCCAACAGTGAGCAACACCAGCTAAGTGGTCCCCTTTTCGGAATTGTCTAAATAAGGCATATACCATTTTTGTTGCTATATTTGTTGTCACAAATAAATTTCTCATTTCTGGAACTATTTGAGCAGAAATTGGCCTTCCATCAAGGAAGCTATACAGAAGACTAACATAAATGAATGTTTGGATTAGATTACCTATCCTTGAATCATGTATGAACTATGTTCCCCTTCATCTTCAGCTTGGACTACCAACTTTGAAACTATAGAGAGCTGTAATTCGGGTCGTGTTTAGATTACGGATATAACCTGCAGTGTTTTCTCATTCTTTGCTCTCATTCCAAGCCCTCCTACCCTAGAAGTTTTCTCTTTTGAGTCGCTTAAATCTCTCAGCTAGACCTGCTCTAGCATCAAACTGCTCTCTTCCTCCACTCCTTACATCCAGTCTTTGCATAGAAGGAAAATGATCTTTAAAACATGTAACTCACCCCTGTTCTCCATGTGAAACTTTTAACACCTTCATCTTACACTGGATTAAAATAGAAACTCCTTACCATAGTCTAAAATAGGAAATAGCAAACTTTTTCTGTAAAGTGCCAGAACATAATAAATATTTTTGACTTTGAAAGTCAAGAGGATATTATATAGATACTTACATAACTACTTAAAATGTAACCCTTTAAATTGTAAAAACCTTTCTTAGCTACTGGGTCTACAAAAACAAGAAGCATTCCAGATTTGGCCTGTGGGCAGTAGTTTGGCAATCCTTGGATAGAAGGTTCCTACTTCTTGGACTGTCTCCTAATAATTCCCTCTTGCTCACTATCTCTAGATATACTTGTCTTTGGTCTGACTCTCAAGCATTCCGAGCTCATTTTTACCTCAAGACTTTTGGATCTACTGGTGTTTATGCTAAGGATGCCATTCCCTGATTTTTCCATGTTTGCCTCTTTCTCATTTTGTTACCTATGAGATGTCACCTCATTAGAGATGTCTCCCTAGATAGACAACCTTATCTGATGTTGCTACCTCCCCCTATCTCAATTACTTTCTACCTGAATTATAGACATATATCCTTTACTGCATTTATTACTCTTGGAAATGATCTTGTTTATTAATCTGTTTATTAGTTTATTGCCTTTCTTTCCACTAGAATGTGACCAACATGTAAACAGAGACTTTATTTGTCTTATTTCCTACTATGATTTTGTTGAATTTGTGGTTTCCAGCTGTGGCTATTGCAATGCATCATTTCCTTGGAAAACTAGAGTAGTCCATGAATAAAAATTCTGGATAGTGCAGTTTGGGGTTTTGGAGTATTAATCTCAGATATTTCAATCATAATATCTTTTGCAGGTACATTTACTCATTCAGCATACATCATTCCTCATACATCAAAATGTCTTCAAATTTAAATAGTCAGTAAATTATCCTTTTGGAAAGCCATTTTTATTCCATAGCCATGCTTACACAATGCCTAGGATCTTCAGAGCTAAATTTGTATCATATTTAATATAATATCCTTAATAGTTGCTATTTATATTTTGGATTGCCATCCATCTGCCTTTCATTTTTAAAAGATATTTCCCTGATTTTCCTGAATGTTATGTGTATGTGTGATTGTGTATGTGTCTGTGTAGTCAATATAAAGTTCTAGCGAAGCGTTTCCAAGAATTTATCCAGGTATAGAGTTGTCAAATGAAAACCTGGAAAGCAATGAAGGAAACTACAGAAATGTTTCTCTCTTGAATATATCTGAGACACAAATTTCTTTCTTAATTCAAAAGTACTGATATACAATATATAGACATACATGTATAAGAATGTTTATTGAAGCATTAAGTATGATAGCAATATTTGTAAAAATCTCAAATGTCTATCAATAAGAGACTGGTTATATGATTATGGTACAAATATATAATATGATACATTGAAATGGCGATGTAGAGCTATAGTATTAATGTGGAAATAGTATTCACTACACATTTTTAAGGGAATAAATAAATTACACATTTATTTATTTATGGTTCACATCTATGAATCTGTTTTTGTAAAAAAAAATACATGTAAGTACAAAGGCTTATGTACATATAAAGGGAAAAGTATCTGAAAGATTATATTCCTCTCTAACATGCTAACAGTGGTAATACTAATCTTAGTGGTATTACTGATGATCTTTACTTTAATATTATTTTTTGTAACAACCATTTATTTTATTAATAGAAATAGTAAAGACATAAATATATTTATAAATATATTAATATGAATACATTAATATAGTTATATAAAGATAAAAATAAAATATTCTGTTAGTTAACACAAAATTTTATTACCTGCTAGACAGCCAATTTTATTCTGTTTCCTTTTGGAAGCTGTAAAATTGCCCTGTGGGTTGAGAAGTGATATATTGGGGAGTATATTTAATCAATTTTACTAACCCCAATACTTAGCTTATGTAAAGAAGAAGATTCATGTATTTAAAATATTATGCTTGGCCCAGGGAAATACTCTAGTGGCTAAATTAAACTTTATTATTTCTCTTATAATGTGGTTTCTGTATACTTAAAGAATTATTTAGGCTGTGGTTTTGTTTTATATATCAGTATCAAGTTGACTCATATCCAGAAGTAGGTTACTGGATGAAGGTTCTCTTTTTGTCACCGTAATTCACTTTTTCTTGAGCCTAACTATAATATCTTTTCAATACAGTATATTGAATCATGTCTCAGGAGAGTAATCTCTCTCTGATTTATACACACATCCATTTTTGTTGTCACTCAAATACTGAAATACTTATTGCTCAATTTTAGGCTTTATTAATCTTTTACAAAAATTCTGTTTCAATGGAATTCTCTGCTACATGCACTTATAAATCGTATTGGATGCTTTCTTCTCCTAGGAAGTATCTTCAACAAGGTTAGAAACCCCTCCATGGGATGAAGGAGGGGAGCAGTCAAATGGGGGAAAAGGAACAGAGACAAAAACCAAAGTGATGTGCTATATTTTTTCCTGACTCTTCTATATATTACATTATATTATATCATATTTTACTTTCATGTACTTGTGAGTCTTATTCACCTTTTTTCACTATGTATTTCTACATAAATCTGGTATTTTGAGATGGTAGTTTCTTTTATATTTATTTATTTATTTATTTATTTATTTATTTATTTATTTATTTATTTTCAACTATATAGTACATTCGTTAGACATCTATATATTTCATAAAACGATTCCCCCAATTGCACCCTCCCTTTCCTGACCCTCCACTTAGCCAACGTATTGCTAACTGCATTCTCTATGCTGTGTTCCCCATCCCAGTGACCATACATTAGCTACTAATTAGTACTTCTTTAGCCCTTCACCCCATTCTCTCAGCCTTTCAAACCTTCCTCCCCTCTGTCTGACACCAAATTGTACACTATATTTGTGAGTCTGTTCTTGATTGGTTTGTTCTTTGTATTCCTTAGATTCTGCATCTAAGTGAAATCATATAGTGTTTATCTTTGTCTGACTTAAATACCTTCTAAGTCCATTAAAGCAATATTTTTTTTCCATCTCCTTCCTTTTCATATGTAGAGGTCTTGTTTTCTAATTCTTTCAGCCACTCTATCTTTTGGTTGGAGCACTTAATTCTTTTCCATTTAAAGTGCTTATTGATAGGAATATAGCTGTTACCATTCTTTATTTCTGTTTTTGATATATGTTTTTTCTTCTTAAAGAAGTCCTTCCAACATTTCCTGTAATACTGGCTTGGTGGTGATAAATTCTTTTAGCTTATTTTTATCTAGGAAGCTCTTTATCTGGCCTTCAACTCTAAATGATAGCTTTGCTGGATAAATTATTCTTGGTTGTAGATCCTGGGTTTTCATCCTGTCGAATATTTTGTGCCAAGCCCTTCTGTCCTGCAGAGTTTCTTTTGAGAAATCAGCTGCCAATCTTATGTGTTTTCCCTTATATGTAATTATTTGTTTTTCTCTTGCTGCTTTTAACATTTTTTCTTTGTATTTAACTTTTGGCATTTTAATTATGGTGTGTCTTGGTGTGGGCCTCTTTGGATCCCTGATTTTTGGAATTCTCTGAGCTTCCAGGGGTTTTATGTCCATTTCCTTCACCAGGTTAGGGAAGTTTTCTAACATTATTTCTTTAAACAGCTGTTCAACATCTTGATTTTCTTCAGTTATGCTGATCAGACAAATATTTGGAGCCTTAATAGTGTCCCATATCTTCCTTAAATTATTTTTATAGTCTTGGTATCTTTTTTCTTGACATTCTGATTGAGTGTCTTTGGCCTTTCTGTCCTCTAGATAGGGCATTTGATCCTCTTCTTTATTCACTTTGTTTATTCCTTTGTTTATTCCATTTAATATACTTCTCATCTCAGATAATATGTTCTTCATTTCAGACTGGAATGGAATTTCCATTTCCATTTTTATGTTTTTTATCTCTTTGTTGACATTCTCACTGAATTTATCTACCCTTCCCAAAATTTCATTGAGCATCTTAATAACCAGTGTTTTGAACTCTCCATCTGTTAGATTACTTGACTCCATTATATCTGGATCTCTGTTCTGTTCTCTCATATGGTTTCTGCTTCTTTGTTTCCCCATTTTGGCTGCCTTTTTGTATCCGTTTCTATGTACTAAGCAAAGCTCCTAAATCTCCCAGTCTTCTTAGTGCGGATTTGTGAAGTAGGTGTCCAGTGACACAGTTCTGAGAGAGGTTCAACTGTAGGCCAAACTTAGCCCAAGCCTCTACCCCTCCAGGGCCACCTGTTAAGATTCAGCAAGCAAGCCACAGATGCTGTGCTTATAGTTCTCTCAAAAGGCCACACCAGAAACCGAGGCCAGCTGCCTCCAGTGTGAGTCTAGGTGCTGCTCAGCAAAGAGCACCAGAGTCACTGAGGATATACCTGGATATGGCTTGAGTGGAGCCTTCAGTTGTGGTAGCCAGGGTTTCAGGGAATCCTCTGGGCTGAGCGACCTTTCTATTCAGTTTGATGATGTCACAGCTATGGTGGCACTGTGTCCTGCACACTGGTAGAGAAGAGGGCTCAACAGGGAACAATGGATACTGCCAGCACTTCTGTATATTGCGAGTCTCGTCTCGGCCCTCACTCCGACAATGTCTCCCTGTAAGTCTCTGGTGTCCCCTGTACACAGCCGAATTAGCACTGGTGCTCAGAGTGAGCAGGTTCATCACCGGGAAAATCCATTCACGAATGCGGCGCCTTTAAGAGGCTTCTGCAGCTGTTGCAGCCTCCGTCTCACTCAGCCGCTGGAGACCGGGCAGCCCCGTGTCCTCGCCCCAACCTACTTTCTGCCATTGCAGGGTGATTTCCTGGACTTCTTCCTAGTTGTATAGCTTGTTCATCTAGATCCCAGGTGATTTTTCCTTGCTGCTGCTCCTTATTACCGTCACAACTTTGAATTGGTCGCTAGAGTGATGAATAGTCTTTATCATCTATACCATTTTTTACCCCAGTTTCTTTTATATTTATTTGAAAGTTTCATTTTTGGTTTAGTCATTATAGTAAAAATTTTGTATGCCTATTATCTCTTCAGATTTTAGAACACTCTTTCGTTTCATTAAAATATAAATTTGAGTTGATTGACTTCCTTCTTTGTTCTTAAAGATCATTAGTGAGAGCTGCTTAGTTTTACAAGAAGAATAAAGAACCTTATGCATTGCTAGAATTATCTTGAGCAACTGAAAATGGACTCTTTTTTCTAAAGTTAAAAGACTTGTTTTATTGAGGAAAAAAGGGAAGAGAGAGGAAAAGGAGTGGAGAGAGAATATGGAAATGTTTGAGGAGTGAGAAAGGGGGAATAAGAAGGCAAAGGCACAGCAGAGGTTAAAGTGTGTTTTCTGGTAGAGAACAAGGTTGGTCTTAACTTCTTAAGAAGCAGAATTAATCTCTTCTGAGCCATCATCGGGTGGCTGTTAATTAAATGATACCACATCTTATCTTCAGACTTTCATAGCTCTACAGCTAAGTGCTGAACTTGCTTTTTCAACAGATAAGAGTTTCCTTTGGCAGCTACCTGTAACTTCCAGTGAAAGCTTAAAGCTTCAACTGCTTTAAAGTTTTTTTTAATTCACTTGCCAAGCAAATAAAAGTTGCTTAATTTTGCTGACTAAAATTAGTTAAGCAGTAATAGAAAAGATTAGGAGCTATCTTCTTATTCTCTACTTTTTCTTAGATTTAAAGGAATAAGATATTAGAGGTTGTATGTTATTCTGTAAGAATTTCTAAGCCAGAGTCCCTTGATATTTACTCTCTCTTGATGATTATACTTTTTGAGTTTGTTTCTGTTTCTGACTGGCTTTTTATTTAATTTTGCCTTCTCTATTTAGAAAATGTGATACTTTATAGTATGTGTATATAATTCACTAATAGACCATCTTCTCACTTAGGAAATCTTATCTTCTTAAGGTTGAGCCAGTGATGCTCCAGCTAACCTGCACTGGTTTCCTCTGGGTATCTAGAATCCTGTGTGGGTACAGCAGCATAAGCATGGAAGGCATTTGGTCACTTAGGAGGAGGAGGGAATGAATGCAACATTTTCTTCCTCTCTGTTTAGTTGAGAAATTGGAATCCACAATCAGGAATGAGGAACAGGTATAATTTTAAAATACAGTGTTCTTACACTTGCCTCTGGGTCATCTCAGTTAAGGAGCTGATGGGATACTGGGCGAGGTACCCATATCCTGCTTTAGGTACTTTCATTATGATTTATTTATTTATGTTTTCATATTCTCCAAAATTGTCATTATAATTTTTCACTTGAAGTTTTGTCCATTTCCTCATCATTTGTCTTGTGCCTTGTTTCAGTCAGTTTCTCACCCAGGATGCTTTTATTCTAAGATATTTTGTTTGAAGGAATCAGTTTAAGTCTAGCAACTTTATTGGGCACTGCATAATTATGTAATTCATGCTTGCTGGTCTTTGCTCTCTTTAAAATCAAAACTGTCCAGGAAGATACCACACACACACACACACACACACACACACACCCTTGTAATAAAGGCACATTGTAATAAATGATATTCTAGATATAGCCTTGGGGCAGAAGATATTAATTTAGACTGTGGAGAAGAAAATTCCATCAACTAATTTTTTTTATACTTTCATTCTAGGTAAGGCATTGGTGTTAAACCTTGAGACACTACACAGGCTTCCCTCGCCCCTCCGCCCCAGGGAGATTTTATTATAGAATACAGACACAGAAACCATCACAAATGATGGCAGGAAATTACAAAGTCAGAAACAATGATGGAGGCAAGAAAGTTTGGATGACTTGGAAAAGGGTAGATATAAGCCTTTATAGAAGATTTGGATTTTGGAGAATGAGTTCAAAAAGGGAGAGTGGGTAAGGGGATGATTTGAACAAAGGCAAAAAGTGGATGCATTACTGTAGATTGATAAGTAAATCAGTGAGTATAGAATATTTCTTTAAAGTTCCCTTAAATGAAGTGTGGGAGGAGTCTAGAAAAGCTTATTTGCATTTCCAAAATGAAAGCATATGAGAACTATGTCTTTTATGTCCCTTTTCAGGCACCTTACCTGGGACTCTTCCTAAAATAGTGGAGTCAGTTCAAATTCTGCACTAGACTACAATTTACTTGCTAACTCTGGTATGTAACATGCAGAGCTCGTTTGCTGATGGGCAAAAGTATTTTCCTGCATGAATTTGTTTTCGGATGATAGCTTTTGCCATCTGACTCCTAGTTCTCTTGAGGTTATGCATCCCAAATGATTTGCAATGGGGGCATTCCATTTAGCTGCCTGGGTCACATTGAGCAGGGCTGGAAAAAGAGAATGGAATGTATGTTTTTATAAGGCATGCACCATTTGTAACATCATTGTATGGTTTACTGACAGAGAATGTGTAGGAAAAATGGAGCAGCTCAGGCTAGGAGAAAAAGACCAAATGCATGTTCCAATGTGGGAGAGAGTAAAAGAAAAGAATTACAAAAGGGAAATGTAGTCAGCAGAGACCTGGCAGATAGGTGCCAAGTAAGAGAATGAATGGATTCCTATCCTTTGGGGAATAATACATATCATTGGAAATGACTTAGCCAAATTCATAATCATTGTCATAGGGCACAAATTAACTTCTCTGAGAGGCAAACCATCCTGTGTAATGAAGCACTAATATGTTCTTAAAATTATATTTATTGAATCCAATAAGGCATAATAAATTGTAAGTACATGGAAATGTATTTAAAGATGAAGAAAAATGATTTTTCCATAAAATTCAAATATTCAGCCCAGAAAAGAGATGCTAAATGAAATTAAGATCAAACCTCATCAGTGGAAGCAGCTATGGGCATAACACACATACTTGAATAAATAGTAGCGTGTCAGATGGCCAAACTTATACATAACAGCTCCTGTATCAGTTCTATTTTTCAATCATAATGCATGGTATTGGTAAAAGTGTGAGGTTTATTCAGGAGTTAAGAGATTGCAGAGATTGCACTGTTTCCTATTTTGACCAAAAAGAAAGTTCTGAGAAAGATTTAGGTAAAAGGTAACCAATCCATCTGTCTGTAAGCGTTGAATTCCCATGTCATAAGTTTTAAAAGAATGCTTATTGAGCACTTCCTCTGTGACAGAAGCTGTGAATGTAAAGCTCAGAATCATAACAGGTGAGAGGACAAGGCAAACATTTGAAGTATCCCCAGTGCAGAAGCAATGAAGAAGTGCCAAGCACCTATAATAGAAAATACTTGCCATTGAGTTATATGGGAAGAGAGTAATCCCTCTGAGCCAGGCTTAACAGTGAAGACCTTAGAACACGCTTCATATATGCAAACAAGGGTATAAGAAGGTGGGGAACATGACAGAAAATACCCAAGTGAGCTTTGCAGAGTGAGACAATTTATTGTCTTGGTTAAACACAAAATTTGCCATGGTGCTAAGTGGGAGTTTAGCTGAAGGCAGGGAAAATCCCACTGTGAAGGGCTTTCATACCAGGCTTTTTCCTCTGGGTCTGTGGGACACCAGCAAAGATTATGCAGTGACAACATGTTTCCAGAAGTCATGGAAAATTTGTTGCACCTGTTAGAAAGTTTTTGTGGGATTTGAGACATGAGATGGTAGAGTTGAGAGAAAAGAACAGATGCAAAGTAATAGAGAAAGATGACTTCATAGAACTTGAGTGGAGTGTAAAGCAAGTGAAATGAAGTCCAAGAAGATGCTTGTGTGCTAAGTGAAATTAAGTCAGACACAAAAGACAAATATTGTATATGCCACTTATACTAGGTTTCTAGAAGAGTCAAATTTAAGGAGACAAAAAATAGAATAGTGGTTGATGGTGATGGTTGCACAACAGAGTAGGTGTACTTAATGCACTGAATTGTACATTTAAAAATGATTAAAATGGTAAATTTTGTGTTATATATATTTTACCACAATAAAAAAAAATCCTTTAAAAAAAGTGCTTGTAGTTTGGCTTAGTGATTAGAAGATTGATGGACTGTAGAGACAAGTCATGAGGAATAGTCAGGATTTGGGAACTGAATATGGCTCATTGCAATCATACTAAGTTTGAAGAAAGAATATGTCCAAGTAGAATTTTTTTCAGGATTTTGCAAAGTTCTCATTGGTGATAGTGGGCTTAGAATAATGGCTCTACTATGATGGAAACTTGTTAAAGCAGATATATTTTTAGCCAACTGTCTCTAACACACAGAGAACTCCTCTGAGTACATGTTCTAAAGCAAGTTGTTAAAGTTCTTCCCTAGAGTCTGTCGAGGAAAGAGAGGAGAAATAGTTTGAAGGGACCTTTAACAGGGGTTTGAACACTTCAATAAGTTTAAATATGGAAGGACAAAATCAAAGAGGCCATATCAGAACACGGAATGTGAGAATCTGTGGTCTTAGAATATTTATGTTTATACTTATTTTTTGTGTATATATTACATATATGTTGATTCTCAGTGCATGCATTTTAAGGCCCATTAGGTATATCATTTCTCATTTGTATGTGAATGGTTAGCTTGTCTCCTGAATGAGGTAGGATTATTCCTCCAAGTATAGTTAGAAGATTCTCTCTTAGCTACAATCTTATTGAAAAGGGAAACATTTACTAGAGAACCTTGAGGTTAACTTCTGAATTGATTCAGAAGATTCAAAATCTTGTACCTTCTGGCAAACTTCTTGGCAATCATAGAAAAAGATATCCAGCAAAAACGATTGACAATTAATGCATTTTTGTAATTTTGTTGAATGTTTTGAAAGATATTGCCTATTTACAGAATGTATTATTAGACATTGTGGCCACGAATCATCATTGTTAATTGCTTTGTGTAAGCTATTACAGCGCATTGTTTTTAAATATATATACTTTGCATCACATGTATATTTGATTTTAAGCAATAAATACTTTTTAGTTATTAGGAACCCAAAGAACATACCATTCTATTATGAGGCAGATTCATTTCAAATTAAACTTTAAGTATATTTGATGAGTTTTTTTATTTTGTTTAATATCTTTGCATTTTCACAATTTCAAAATCATTGCTTTCATTTGTATTATTTAAAATGTTAAGATTCAAAATGAATTATGTTTTAAAAAATCAGACCTGCTAGTTGTATCTATAGGCATATTTTAAAAATTTATTAATAATACATTGCAGATACATAACCTAAGGCTCTTAGTTTATATAACTTCTCCAAGGTTAGACAGTGGCAAATTCAAGCACTGGCCCCTAACTTGAACTCAGTATTTTATCTGGTATGCTTCTCCTCCTCTGACACAATTAGTAACAGGTGAACTTGTAGAGTCACTTACATCTTTGATGATATTAAGGAAAGATGGTAAACAGATGAGTCATGAGCTACAGCTGATCCTTAAATATGATTTGTTTCCCCACAGTTTTTTTCTTTAAATAACTGTAAATGTTTAAAATTTACACTTGTACATAACAATCTAGATTTTGAAAATCTCTGAAAGTCAAATAGCTGACAATACTTGCACACATTCTTGTATGGTAGTATTCGATTGGAACAAACTAGTGGCTCCATCTCTTGTTTACTGTACTCCCCAGTACTTTTCCACTCATCCTACCTTATTGGAAATGCATATTCTATTTGGCCCATGAAAGTATTTTAATTTATGATACTTGACATTAATAATATAGAGCCAAAAAATGAAGGACTACTAACTAAAGCATGGCCTCAGAGTTTAGAAAAGAGGTTAAGTGAGTTTAACCAAAGTTGTGCTCCATTCTATTCTCAATGGCAAAATGGACTTAACTATATTTTCATGGCTTTGATTATTAGAATAATTTCTCATTGAGAAGAGAATGGGATTCAGGGATAAACAAGCTTTTATTATGTTTTGCTGTGTCTTTAGAGCCAGAGTGGAAAAATTGCAGGTGGGGTTGAGATGTGCTAACAATTAATTCAGGAAACTCATGCCAAAAGCTCATTGTTGAGTTCCAAGTGGTTTTACTGTAGTGGCCTTCCACTAAATGGAATCCATTTGAATGAGGTCGATAGGCTGTCTATACTGTTTGTATTCCCTGAGTGAGTTAGCTCTATCACAGAGAGCATTTCCAGATAAAAAGAGTAACGATGTTTTAAGTGCACTTTAGATGTGTCCTCTGAAGCCAATTAAACAGAAAAAGCCATGGTACTAAATTTTTTTTTTTTCACGGAGCACCGATCATTGTGATAAATTGGTGTTTCATGTATTATACAGCTTGGTCCAACTCTTTTGAAATCTAGAAGTACATTTTTAGAGAAAGAAGGAAAGAGGGAAATGTGGAGGCTGGAAACATACACGACCATTCGATTTGTTTAGACACCTTTCTCCCGAAAGGGCAGTAAACATGCTTAGCTTATTTTATGACCAGCGTCTTTTTATGTTTGTGTTACTCCATTCTCTGGATCTCCCTTCACATGTAATTTGACTTTATTCTGCGGTAGCCAGGTGGTGCTGCTGGGAATGATGTTGCTGCTTCCAACACGACAATTTGGCTCCTGCATTTGTAGCACTGTCAGATATTTTACCTTCCAGAGAAGGGGATTATGTGGGATCAGGCACCACTCCAACATTTTAGCTGTGTTGTTTGCATTTGGAAATATATCTCGATGTTTGGATCTCCATTTGAATGTATGATAGAAACCTAAGTGAACAGTCTTCTTTTAGTTTCCTTTTGACCAATTAGACTTGCTATTTTTGATTGTCCTTCTTGTGCCCCAGAAATTCCCCAAGAAAATATATTATGGAGAAGAAAAATAAAGTATATGCATCAGAATTATGCTTTAGATCATATATGTACCTTTTATCGAATGATGTTAGTATGATATATTGGCTTGGCATTGAAAATACACTCCCGGTGTCACCTACATTACCTATGCATTTTAATTTGAGGGTTACCTGTCCAAACTCTCAGAATTCTTTTAAATGTCACCCATCCTTTAGACCATGGCTGGAATTTCCATCTCTATTGTTTCATTTCTCTGATATAGACAGTCATGTCTTAGGTAGCTAGCATCTTCCCTTGGTATTTAGCTCACATTAAACATAGGGATAAAATGCTCTGTAAAGGGCAGTCCATTGCCCTCCATTTATAGGCACTCAATTTATAAACTAAAAGGTTTAACTACTAGAATATGGTATTAGCAAACATTAGATTTTCAGGCTTCCTAAAGCTGTTGATGGACATGCACTTTCCTAGTTTGCATGCATGTTAACCTAGATTACTCCTAGTTTCCAGAATGAAGGATGGGGAATATTATGGTGCCACCCCTTCTCTTTCATTTCTACTTAAAAGATCTCAGTTACCATTTGCTACCCTTATGTCATCAGATATCTTCTTGGATTTAAGATCCTCTTTTTGAGGAGAACATATGAGGAGCTCCTCATTTATTTGATCTTTTCTTTATCAGGGAATAACCAGCTATGGACCATGGACCAAATCTGGCCCACCTGATTTTGTAAACAAAGTTTTACTGAAACATATCACATTAATTTGTTTGTGTATCTTCCATGGCTGCTTTTGCTCTACTATGACAAACTCAAGTAGACTTGAGTAGACTGCAATAGCAGAATTGTTAGAGACTAAATGAATCACAAAGCCTAATATTTTTACTATCTGTTCTTTTGCAGAGTAAGTTTGCCAAGTACTGAACTATGCATTCAAGACACATATTTTAGAGTGCGTAAGATTTCACTATGTGCTAGATGCTATAGATCTAAGTATAACATGTGTAATCCTTTCTTTCAAAGAACTAACAGTTTTGTGAGAGAGACAGAAACGTCAGTAATAGCTTAATCACAAAATATAATAAATACTCTAAATAGATATATTTAGTAGACACAATGAGTATAGAATAAGGAACACATAACTCTGCTGGGAGGGCCAGATGAAGAGGTTTAGAAGAGGGCTCCCTGAAGAGGCAGTCATTGAATTTTTTGACTTGCAAGGCAAAGAGAACTTATTCACATGGAGGATGAGAGCCCAAGGCCACATTCCTTGCAGAAAGAAATATGAGCCGGGTCAAAGATGAAGATGAGAACAAGCCTTCTTTAGGAAACAGCAAATAGTTCAGTTTGGCTGAAGCCAAAGTCCTCAGCTAAAAAGCTTGTACTATATGGAGCTATTACAGTTTTTTTAAATGCTGTAGTGGAAAACAGAGGGAAGGAGATGTAGAACTAGAAGCTGTTTATCTTGCTTATATAGATATTTATAGAACTATTCTACATACTCACCTTTCTGTTCCTCTATAGCTTGGCTATCATCTATTTGCTTGGAAAACAATTTTCTTTGAGAAAAGCGGAGGGATAAATATTTCCATTCAGGTGAAATCATTATTATCTCACTCCAAGTTGGCATTTTTGTGGGGAGGGTGTTTCATTTCTGGGGTGGGTGTTGGGTTGCTTTTTTACTCTTTGTTGCATGAAGAAGTTAAATATTGTCTCCTGTTCACCTGTGTAAGGACCTGTGCATGGTAGAGATTCCTAACAATTTTCCCTGATTATTACAAGATAGAAGGAGACTGTTCACTGGAAGTATGAGATCAAATGGCAAGGCTGCTTACATCCATTGCCTGTTTTCCTAGTGTCTGTCAGAGCTTTTTGATACTTGAAATAAACTACTCTTCACATGGCAGTAGGGATTAAGTAAACTGAATGAAAACAATAGTGTTATCTTTACCGTGCAAACTACTCTGAGCCTTTTAATTAAAATACACTATTAATTAGTAGATAATACTAATGGAGATTAACACAGCCAATTAATTTATTTTTCTTCCATTAGAAATGATGTTTTTAAAATTCATACTGTGGTACTTATTTTTGGTCAACTTCAAATCCCTCTTATTCCTTTTTGAAGTCTTAAAGTGTTGCTATTACACATCAGAGCTCAGAAATATTTTTGCAAATCTCTGATCAATTGGGTTATTCGAAGGGTAACAATAACTAGCATTTGCATAAACTTTCAGCACAGAATGTGCCTTTAACATAGATTATATCATTTTACCTCCAAAATTTGTGAGGTAGATGCTGCCCTTATCATAAGCTGGAAGTGGAGGTTTCCTTGAAGATCTCATATTAAGTAAGTGGCAGAGTTCAAAATCAAAATTCTGACTTCAGAGCCTGTACTTTTAAAATTCTCATGGACTGAGTTTTCTTTTGCTGAAGTAATGCACAGATATAACCAACGGTGTCAGAAGCAATGGCTCCTTGCCATCAGAACCAGTCAAAGGGGAAGGATAGACTTCTCAGATGAGGTGATGTTGACCATCTCTGCTCACTCAGGCAGAAGAGTCACTGTGGAGATCTTACCTCTTTCAGGCTACAATGGACTTTGCAGGCCAGGCACAGTCCATATCAGGGAGCACATAGTTTCTAAACTAAGGTCAGCATTCAAACTCACTAACACAATTCTCTCTTTTTCCCCCTTCCTCCCCTCTCCCTCTTTACCTCTCTTTTCAGTTTTTGAATGCTCTGTCTCTATAATTACAAGATTTTTGGGACCCTTGGGTATTTCTTTAGTTAAGTTAAATGACCTTTGTAGCTTTCCTTTGTCAATTCAGCAATAGCAATTAATCCAAGTAACATTTTTGAGCACCTATGATGTGCTAAAAACTCAGAATAGTGTCCCAGTTAGAGTATTATATGAAAGAGGAGACTTGTAGTAGATTCTTGATATTCAGAAAACTTCCATATTAGCTGCCATTCTTGGTTCTGGATTCTCCTGGACAGCTCTGGTCTATTGTAGCCTACATTCCCATGTAACAGTGTTGGTGATGATGTGTTTGAAAGACTTGATGAAGGTTAGGTGCTGACAGCTGCCATCAAAGCAAGGCTTTTCAGATGGTTTATGGGTCAAATGTCTGAAAGAGTCTTAGAAATTATTTTAAAAGTCTCATGAGCATCCTTTGGCTTTACAGAAGGAGGATATGGTTGTGGGGAAGGGATACACATGAAAATGGTCTCTCTCTTTCTGTCTTTTGTCTGTGGTCTTTCTATCTTGAATTTTTAGCTCGGATTCTTCTTTATAGACCAATGTTGACCTGTGATCATATTATCCAAGTCTTGGCAAAATGAGAAAAATGCGTTTATAAATTATTCTTCTTTTAGGAAATTATGGTGGTAACAATGATGGTTTGAAAAGAAAATAACTGCTTGCCAATATAAAGTTTTGTAGTCTTTTGTAGATTCATTACAATTTTGGAGGCACTTTTCCTGGGCTATTAAATACAACTATCTGGGCACTGCTCTTCCAGCTTGCCAGGGTTTAGACTCACTGAATTGGACAGTTGTCTCTGCTCTATAGTCCAGGGCCTAGACAGATGCTAACGACCAGTTTTAATCCTTGCTGACTTGAGTCTAGTACTTTCAGATAGCATAAGTATTGTCAGAGATGCCATGAATGGCAAGGCACGTTGTGGACTGAGACTCCAGTTGGTGCCGTTTATACAGTAGTCTGTTTTAGTCTATGTACATGGCATCCATGGAGTTGTATAGTACCTGGCTTTCCTAAATTAATGTGATAGTCTTGATACTGTCTGAATCACTGTGGCCATAATGTGACTTCCATCTTCCCTATGTTTAGCTGCTTCTTGTACCAGGCTCTGTTCACTCCTTCTGTACTTTCTGATGTTTTCCAGGGTCATTTTATTTTTATGGCTCATTGAGAATCCAGTGTTTTTTCTTCTTTAAATTTGATCTGAGGTTTTATGGCTAAGAAGAGGAGATATTGGACTGCAGTGTTGTATGTGATAATCACACTTTATTTTTTAAAAATTTTTAAAGGAGACAGAATGAAGGGTGAAAAGAATTTGGCCTGAGAATTGCTAACTGTGTGACTTTTTTGCTGGATGCTTAACATTTTTAGAGTTTTAATTTACTCATATGAAGAATGGAGATAATAATGTACACTTTGCAATTACTTTTCTTTGGGTAGAGATTAAATGAGATAATGGATGAAGAATGTTTGAAAGAGGGTCTAGCACATAGTAGCGGCATGTATTACCTGTCCCCAAAATTGAAAGTTATCTTCTCCTCATCATCCTTGTCATCTTGTTGAAGCTCTGTTATTGTTACACTAAGAATTATTGTGTCTTTTTGGTAGGTTGACTCTTTTATCATTATGTAATGTCCCTGTCTGTATTCGGTAATTTTCTTTTCTCTGAAGTCTCCTTTATCTGTTACTAATATAGCCATGCAGCTTTCTTTTGATTACTGTTTCTGTGGGGTGTGTGTGTGTGTGTGTGTGCGTGTGTGTGTGTATGTGTGTGTGTGTATTTCATTTCTTTGCTACTATATTTGTATATTTAAAATGAGTTTCTTGTAGATAGCCTATAATTGGGTCATTAAAAAATCTATTCTGATTTCGTTTTAATTGATATATTTAAACTATTTATATTTAATGTAATTTTTGATATATTAGGATTTAAGTCACATTGGTTACTTTATTATTTGTTTTGTTCTCTTTGTTTTATGTTTCTCTTTCTCTTTTTCTACCTTACCTGTAGGTTGCTGGAACACTTATTGTTCCATTTTGCCTAATTTTTAGTATTTTTTAGTATATATCTTTGTAGAATTTTTGAAAATAGTTTTCCAACTGGTTATTCTAGAAATTACCTTATACTCTCTTTTAAAGACATACTAATTTAAATGCCTGAAGTTCAAGTCAGCATACTCCAAATCTGTTGTACATTTCCCTGCCCTCCCACTGGGTTCTGGGAGGAAGAAGAGTATATATTCAGCAATACTCGTAAGTCTTCCCCTCACGTAAATGTGTATATTGTATACTTGTGTGTATATTTTAAATTAGAAAAATAAAATATTTACAAATAGGAATTTCTTAACTCTACTTGCCATTACTCTTTGCATGTTCTTTATTTTTACTATTATCTACACATGAAATTATTATATAGCAATTCTATTTTTTAATAGGATTTTTAAATTTGACTTTTTTTCAGTGATCAAGGCCTTAGCACTGTGGGTTTTTTGATCAAAGTTTAGAAACCGTGACAGCTCAGGAAACAGTACAATCTATTTAGAGTCAGAAGTAACCTTTCCTGAATTGTGTTGCAATTATTTATTTGCTTTTAAAAATATTATTACCACCTACTTATGTCTTCCTTTAACAGACAGTTCTTTTTTGCTTGCTTTTGAACTTTATATAAGTGGAACTATACATTTCTATTCTATTGTATCTTGATGCTTTTGCTTAATATAATGATTGTGAAAATCATTCACGTGATTTTGCGATTACTTTTCTTGAGGTAGAGATTAAATGAGATAATGGATATAGAATGTTTGAAAGAGGATCTAGCACATATTAGCAGCATATATTAGCTACCCCCCAAATTGAAAGTTATCTTCTCCTCATCATACTTTTCATCTTGTTGTTGAAGCCCCGTTATTGATACACTACGAATTATTGTGTGTCTTTTTGGTTTACTCTTTTATCATTATGTAGTGCCCCTGTATGTATTTGGTAATTTTCTCTGAAGTCTACTTTATCTGAAACTGATTCCTGTTGAAAAATATATACAACCTAACAGAAGCATTGGAAAAAGACTTAAGCAGAGACTTCAAAAAGGAGGAAACTTAAATGGCCAAAATTATATTAAAAAGCACACAACGTCATTAGTTGTTAAAAATATGCAAATTAAAGCCACTAAACAATACCACCATATACCTGCCAGACTGGAAAAAAATTAAAAGTGTGACAACACTATTTTGTTGGTGAGAATGAAGAACAGTAAGAATTTCATACATTGCAGGTAGGAGCAAAATTTATAGTATAACCTTTTTGAAAACCCTCTGGCACAATTCTGGGCAAGATACCAGCAATTCCTCACTTACCTATGCTATATAAAAACAGTGCAGCACATGTGAATCAGGATTCTTGTAAAGAATATTTATAGCAAGATTATTCACAGTTGCTTCAAGCTGGAAGGAACTGGGTAAATCAATTATAGTGGATTCATAAAATAGAATGCTATATACAGCAACAAAAATGAGCACAGCGACATTCACTTTATCTTTCAGTGAATCAACTTGGTCTTTTATCCATTTCATCAGTTTTTGACTATGTCTAGTGACATTTTGGGAATTTTCTAAACTGACGTAATTGATAGAAATATTTCATTTTGCATGTCGCGAACCTGACAATTCACCATATTTATGCTCATTTCTTATTCAAATAACATCTAAATAGAGTGCAGCATTTTTTTTTTCCAGCTCAAAGAACAAAGCAAGGCAGAAAAGTGTGGTGCTCTAATAGGTCAGCCCAGTGTAATCCTACCTGTCACACTGCATGGCCCTTAACTTTTGAAAAAAGCTTATTGGGCATTCCAGAAAACGAAATGCAGCAGAAATCAAGCTGGCAGGAAGAATTCAACTGACAGGAAAAATACTATTTGGTGTTTATTTTGAGAGTCTATACCTGGAAACATTTGAAAACGAATTGTTTTTCAAAAATTTGTGATAGGGCATAAAAACTGGTGAATGTATTTTACAATCTTAGAATCCTTTTTTCTTTTTTTAAACCATGAATGACTAAGGGGGAGTGGGGAAATGATGTAATGGCTCCATACATAACCCTTCCAAGTTCCGGTGGAGTACAAAACATTCTACATCTGGCTTAGACTTAGTAGATTTCATTCAAAGTTTATGGAAAGTAACCCAATATTAAACCACAGCTCTTTTTAGCATCAATCCACAACTGCTCAAACAGCAGTTTGTGTTTTCAGGGATGATTTTATGTACCTAGGCATGCAGGTTTGACAAAACCCTGACATGGTGCCTCCTCAAGTCTATTCTAACCTATCAGCAGTGGGATAGCAATAACAACTATTTACTCACCTGCTTTTGATAGCATTTGCTGTTTTCCAGGCATAAGAGCCAGACTTAAATGACAGCATACCAGCATTTTATATATATTGGAGACTTTCAATTATATTGCAAGGGAGAATTTGGCTTTCAAACCCAAGTTTCCTTTTGCCTTCAGGTATAAAATCACTGCACTACAGAGTACATGTGTCAAAGTTTCTTCTGGAGAGGAGGAAACCCAGATTATTACATGACTATTCATAGAAATGTCTACTAGGACACACCCTAGAGACTGCCTACTCTTATTCCCTCTACTTTGCTCAATCCAAGATTCCCCCTGCAGCCTGCTGGACTGAGGTGTCTGTAGCTAATCTGGCTTCACTTAGTGGTCTCCTTCTGGAATGCAGAGTTTAACCTCAGTATACTGAGTATGATCTTGATCTCAGTGGATAAGCTACTGCCATCTGGAACAAGGTTACGTAAATTCTGAATGCTTGGTTATATTGCATTTGTAGCCACTGTCCTTGGCTGGCCACTGGGTCTTAAGTTTTCTCATTTGTAAAATGAAGGAATTAGACTAAATGGCTCTTATATCTAGATTGATTAACTCTGACCTGAGGTTGTCTTTGGACATTATACCCTTTACGTTGCCTCTTGACAAGATAAGTTTTTGTATTTGGGCTGAAACTTTAGCTTAGCAAAATACCCTGAAGAGCAAAATACCCTAATATTCTGCCAATTCTTGGCTGCACATCATCATTTCATGAGGATCCAGCAGGGCTTGTAATAGAGTCTATCCTGAATATTGACAAAGGCAGCTAACATGGAAAACCATTTACAGTGTTATTTTATAATAATTTTAAGATCAGGAATTCCTAACTTTAGGCTCCAGAAATGTGTGCATATGTGTGTATGCATGTGCATGCATCCTCACTTTCTTTATGAAAAGAGAGTCCAATGCTTTTATCAGTCTCTTTATTCAAAGACTTGAGAACCTTTGATTTAAGGTGTGAGTTTCTTGTATATTAAAAAAGGATACATTTAGGCAAAATTTTAAAATTTAGTCCACACCGTATATGGTATATGGTAAGCAAACATCTTTTTTTTTTTATTTCTGAAACTTCAATATCTAAATTTTAATGCAGGACATCACAAGCAAATACCTCTATAATTGCATTTATTGCCCATCAATGTTGGTTTCTATCTCCACTCCTCTCTCTTTTTCTGCTTTGCTCATATCTTCTTCCTTTCCCTTACTGTTCCTTTATCTTCTTTCTCCTCTTCCTCCTCTTCCTTCTCCCTTGCTCCCCCTCCAGTTTTCTTCTTCATCTCTTTATTATCAAATAGTTTTCGGGCAGAATTGATACCTCTTTTACCATTTTTGTCTCAGCTCGAGAACAATTCTTGGCATATGTTACTCAAAAAAATGTTATTGCATGAATGAAGCATAGCATATAAATGAAGCATCCAGAACTGATATTGTTCTTATTCTTTCAATTATAAGGCAGCCAGGTTGGATCTCAAGGAGTATGGAAAGTATTTTTCAAGAATAGTTCTGAATCATCTGTGAATGATTTGCTGAAAGTAATGCATGTTCCCAAGTATGAGCAAGTCCCTGGGTTTTGAGATGTTTGTTGTGGTAGCCAGTTTCTAAGATGGCCTCTAATGATCACTGCTTTGTATTCACAGCCTTTTGTAGTCTCCTTCTACTTGTACCAGAGTTGGTCTGTGTGACCAATAGCATATGGCAGAATGAAGGTATATCACTTCCAAGATTAAGTTATAAAAAAATACAATTCTTTTTCTTGTGATATCTCCTTCCTCTCCTGCTCCCTGTCCATCTCTCTCTCCCTGTCCCTCTCCCTCTCCCTGTATTGCTTTAGGAAAGCCATGCTATGAACCGCCCCAAACAAAGACCCACATGAGGAACTGAAGCATCTTCTTAACAGTCATGTAAATAAGATAGGACCCTTCAGACCCAGTCAAGCCTTAAATGATGCAACTGACATCTGGATTGCAACCTCATGAGAGACTTTGAGCCAGAATCATTCAACTAAGCTATTCCTAGATTATTGACCCTCAGAAATTGTAAATTATAAATATTTATTTTTCTAAGCTGATAAATTTGGAGTAGTTGTTATATAACAATAGATAACTAATATAGTTGTTGGATGACACCTATGGGTGGTGGTAGAGTTAACGAGTTGACATTAGCTAATAAGCATTTACTTTTTATTTTGCTGAGTAATGTATGGGTTGGGGCAGGCACAGATCTGACAGCTAGGTTATGAACTTGAGGAAATAACCTTCCTCTTTGGAATTCTTTTTTATCATATGTTTAGTGAAGAAATTAATATTCTGGCGCTATATAATTTTTCTGTATGAAATTGAGCAAGTTCTGTAACTCCTAATGGTGCCAGAGTCAAATTGTTTCTAAAGAGAACATTTCTTTTTCTCTAATAACCACAGATATATTAACTTACCACTAACATAAACTCTATTCATTTATAATCTAAGGACATTAAGCTCCTCAAAGGCAGGACTGTCTTGTGCACTCCCATAGCTCCTTTTCTAGTGTAGTAATTGATATATGTGTGATTTAGTAATGGTATGTTGAAAACCAAATTGCTAGAGAAGAGGAGCATTTCTTCTCATTGGTATTGCATCCATTAATACTGACTCTGAATCTTAAGGCTAGGTTAATGTGCTTTGCTTGAGAGTCCAATAAATTTTGCTGATATTTTTTGATAGAATCATCCTGCTTAAAACAAAGGGTGAAGAATAGACAAGGGGAAAAAAAGGGAAATTGAAACTGGGTTGATCACACCCTTTTGTGAGTTTGAGTAGCTTGGTTCTTTATCCTAGTTACATCTATATCTGTATCTGAGTCTATTTTTATTTATGGGTATTCCCATTTATTATTATCAATTATTATTATTATTATTATAGATTTCCTCTAATCTTTAGTAGGCAATCTTTGTTACATGGATGTCCGTTACTCTGCTACATTTTAGGAAACTTTACCAGAGTGAAGCATCTATCCACTACTTACATGTAAACAAATCAAAATGAACATAACTAGGAACATCATTTTTTTAAACTTGAAAAGCTTTATCAATAAATGATATTGTTGTCATAGAATGTGTGCAATGTAAATGCATTTTCTGCAAGCTATACATTAGAGTCTCACAAGGGCAAGGGAAATTGAAACTGTCCTTCTAATGGATCATAAATCTTGAAAATGATTTGAATTCATGGATTAAATGTCAGTTTTGAAAGCATTTGCTGATTTATCTTGGATCTTAAAAGAAAGAACATTTCTATGACAAATCAAATTAGTGCATTTTCATATTCTGTATTGTAGTTTTCCAGAATAATCTTCTTCAAAGAAATAATATGGCATGCAGATAATTTTTTTCTATTAGAAGATTATTATTATTATTAATTATTATTATTATTAAGCTTCTCTGCTAATTAGAAAACTCTTGGAGATTAAGAATGGGAAGGTAATTGATGTACTGAAAGGTAGAGATTATGATTAAAAATAGCAGATCGTGCCTCAGAAATACCAAATTGAATTGGTTAATGAATGGCTAACTCAGCTATATCAGTGTGACTGGGGTAAAATCCGAGTTCCCAGGTAATTTCCTTCATGTTCCTCCCCTTTATTTACCACTCATAAGAAGGAAATTGACTAGTTTCCTGACTTGGAATAACTTTGGCAACTTTAACATGTCTCTCCTTTCCTAAACTCAAATTAAGAGCAGTCTACAAAAACTAGCAGCTTCTCTTTTGGTCCAGGGAATTGCTCCAGGAGCTGCCTCCTATCCTTTAATTAGAAATCTTTCATTCTCTTTGAGTCCCTGGTCTATTTTCTGTTGCTTCACATATTTATACCATCTCTTCCCTGGGTCTCTACAAACTGATAGAATTTTCTGATGTGCAGCTGGGTTGTTGATCAAGCTTTCTTTATCCCAAAGACCTTCAGATTTCACCTTCCTTGATTCCCATCTTGCAACTTGAGGAAATGCGATGCCCTATCCGTGCTTGACACCCAGATACCTCTGTCAGAGCCAGAGCCCAATATTCCTCTCTCCAGCTTGAATGAAAGGACATATTGAGCTATTATGGTTTGTTCCATGGCCCATTGGCCACGATACCATTTTAAGGAAGACTTAGAGTGTGATACACATTTCATCCTGTTTTAAAATTTTAGTGGCTGTCCAAATCTTTGTGATTACATATTGTCAAGGTCGTTAGTTTTTATAACATGATCTTAGGCTCATGAAGTTAGATGCTCTGTAGGATTTTAAAGAGGTGGATTGTGTCTAAAATTGGTTGTAAAATACCACATTGAGCTATGTGATATTTGGCCCTTTGGCCAGACTTTCACAGTTAATAGAGATATAATAAGCTGTCTGTCCTTCAGTAGAATTCTCCAGTTCTTTTGTGCCCAGAGGGAATGGTTTCTGTTGCTTTTTAAGTAATGCTGTCTTAATTTGTCCTGTGCATTTTAACTTTCATATATATGATCCCTTGATTTTATTCTACCTGCCTCTGTGTAGAGGGGCATAAGACTGATCTCCATCTTCATCAATCCAGAATGGTACAAGTAAAGCTTATAATTGTTGGCTCTCATCTTTTCAACAGAGGGATAGTTAGTTGGGTAATATAGACTTTATTATCCTTGATATCTGAGTTCATTACCTGATCTTTAGAAAATTGTGTGCATTATTTTGCTTGGTTTACTTGAAGATTAAACCATCATGACAAAGTTTCCTCGTGTGCCTAGATTACTACCGTATCCCTGTTATTTGACATTTTATCAACAAGATTCTATTAATTAGCATTTATTCTCCACTGTTGTGTAAGCTGATTTTTAAATTATTTCTTGCATTTAGCTGTTTCTTCCCAGTGTTTTCTCCGCCTCTATCACTACTGCCTTTATTCATTTGAAACTATTTTTTCGAGCACCTACTATATCTCAGCTGCCATTCTAGGTTCCAGTAATATAATAGTGAACAAAACAGACAAAATCACCTGCCGTCATGGAGACTACATTCCACTGGCGGCTGTGACTCTTTAAGCCCATTCAATATAACTCCGGCTCCTGTTCCTTTCCTCTTTCTGTCTGACTCATGTTTTAATCTAATGAGAATCTCTCTCTTCCACCAGCCTGACTCTGCTGCACAAGACATTAAGTGCAGTCTTATGTATCTGTCACCAAAAGGCAGAAGACGTATTTCTGGTGTCTCACTTTATTGATTTAAAAACACTTTTTTGATAGAAAATTAGAATAATATGAAAAAAAAATGATAGTGGGGGTCTTTAGTATTATTTGTACTTTTCTTTAGCTGTATTATGGGTTAAAAAAAAATTGCGTGGACTGCCTTCGGGCCCTAAATGCTATTTGTTACCTCTGGTTTCCAACCATAAAATTTACAAGCAGTTTGTTGAAAACCAAGCCTGCCAGAAGAAAGTTTTTTGTGCAATAATTCAAGATTGTGATGATGACCTTGAAGCTCTTTAAGATTCAGAAATAACTTCTGAATTAACAAAGAATGATTACCTTTTCTTAATCTATTTTTAGATTTTTTTTTTTAATGTTCTGTTTCTTGGAAGAGTGATAATCTACTATACAGGGTAGATATAATAACTCAATTGATTTCTCCGTTCCCCAATCAAACCTCTATCATTTGACCGGATGAGATAACAAAAAGTTTACTATACTCAGGAGCCTCCTTTGGTAATATAGAAGCCTGTGATTCTAGGTTACCTCTGAAGCCTGGGAAAAGTAACAGAGATGAATTGTTTCATCTCTTTGACTGAACAGCCTCTCAAGAAAAAAAAAACGCTTTTGAAAAATGAGATAAAATGGTGTTTAGTGAGTCATGATTTCAGGTTAGTGCAAGCCCAAAGCACCCAGGAGGGTCCACTTTGTGCGTCTCAATTAGCACTATGCATGCATGGGACTCCTCTAGTTCCCTGATAGTGGCCCAATTATCTGCCACCTAATTTGTTCCATGGCCTCATAGGGCCACACAGAAAGGAAAGGAGGTACAGGAGGTTACAAAAAAGGCATGGCCAACCTAAGAGGAGCAGCTTGCGCATTATTGGAAAGCTTTCACCTGCTGACCTCAAAGCCATTCGTGTCTTCTCTCCGCCTTACCATTTCTTTCTTTGTTTAGACTATGGGGCTGTGTGCAGAGCATCTTCTTTAGGGCATCATGGACTAGATGAATGAATACAGGCTGAACTTCAAGAACTTCTTTGCTTTTGCTCAGCTTTCTTTGGCAAAGACTGAAGAGAACCAATGGAGGGGAGGGGCTGACAGACTCTAGAATCCCTGTTACCTGGCTTTATCTGTTTCTCTTCTCAGGCTGCAGTCAGCCTACTGTGTAATCTGAACCACAGAGTTTCAGATCTTCCATTAGGGCACCTCGGAGTGGGCATTAGGTTTGGATGAGAGGAGCCATGGTTCTTGTATGGAAGCATTAAATCTGGAGTCAGGTTCTGAGCAATTTCACTTCTAAAAATTTATCCTAAAGAAATAATGCTGATGAAGATTAAGCCTTATGTGTAAATATGTAGAAACACTACCAAGGTGGAAATAGAGTGCAATGATTGTTTGCTCTGGTTGGAACAGGAATGCCCAAGTTCAAATCCTAGCTCTGCCATTTATTGGACATGGGACCTTGAGTAAATTATTTAACTTCTTTTTGTCAGAGTTTCCTCAGTTTCTGAAGGGAAGATTATCACTGTATCTATTTCATGGAATTGTTGTACATGAAATTATTTAAGAGTTATAAATTGCTTAGCATAATGCATATCATATATAGTGCTTGAATAAATATTAGCTGGTACTTTATTATTATTATTAGATGGTTTATCATAGCATTGTTTATAATAATGAAAAATTGGAAAGACATAAATATCTATTGATAAGAAACTAAAGATATCATTATGGTTTTATGTAATGTGAAACTATATATATTCAGTTATTAAAGATTGTATTTCAGAATACTTGGTGACATAGAAAAATATTGCTCAATGAAAAAAAGTTATAAATATTATGCATACTGCAGTTCCCTTTGTTAAATATATTATATGGATATATGCAGAAAAAGAGGATAGAAAATATACTCATAAAGTGTTAGCCTTAGGATCACAAGATGATTTTTCTTTTCTTTTTATCCTTAGCTGTATTTTCTGTTATGAACAACTGTTACATTTGCAGAGAAAAGCATATGTATTTTATTAAAGCAACAGCAATTTAGTTTCAGTAACAACCATTCTGTTTATAAAAGTGATGGCCATGTCATAGGATTGTTGTCATTAAATTTTAGCACGTTGCCTCTTCTCACCCCGACATGCCCTTACCTGCCCTGACCACTTAATAGA
Source organism: Pteropus medius (assembly GCF_902729225.1). NCBI lineage: Eukaryota > Metazoa > Chordata > Mammalia > Chiroptera > Pteropodidae > Pteropus > Pteropus medius. The sequence continues at coordinate 29,214,459 of NW_024349802.1, read as the reverse complement.
ATTAGCTCAATAATCATCTTCCAGTGAATTCTCTAGCCTTATTTGTTTCATATCATTTACTCCCCCTCCTTAATTAACTTGTTTATTTCTTTTCTTTTCTTTTTTCCTTCTTTTTATGAAAACTCTCTATTTGGGAGAACTTACTGGTTTTGTTTACAGCTGAGGTGCTTAGAATATTTGCCTGGCAGTTCAAGTATTTAATAACTAATTGTTGAATCTGTAATGAAGTTTTACACAATGCTCCAGAAAATGTTAACTATTATTATTAGAGACAGCTTTAAGTTTCACTTTGAATGCCTAAAAAATAAACTAGATTAAAAGGCTTGTCTCTAGACAATGAACATGTAAAATGTCATATCAAGGGCTAGCACTTAGTTAGGTTTATTAGATGCCTGGCCTTAGTTTTCAGGATAAATTAAAATAGGTATCTAGTAACTAGTTACCTTGTTATCTTGTTTAATCCTCGTAGCAATACTGTTGAGGTCTGCTACTCCGTTTCACAAATTATTGTGAGATTTTGCAGATGAGGTAAGTGAGACCTAGAGAGGTTAAATAACTTGCTGAAGTTCACACAATTAACAGGGCAAAGAACTAGGATTAAGTCCTCGAGATTTCAACTCTCCAGTTGTGCTTGTAACTACCACAGTATAATACTAATGCTAAGAAACTAAAAATTATCTGTATGTGGAATTATGTATGCATTTGTGTATGTCAAGTGCTCAGTGTTAGGTAGCATTGTTCAATAATATCAAAAGAGAAACAGGAATTACACAAATTCAAAATTTGAAAACAAAAAAAATCAAAGCAAATAATTCTACAGCATTTTCTGCTTAAAATCAACTTTCACATGCATTATCTTATTTCATTTACTCAAATATCTTGAATCTAAAGCTAATCTTGGAAGAAAATATTTTTTAAACAAAGATTAATAGCCTAACTTAAAAAATCAATAGAAATGTTACTGATACTATAAATAGAAAATAAAATGGGCGTAGAAATTCAAACAAAAAATCGGAAATGCAAATGATTTTTAAATACATGAAGAAATGTTTGTTTACTATTAGTCAAATGTTAAAGCAAATTAATACAATATTGCAGTACCATTTTTTGTCAAATTGCTAAACATTATAAAAGTTTATAATGAGTAAGGAAATGGTACTGTCATAAACATATAGGAATATAAATTAAGATAGACTCTATGGCAACTCATTGGTCTCGTTAAAATCTGCATCCTTTGCTTCATTAATTCTTCTAGGAAATACAGAGATATGGAAAGTATTTCTGTTCACTCTATACATTATGTTATGTATAATCATAAAGCATTTTTGACCTATAAAATAATAGGGAAATAATTAAATAAATTATTATATACTTTTTAAAAAATATTTTTAATCTTCTGGAATAGTGCTGATGATTAAATGCTCTGTAGAGAAAAATGCTGAGGCCTAAATACTAAAATCATGTTGAAAGGTCTGGATGAATTTTCATAAAATTGGCCACCTTATTTTCTTGTGAATATAAGATTGAGTGCTTTTATTTTTCTTCTTTATGTGTTTTTCTCTATTTTTTATAGAGAAAAAATTTAAGTATTCTTAAAAATAAGTGTATGGCCCCATAAGATAGTATTAGAACTTATTGATTTGCCTCAACACAAAGCCCATTTTAACAATAGTTAGGTGTCAAACAGTGGAACTTTTACAAATACAAAGTTGGAGATGCTTGACCTTGAGATGCTCTTCAATTAAAATTTAGTAATTTAGGCCCTAAAAATGACAGTCGAATTCAAACACTCCAAATGCACTCAGAATTTTATGTAAATGTCATAAGAGAAGTAAATGACCACAAACAAAGAAATAAAGTCTTACTGGGATCTACAGAGAGTTTTATCATGCAGTCTTATTAAATGCTTAATAGCCACTGTACTGGCGGGAGTGGAGGGAGGGGGTGGGGGGGGGACTATTTTAGTCTATTATTAAATCTTTTTTCTGCCTCATTGCCTTTCTTTTTGAAGCTTCGTTGCTTTTATGCTATAGTTTTAAATACTATTACCTCATTTCTGCAAAAAATGAATGCACTGTTTATACATAACTTCTTCCCATGGCCTGCATTCATCTTAACAGCGTAGCTTACACATACAAGCATGTGAGCAGATGGCCTGTACACCTACACAGGGTTCAGCTCATCACCCCTTTCTTTCTGTTCTCTGAGTGTGGACTACCCAGACTTTTCATTTTCTGTCTTTTCCTTCTTAAATAATTTGTGCTTATCCCTTTCTATAGTTATTACTATGTTAAAAATGATATGGCGGTCAGGGTAGGGAGAAGGCCTCAGTTTTGTCCATTTTTTCATTAGTTAAATTAGATTATAAACTGGTAACACACAACCCTCAAATCTCAGTAGCTTGAAACAACAAAGGTTTATTCTTGCTTATGTCTTATGTCTATTAAGACATAAGCAAGGTTAGCAGGGGCTTCTGCTTACATTATCTGTAACCCCAGATCTGGGTTGATGGAACAGCCATCATCTGGGATATTGCTGCTTGCTCTGGAAGAAGAAAAATAAAGTCCTGGGATATTTTATACCAGTAATTAAGTGTTCTAACCTTGAGATGACACTTTCATCTTCTCTTCATGCCTTATTGGGCAGAACTAGTCTCAAGATTCCACCCAACCAGTGAGTAGAGGTTCAGGAATAGCCTAGCAAATAGATAGCTGGGAATAATGAGGAAATGAAATCAATAGCTACTTTACTTCTACCCCTAAAAGAAATATTTTTGAGACTTTGCTTTTGGTGGTTCTTGAGACCTAGTTTCCCTTATTTAAACAAGCCTATGTCTGTCAGAATTTAACTGACTCAAGAAACATTTTTGATCATCTGCTGAATGTCAGATACTACTATGCCAGGTATGGGAGACACACAAATGAATATAATGGAGTTCTCAGCTTCAAGGAAGAACCAGTCTAGTGGGGAAGAGAGACCTAATTCTAAGTAATTATAAAGCTGTATGTGTCAAGTGCTATAAAAGAGGTAAGAGCTAAATTGTATGAAAGCACAAAGTGCTATGGAACCCTGTTCATTCAGGCATTATTGTCAATCAAAAGATATCTTACACCAGGGAGGACAGAATAAGCATCTTAGCCCTCTCCATTCACTTTACTACTGCCTCCTGCCAGTGTTATGCATATATCTACATGTAGTCCACATATCAGGTGGTATCCCCTTGAGAAGTAGGTAGGTTTGATTCAAACCTGCAATTCCATCTTAATAGAAAGGTGAAGTCTCACTATAAGATTGCTACAACTTTCCAGGGGACCTGTATTTTTCTAGTCATTCCTTTCTTTGGGTTTCTGTTTTCCACACTGTTTTCCATATTGTATTACTCCCAAATGGAATCTGAACCATATTTCATTTCCACAAAAGAAGCAACTCACAGCAAACCTTGTTTGTTTAATGAGGTTTACAGACGATTTGGTGGGAAGAGTTGGGGGAGTAGGAAGAGGGCTATATATTGTAGCAACACAGTCAACTTCAAATGGAATACTAAACCATTCTGAAAACACCCTGAAGCCAACACATCAGAGAGAGGAGCCTCAGTGAACTTTTACTCCAGTTGGTCTCTGCTTCTCCCTGTCTTGAGTTCTTTTTACTTTTCTCTGCTTTCCTTTCTACTCTCTTATTTCTTTATATCAGTTAAAATAGGCTAGATTATGCTGTAGTAACAAGCCCTCCTCCTCAATCTCATTGGCCCCAAACAACAAAAAGTGATTTCTTGCTCACTAAACCTATTGCTGATCACCAAGGGTTCATTTTCAAATCATCTCTGCATATCAGGAGCAAAACAAATTTTTCTACTTATATGGAAAAATTTAGTGCTCATAACTTTTGATGCTTGAGATCTTGTCAAACCTAGATCCTTATAGATTTACTTGATTCTGACTGGATTCTCACAGATACATTTCTGAGAGAACCCTGGTGCCAGCTGTTTAGATAATGTATTTTTTCTTACAGCAAATATCAATTTATAATATATACATACTTGTGTATAGGACTAGTATAGTTTCCTCCTCTGGGAGTCTTGGAGGGAGACTTGAACTAGAAGAAAGCAATGTTAGCAGGTCAGTTAAATGAAGTATGGACAGAGATCTGTCCAAGTATATATGTTCTCAAATATGAGGTTTTTGCGCTTATAAGATTCTCAGTTTGGAGTTCCCTTCAACTTGATTGCTAACTAACCTTATTTTGACAATCATTTTACAATATACATGTATATCAAATCATCACATTGCACACCTTAAACTTACAAGGTGTTATTTGTCAATTGTATCTCAAAAAACCTTGATTGTCCTATGGTCGACCATTTCTTATAATTGAGTTCAGCCTCAACTCAAACTCCTTGTTCAGAAAAGTTTTTCCTGAGTGACATATCTAAAAAAAAATACAAAACAAAAATGAAATCCTCTTCCCTATACATACAGTATTCCCATATTATTGTCATTAAGGAACTTATTTTTATCTGAAATTTTGTTAACTTATGTTTCACTGTTTTCCCCTACTAAAATAAACTCCATGAGGATAGAGATCATGTTGTTCTTATATTCTTAGTACTTTGAACAGTTCCAGGCACGTAGTAGGCACTCGATAAATTTGTTGCATAAATGAGTGAGTTTTTAGACTCCTCTTGGCAGCCTTACAATCAAATACGTGTGTCATGACTTAGTAGTTGTTGTTCTTGTTTTAAAATAAAAGTGTCTCTGAGTTTGGCTATCTGTGTGAATTTATGTAACCAAGTGAAATGCTTGGCTTATTTGACTCCATCTTGTTCAAGCCTGCTTTATTCCCATGGCCTTCAGGTTATTAGCTTCTGCTTAGTCTTGACTACAGACAGGCTAATCATTAGAGGAATTCTGCTTGTGAGTTGAGTTTTACAAAAAACAAGTCTCTCCTGAGGCATGTCTCCTGAGGAGATAAGAAATGTATATACAAAAATAGTGATTGTTTGTCAAGAAACTTGTGACAGAACTCATATCAACTAGAGTCAACAGACTGAGAACCAAAAAGTTTCACAATCTTCCTCAGACCCCTGCTGGCACTCAGATGTCTGCAGTTCTCAATCACCTTTTGCCTTTCCAATTTCCCCTACCCTTGACGTAAAAGCCTGAACTCTGTACTTTCCTAAGATGGATCTGAGGCACCAGTAGGTCTCCCATATGCTCAGTTGACATCTTCTCTATCAATAAACCTTTCCTTACTCCAAACTCTGATGTTTTAAGTTTTGGTCTTTCAAAGTATTAGGCACATGGGCTTTGTTTTGGTAACATTTATAGGAATCATAAAAAATGCTTGGAAGACATAGTATAGCCTATGAGGGTTAAATTACTTCATGAAATTCAAACCTCGAAAGTAAAGAAATCAAAGTAAAAAACTCTAAGGGACTTTTATACAAATCCAGCTTCAGGACAAGTCCTCTTATCATGCCTTCTAGTTAGATTGTCTCCATTAGACTTATTCTTCCTTCCCTCCCTCCCTAGCTTTCTCCATCCCATCCTTTCTTCCTACCTTTCTTCTGTCTTTTTCTATTGTTATAATTTATTTCTCTTTCCTTATCTTCTTCTTCCTTCCTCGTTTCCTTTCTCCTTCCTTTTTATTGCTATTTTATTCCTTTCTCCTTCCTTTTTATTGCTTAACCCATCCATTTTTTTTTTTCTAAAACTGAGTAATATTTCTAATCTAGAGAGAGAGAATTGGCTTGTTGTTCTTACACCAGAAAATTCATTCAATGGAAAAATTTCAGTGCAGAAGACAGACTACTGGACTGGGGCCTAAGAGTCTTGACTTGGGGCGATAACTCTCTGGGCCTTGTCCTCACCTGCAAAAAGAAGAAAAGCCTTTGAAATCTGTGTCTATGAACATTTTAACAATGAAATGATTAATTTTTAGATTTAAAAGCTTTAGTATTTTAAAATAATGTACCTACAAGTATTTTAAAATAATGTACCTACAAGTATTTTAAAATAATGTACCTACAAGTAGTTTCAGTAGCATATTACCATGTGTTTTCTTTCTAAAATGTATAGGTGATGACAAAATGACACACGGACAAGGTGTCTATGAGGTCCACATGAAATTAGTCCTGTATAGTGCTATCACCCTTATATCTTTCTATTCAGGAAAACAAAAACAAACAAAAACAAAAATAAAAACTATGTTGTTACAGACACTGGTCTTATCCTTGCTATCTGCAAATTTTGAGCCTGGAAGCTTTTCAGTGAGAGAGTGAGAGAAAGATCATTGGTGACTTAGAACCGAAATGATGCTTTTCAAAAAGGGTTTTAGGCTTTCTGGGTTGTGTGTTAAATAGCCTTAACAATGGAGAGGATTTTGGTCATGGAAAAAAATATGTATAGTGAAATCACCTGTGAGAACCATTCCACAGAAAGCAACAATGAATATAAATGGTTGCCATTTCAAAACTAAAATATTTTTACTAAAAACCTAGCACCAGTCATATATATGCCTTCATTTGCGTGGAAAAAGGAGCAGAGAGCAAAGGGAGAAATGGAAGGACAAGCAGGTCAATAGACACATTAGTGTGGGGAAAAAAAATGCCTGTCAGCTTATGAGAAAGATGATATTTTTTCCCCCCCTCAGTATAAACAAATAAAGAAAGCTCATTGTTATCACAGTGTTTGTAAAACAAAACTCTCTTTTGGTCTTTGATATTCATATCTTTGTATCTAAACGCAGAAGAATGGAACAATGATAATAACAAATGAAATGTTCTTCATCAGGTCCCCACTTAGTTGGATCCCTATAGACTGATTCAAATATGCAGATGGAGATTATGTGGCTCTGTCCTTTCTACTGACATTACCAATGTTTCTGTAACCTAGTCATTTCCGAGTCCTGCATCAATATATATTTTCATGGTAAACCTCCATTAAAATTTTCATGCCTAGAAATAAAACATGAGGTTTCAGATTTGAATTAAAAAAAAAATCAAAGAAAATATTTTGAACTGCTGCTAGGAAATTTTAAACTAATTTTATTTAATTTAAATAACTTTGAGATTGCCCAGAAGTCTTCAAAATAAGCTTGCTTTTGTTTGAGGCAAAGTATTGTTAAAAATATGTTTACATTATAACAAAATTTTATATAGTTTTTATCAGTGCTCTCCTATTAGTTTTTTCAGCAGAAAACAAAAACAAAAACAAACAAACAAACAAACAAAAAAACAATAAGAACAATAAGAGGAGAAATACATTTGGTATGTATAAATATTTTTTAAAAATATTTTTGTTTTGTACATGTTGCAATGCCTTATAACCATCTTTAGATTGTAAATTGTTTCAATTTAATTGTATTTTTTTGTATTTAATAGTTTATGCCTCCCCAAAAAATAGATGAAGGAAATCTCAGAGGTCTATTAAATTATTTGAAATCTTATAAAGTTTATTGTTTATCTTAAGTTAATGCAATATATTTTTTAAAAGTTTATATTTGTGTCTGTAAAATTTTTCTGGTAACAAATTTTTTTGAATCTAAATATTACAAGTATTATCAAAACTGTGTGTATGAAATTATTGTGAGGGTTTTAAAATACAGTTGCAAATTCTTTGACATTCCTTTCATTGAGACATGGCAGCTAAGTCCCCTCCTCTTTCATCTGGGTAGGCCTATACTGCCTTGACTAATAGAGTAACCTGAAAGTGATGTCACGTAATTTTTAAGGCTAGGCCATAGTAAGCCTTGCAGCTTCCCCTTGTTTGCTGAAACACTTGCTCTTAGATCTTTGAGCTACCATGTAAGAATTATAACTACCCCAAGGCCTTCATGCACTGAAGGAGCCCAAGCCACATGGGAAGAATACATGCAGGCTAACACTAGTGTTAGCTGAATCCTGCCTTCAGTACTTCCCTGTTTAGGCACCAGACAGGTGAGTGAAGAAGCCTCCCTATCATTTTAGCTCCCAGTCATTTCAGTCATCTGAAGCCAGTGAACTCTTCCCAGATGAGGCATCAGATTGTGTAGAGCAGAGACAAGTCATCCATACTATGCTCTGTCCTAAATTCTTGTCCCACAGAAATCATGAGCATAAGAAAATGTTCCTGTTTTATGCCACTAAGTTTGGGTTGGTTTTGATGCAGCAAAAATTCATTGTAATTTTCTTGAACGATATATACTTCTTTATTTTTTCATTATAGCACGTACTTATAAAATACTCAGGCCAGCAGACAAATATTTCATAATATGAAATAGCAGAGTGTTGCTAATTATGCAATCTAAGCCATCGCCAAATCTACTTTTCCTGTTTATCAAAACATATATTTCTAATATATACAGGGCATAAAAAATTGCATTAAGAACTTGAGTGTCTCTCTGAATGTTTACGTTAGGCATTTAGAAGAACACGTGACAATCTTACATGGAATTGCATAGACTACATCAATAGTTTTTCCAAACTTTTTTGCACATGCATCACCATTATACACATGTACAACTATAGTAATATATTGAGTACATTTTGAAGTTCACAAAACAAAATAAACAAATTAGATAAAACTGAGTGGAAATAGAAATTCTGAAAATTTCTTGACAAAATTTATTTGCTTGACACCACAATGAAACATCTTGCCAGCTCATGGAAGTGCCTGCACTTCACTTTGAAGATCAATGAAGTAGACAATGGATGGAAAAGAATGTCCAAATCCAGTTGTACATATTTATGAAATTGTACAAAATTATAAGTTAACTGCTTGGGCTCATCATTGGTTCTATCCTCACATTTATACTTATATTGACTTTTGTGATAATCACATCCATTATTTTACGAACTTAGCTTTCAAGACAGATAATGAATGGATCATTGACTGAACTCGGTCAATAGGCTATTATAATTTCCCTTAATACAGCAATATTGAAGAGTCCCAGTTTGTTTGAAAGCTTACAGTTGCTGAATAACTGTAAAAAATGGATATGCATAATAATGAAGACAGAAAAATCTAAAAATGAAGTCTAGTAATTGGAAGGTAAAGACAGCAAAAAGTTATGAAACAAGAAAACTATTTTCTAGGTTGTTATTTCAGAATTTGTCTAACTTTGTGCTATATATTTTTGAAGAGTGAAATAGATTTTTAATTTAGCCAACATTTATCTCATGTTTACTATATGCCAGATATAGAGGCTGTTGTCTCTGATATTATTTAACCTCCCCAGACTTGGATACTTCTAATCTCTCATCAGAAATTATTTATACTGGGAAGATATTTTTAAACAAATGAAATGAGAAGGATATATTACATATTAAGAAAATCATGATATAAAACAGAGATTAGAAAACTGTGGCCCACTATTTGTATGTTACTCTAAATCAAGTTTTATTGCAACGTAACTCATTTATTTACATATTGTCTTGCTTTGTGCTACAACAGTAGATTTAAGTAGTTGAAATGGAGACCGTATGGCCTGCAAAGTCTAAAATATTTACTGTGTGGCCATTTTCAGAAAACGTTGTTGACCTCCGATTTAAGAGACTCACTAAACCTACTTTTACTCTGATTTGCAAGCAATCAGAGCAGAACCTTTTTAAAAATTGTTATATTAGAGGGGGTGGGGTGGCTCAAGTCATTTGCAAAGGAAATTAGTGCTTTTCACCTAGAAAGTGATATTTAAAATTTGTCATTGATTTGTCATTAACCTAGTCAAGCAAATTAGTACCTCATACCTGGAATAAATCAGGTTGGAAAGAAAAGAAACTGTGAGATTATGAAATAGTTAATTTGCATTTTAAAAATTTAAGTGTGGTTTTTTTCCCATTTTACTTAGAATTTAGGGCCTTTGAGCACTTTTCAAATTATTTAGAGGGCCATTGCTCTTCCTCTCTGGGAGAATAGCTTTAATTTTCTCATCTTATCTGATGTTCTTCTTGGCTGGTGTTTTCTGTGAGGCCATATAAGTTAAGGTGAAAAAACTCAGCATGCGTGGGCTGAGTTGCCAGGAGATAGAATGTGTTGATCTGGGCTGTGTCCTGGAGTGGTTTAAACAAGTGTGATCTGGACTATGTAAAGAATTCAACCAAGGTGAGTATCAGAGCAATAGCATCAATCCTGGAATCTTAAGACATATTTTTACATAATGGAGGCAATGTTAAAATTCAGAAGCAGAGAAAATAAGGACGACCTTAAGAAATGGAGTGAGTGCATGAATAGTTGAAATGAAACACTTTTGGATGACACAACACAGGGGACCTGGTGGCTTCCTTTTTTGGGGTTGTTGGCTGTAATGTGTATGGCAGAATGGCTTTGCCATTTTGTTGCTGTTCTTCCAAGTCAAGAAACCAGCCAGCTCCATTAGTTGTTTAGTTGTTGGTAATGGAGCTATGCTGGGGCAGATCATACACTTGAATGCCCATACAATCTGACATCCCCATTTCTTCCTATCATACAAGGTGGTGATAAAGGAAGAAGCCCTTCCAGATGATGCCCGGAATGGAGCAGCTACGCAAATATGTTCACTATTAAATAAACATAAATAATTTAACATTTTATAATCCATGCGAGCATGATTTAATCAGGCTTCCTTTCAGTTATTGAATAGCATCATATAAATGTAAATATGAATACATATAAACAAAAAGTCAGTCTAGATTTCCAACAAGTAGATTATTCCAGTCCAGATTAATTCCAGGCTGTTCTCATGACTTCTATATTCTGCAGCTGATCAAATCGTATATATTTTTTCTGAAATGCAAATTTATTACAGCATTAATCCAGCAAAGAATGACAGTGTAGGTTAATATGCCTTAAAAACCAGTCCTTGACTTACTTTTTAACTCATTCATGTTCACAACCATGCCTATTGCAAAGAAAATTAACAAGGTTTCTTCTGAGTGATGCTTTCTTCCTCTAAAATGTGTAAGTATTTTTCTGTTCTAAGTCGAATAGGTTTTGTCCTTTGCAGGGCAGACAGTAGAGAACTTCAAACGAATAGACACTGCCTTGTGCTTCCTGAAGTGTTGATATAGCTCACTCTCATCCTGTAGTTCTTTTCTGCTAGCTCCATTCCATTAGTCCAACTCACCGAACTCCGGCATCCCTTATCTCTGAGTTGAACTTTTAAGGCAAGACGGTACCTTCCAAGGAGAATGAAGGTCTTCCTTTCCCAGAACCAAAAGGGCTTAATCTCAGACCATGGAATTTACAATGTCAGGAAACTCTAATTCACAATTACTTCCGAATCATCTCCTTTCTATCTCATTCAGAAATACATCACTCAAGCAATTAATTCAAAATGCCACTAATCAGGAAGGAAAATAATTACTTCAGGAGGGGAGAAGTTAGTATTGCCAATGATTGCCGTATAATTCTTGAGAAAATACTGCTATTTTAAGTGAATGGGTTTTAAAATCACAAAGATTAGTAAGGGAAGGTGGCAGAGGACCAGACAATTTAAAAATGTGGTACTACACATTTTTGCATAACATAGCCAAAGGACTGGGTAGTCATATTAGAGAAGATCTTTAAATCTTGCAAAAGTAAAATGTTACTAACTCTCTAACAATTAAAGAACCAGGCTGCAAATATTAAAACAAAATTCTGTTAAGTTCCCCAGTATGTTTTAAATTGTGTTACAGCATATATGTTAGGAAGAAAATGGATTCATGTTGGCATATTGTATAGTAAGTTATCCCATAGAAAGGATTATTATCTTATAGATCCAAGTTCTCCCCAGTGGAGGGGATAGCTCGAGAGAAATAAAATGTCATTTGCCAAGCTACAATCCGAGGCTTATTGACCTTCCAGTTGCCATACACCTATTCAAATGCCTCCAATGAATCCTTCAATTCCTCATATGTGTCCATACGAGAAGCATAGAATATGAGCTATGATCATGCTTTGATCTCCATCCTATCATCTATGATGAGATAATTGCTTTTTTATTGATAATAGAACAGTACTGTAGCAACATATTATTAAAGCATATATATGATGACTTCTGATAGGGTCTGGAGAATAGATTTATAAATTTATGTTTGTTAACCAGTTTGAGAAAAGTTTACCTTTTAATTGCTATTTTTAAAAATTATATTACTTTTGTCACATCTTCTTCCTAGATTCTGATGATGTATATCGAGCCTCTCTGCAAAAATGAACACACACACACACATGCACACACATACATCCCACAAACCATATGCACACAATTTACTTACAATATCAATGGTGTGATCCTTGATATATAACCCATGGGTCTTTGACAGTCCAGGAATCCTAGATCGAGAACCACTGCTTTATGATAGCTTGATCTTGATACGTGAATTTCTGACTGGAGACTATAGTTTTCTTTAGTTTTAGGGTTTTCAGATTGTTGATAATGTCAGCAGGAGTCAAGAAGATAGACATCACTTTGTTTTGAAATATTCCTATTTACTGGTGTATTGGAAACCTTAAAAAACCTTTATGGATATGATTATTTTAAGAAACAGATTAAACATGACTGATTTAATATTTAGATTGACAGTGATGCCATAATTCAGTCTATATAGAAATGGTTGGACACTGGCTAGCTCTTCTCCAAACTCCTTTCTTTCTCCTGGCACCAGGTTGACTACATCATAGACTTTTGTAGTCGGGTGTGGCTATTTGGCTGCGTTCTGGTCAACAGAACACGGGAATGAGTGATGTACATCATTCCTGACCCATTGTTCCACAACAGACTTTCAATGCATGGTCTTCATGACTTGGTGGAGATGAACCTGGAGACTTTGGGAGCCACATGTTGGAGATAACAAAGACATAAAATGGAAGGGACTTAGATCTCTAAATCACTTCTTGGAGAAAAGCTGCTGCTGAATAAACATTTTAGACTTTGGTGTGTTTGACTAAATAAGTTTGGAGTTTTCTCTGTAATAGCACCTAAAAGGACCTGACCTATTACACAAAGTTCACTGAATAATTCAGAGTAGAAAACTATAGCAGGGTTGCCAAGTGTGTTCACATTCCGTTTATTTTCAGCATTTTGTGACACACTCTGTTTACTTATGAGTGATTAGATGGAATAATGCCTGATATCTAGTTTCAACTCGAACTAATCCTAGAAAATGGACAAAGGGCTTAAAATGATTCTTCAGAGAAAATATAGTGTGAAGAGTGTTCTAATAATTCAAGCAGATCTGGAAACCTGAAGAGGCACAGCTGCTACTTCTCTATGAGTTGAATGAGGTCTTTAGCTGTCACCTGGAGGGTAAAAGCAATCATCTGATGAGATGTAAAAATTTCAACCAATCAGGAAGGCTATTTGAATTACAGATATACACTCATTATTAATAACAATAAATTGTTCTATATTGTATCTTGGAATATAGGTAGTACATAGGTAGTAATAGTAGTAGATACATACAATATAGGGAAAGACATGTTCAGTTAAAAAATTGATAAAGATATAATCAAAATAATTTGAAGAGCATTGGTTTAGAAACTCAGGATCCTGTTTTTCAGCCACTCATTCAGAAGAGTATACATTTACCATGACCACTTGGATACTGTGGCTCTAGACACAACTTTGAGATTAGCCTAATAGACAAGTCAGTATTCATGAGGCTAAGGCTATCCTTCTGGTGATCCCTCAAAATCAGAGTTATCAATTTAATTAAAAAAAAAATAAAAGGAAACATTTAATTTCTCTATAAATTCTAGGTTGGCTTTTACACTGACTTATTCATTTGAATAGAGTGACCCTTTGGGTTTTCACACTGCAATAATCTGCAATTTCAATTGCAAAATTAAATAATATTCTATTCATTTATTGAGCTTAATGCAGAATAATCTTGGATGAATTAACAAAATAGAAGTGATGTGGGGCAGAATTTACCATAAGGTTCAGATTTCCCATTTTTTCGTGATATCAACATGGGTATTCTAGATGATTTACCTGATGTCTATATACTTCCTTTTGTTTCTGTAAGACCACAACAAATATGTATTTAGGAAATCAGCCATTCTTTATAGTGAGAGGAAAGGTTACTTGATTTTTTAATATGTTAAACTTTTTTTAATTATAAAAATAATATATTTACATATCTTTAGAAATGGAGAAAAATATAAGTAATCTTGAAATAACTCCTTATATTGTACATTAGATCCAGAGTTTATACATAGATTTGTATCCTACTCTTTCCTATTAATATTATATTATAAAAATGATTTATTCTGAACTATGTTTTAATTCTGTGTTTTAAAAGTTAGGTGTGATTATTATTAACAGAGTTATTAGTATGGAATACTATAATTCTTTTAAATATTTCCTTTGTATTTTTAGCTCAATTCTAATTTTTTCTTGTTGTAAATAATATTGTGATGAACATTATTTCACATTAATCTTTAAAAGAATTTCTATAGTTCAAGATAAATTCTTATAAGGTGAATTGTACTGAGTCAAATGATATGAACATTTAAGAGGTTCTAATAATTTAACTGCAATGCCACCGGTACTGAATATTATAATTTTTAAAATTGTATGTTACTTTTTTTTTTTACCAATTGATCAAGGTGAAATGCTTTCATACTTTTATTAGCCTTGTATTTTCTCTTTTTGAGTTCAATTATACTTTGTTTTTACTTTTTTTAGTGGTTGCCCTAGAGTTTGCAATATACATTTACAGCTAATTCATGTCTACTTTTAAATAACACTATACTATTTCACAGGTAATATGAGTATCTTATAATAACCAAATACAATCATATTCCTCTTGTCTCTTGTATAATTACTGTCATTTATTTCACTTATATATAAGTAGACATAGCGTACATAAATATTCATAATATATATACATAAGCATATATAATTAAATATGTTGTTGCTATTACTTTGAATAAACTGTTATCTGTTATCAAGAATAATAAAAATAAAAGCTTTTATTTTACTTTCAAATCCTTTTCAAATCTCTTTAAGTAGAGCTGAATTTTTGACCTATATTGTTTCCCTTTTCTCTAAAGAACTTCTTTTAACATTTTTCCTAGACAGGTCTATTGGCAACAAATTCCTTCAATTTTTGTTTGAGACAGTCTTTATTTCTCCTTCACTTTAGAAAGATAATTTCACAGGATGCAGAGTCATAGCTTCTCTCTCTCTCTCTCAACACTTTAAATAGTTCACGCCACACTCTTTGTGCATGCATGGTTTTTGAGAAGTCAGATGTAATTCTTATCTTTGTTCCTCTATAGGTAAGATTTCTTTTATCCTTTGGCTTCTTTTGGAATTTTTCCTTTATCTCAATTTTCTGTAGTTTGAAGAAAATACGCCTAGGTATAGTTTAGTTTTAGTTTTAGTTTAGTATTTTTTTTACTTCTTGCAGCATTTATCCTGATCAGTGTTCTCTGAACGTCCTGGATATGTAGTTTGATGTCTGACATTAACTTGGAGAAATTCTCAGTCTTTATTGTTTCACATATTTCTTCTATTCCTGCCTTTCTTTTCCTTACGGTATTCACATTACCCATATATTACATCTTTTTAGTTGTTCTACAGTCCTTGGATATTCTGTTTTGTGTATGTGTTTGTGTGTTTTTATTCTTTTTTCTCTTTGCTTTTTGTTTATTTGAGGATTCTTTCGATATATCCTCTAGCTCAGAGATTCTTTCCTTAGCTGCATCCAGTCTAATACTAATAAGCCCATGAAATACACTCTTCATTTCTGTTATGGAGTTGTTTTTTTTAATCTCTAGCCTTTATTTTTGGTTGGTTCTTAGAATTTCTATGTCACTGCTGACATTGCCCATTCATTCTTTTTGGGGGGGGAGAGTACAGTGAACTTTATTGATGGTGCAAGACAAGGTCTCCCTAAGCCTCTACCCTTCTTCAGTGGGTCTGAGATGGAAACTGGAGGTCAAGAGATTCTCGGTGTGTTGGGGGATCGATTTGGGGCAAGGACTCCCCAGGAGCTGAGAGCCTCTTCCTCTCACTGGGGCTGGTGGTCCAGGAGGCTCTTACTCCTTGGAGGCCATATGGACCATAAGGTCCATCACCTTGTTGCTGCAGCCAAATTCATTGTCATGCCAGGAAATGAGCTTCACAGAGTGGTCATTGAGAGCAATGCCAGCCCAGCATCAAAGGTAGAAGACTGTGTATTGCTATTAGAGTCACAGGAAACAATCTGGTCTTCAGTATAGCCCAGGATGCCCTTGAGGGGACCCTCTGACACCTGCTTCACTGCTTTCTTGGTGTCATCATATTTGGCAGCTTTCTCAAGGCAGCAGGTCAGATCTGTAACTGATACATTGGGGGTAGGGACACAGAAAGCCATGCCAGTAAAATTCCCATTCAGCTCAGGGATAACTTTGCCCACAGCCTTGGCAGCGCCAGTAGAAGCAGGGATGATTTCTGGGCACCCTTTCTGCTATCATGCCACAGCTTCCCAGAGGGGCCGTCTGCAGTCTTCTGGGTGGCAGTAATGGTGTGGACTGTGGTCATGAGTCCTTCCAAAATGCCAAAGTTGTCATGGATGACCTTGGCCAGGGGGCCAAGCAGTTGGTGGTGCAGGAGGCATTACTGACAATCTTGAGGGAGTTGTCGTACTTCTCATGGTTCACACCCATCACAAACATGGGGACATCTGCAGAAGGGGCAGAAATGATGACCTGCTTGGCTCCACCCTTCAAGCGAGCTCCAGACTTCTCCAAGGTAGTGAAGACATCAGTGGGCTCCACAACATATTTAGCAGCAGCATTGCCCCATTTGATGTTGGTGGGATCTCACTCCTGGAAGATGGTGATGGGCTTTCCATTGATGACAAGGTTCCCATTTTCAGCTCTGACTGTGCCTTTGAACTTGCCATGGGTAGAATCATACTGGAACATGTAGATCACGTAGTTGAGGTCAATAAAGGGGTCATTAATGGTGACAAGATCCACTTTGCCAAAGTTAAAAGAAGCCCTGGTGACTAGGCGCCCAATGCGGCCAAATCCATTCACTCCATCCTTCATCGTTGTGTCTCAGGGTTATGGCTGGCACTGCACAGGAGGACGTGGCTGTCTGTTGAACAGAAGGAGCAGAGAGCCTGCCCATTAGTTATTGTATGCTATCTACTATACCTGTTACAGACCTTAGCATATTAATCATTGTTGTTTTAAATTCTTGGTCTGATCATCCATCATCCCTGTCATGTCTGGTTCTGATACCTGCTATGCCTCTTCAAACTTTTTTTTTTCCTTTTGTATGCCTTTAATTTTATTTTTTTAATAAGCAGACATGATGTAGTGGGTAAAAGGAACTGTTTTAAATAGTTCTTTAGTAATGTGGTGGTGAAGTAGACGGGGAGGGGAAGTGTTCTACAGTCCTATGATTAGATCTCAGTATTCTAGGAAACCTCTGCCTCTGGACTGTGAACTTCACAGTTGTTCCTGTTTCTTTTCCTCCACTTAGGTGGGGCAGGATAGCTAGAGTGGGTTGGAGTTAGGTATTTCCCTTCCCCTAGGTCAGTTAGGCTCTGATAAAACCCCCACAGGTTAGGCTCTGGTTAACTAGTTTCCCCTGAGGGCAGGCCTTGTTAAGAACAGAGTGCTCTGGAATATTTTAAAATGACTCCTTTTCCACTTCCCCTGCCCAAAGCTAAAGAAGCTCTCATGTTTATTGAGGAAACGTAGTTGAGCTACTAGAGGTAAATCTCACAACATTGTGAGGGCCCCTCTTATGACTGAGTCCTCTCTTGAAATTTTAACTCTCAGAATTGTCCACACTGAGGCTCCCAGCAATTTGTCAATTACAGTTCTAGTTTTCCTCCTCAGCACTGGTTCCCACAGTGGTTTCTGTTCTTGAGTCTCTGCTCTGGTAGGTAAGTTGTGACTCTTTGTGTATTTGCCTGTCTCTCCAGTCTTGGGAGAATAGATGGTGAAACTAAATCCTTGCATAGGAAGACATGGGCAGTTAGATTTGAAATTTGAAAAATTTCCTAGGCGTCACTGATATTTTCTTCCTGCTATTACTTTTAAGAAGGACTGAGTTAGTCACATTCCTCATACATTCTATATAACAGGAGTCCCCAACCCCTGGGCTGCAGACTAGTACTGGTCTGTGGCCTCTTAGGAACTGGGCCACATTAGGAAGTGAGCAGTGGGCAGGCGAATGAAACTTCATCTGTACTTGCAGCCACTCCCCAGTGCTAGCATCACCGCCTCAGCTCCACCTTAGATAATCAGGCATTAAATTCTCATAGGAGCACTAGTCCCTGGTGCCGAAAAGTTTGGGGACCACTACTATATAACATTTAGCTTTGGTAGAGGGAGAACATATAATTTTGAGTAAATATCATGAATGTAGGAAATCTGGAGACCCAGATTGAGAAGATAGTGTTGCCAGCGCAAAGTCTGTGTGCCTGACACTTTGAAAGGCCAAAGCTCAAAATGTCAGAGTTTGAAATAGGGAAAGCTTTATTGATCAAGAAGTTGCCAACCTAGAATATGGGCGATCTAGTAGTGCCTCAAATCCATCTTAGGAAAATATAGAGTTCAGGCTTTTATGTCAAGGGAAGGGGAAATGGGAAAGGCAAGAAGTGATTGAGAACTGCAGACATCTGGGTGCCAGCAGGGGTCTGAGGAAGATTGTGAAACTTTTTGTTCTTAGTCTGTTGACTCTAGTTGATGTGAGTCTGGTCACAAGATCTTGCAAATCTCTGATAAACCATTTTTATTTTTGTATATACTTCTCTTATCTCCTTGGGAGAGACACCTTCTGGTAAAGGTCTGTTTTTGTAAAATTCAAGTCACACTCAATTCCTCTAATAATTAACATGTCTGTATGCAAGAAACCATTAACCTGAAGGCCATGGGAACAAAGCAGGCTTAAAAAAGATGGAGTCAGAAAAGCCGAGCGTTTCACTCTGTTAGTAGTCTTTCTAAAGCTAATTGGCTGGAACATCCCAAGTCTACAAAGCTACAAGTCTGACTTGGGAGAAAAATCATATTTTCAGGCTTGTTTACTCCATCTTCTTAACATTGACAGTCACTGTTTATTAAAGGACGAGTTGCTATGGTGATGGGCGAGAGGGATAATAGGAGGGGATTGGGGAAAATGTTGAAACTTGGAGAAGGATTTATTCTTTGTCAAGTTAAATGAAAGTTGCCTCTTTTGAGCTGTGCTTTAAATATCTCGTTGCCCTTTTCTCTTGTCTATACAGCCATGCCTTGTTTTATTGTGATTTGCTTTATTATGCTCCACAGTTGTTATGTTTTTACAAATCAGAGGCAAGGTCCTCCATCAGCAAAACAGATTACAGCTTGCTTTTTTGCGAGACTCACTTTATTGCAGTGGTTTGGAAACAAACCCGCAATATCTCTGAGGTATGCCTGTATACATCACAAAGTAATTAAAGATACTTCAGCATCCATCTCTATTTCTGTTTCTTTATTGACTCCTGGGGGCCTCACCTACTAGAAGAAGCATGTGAAGGAGGGGAGAGAGGAGCAGTGCAGAGCCACTTCCACATTCCTATTTTATGAATTTCAGTTTCCTTGAATTACACTATCAGGTATTTTGTCTTTAAAATTAAATTTTGTAAGGAATCAGCTTTTGAATTTATCAGTTCTATTATTTGCTTCCAGATTAGTTCAGTTCTATTTTTTAATGTTTTTATTAATTTAATTACACTAGTAATCACCCATCTCCTTACTTCTTGTCATAGGAGAAAAAAATGAACCCTGTTTGTTTAAGCTCCTGTTTGTCAAATGTTTTGTTACTCACAGCCAAATGCTATCATTAATTGATACACCTGGAGTTTAATGAAAGTCCAATTCTTTATTTCATTAATTTTCTATCTAGTTAACACAATTTCAGCCTTTTCCGCCTTAGTAGTGGAAATATATCCCAGATTTTGGATATTGCTTGACAGTAAATCTTTGTTTTAATTTTTGCAAGATTTAACTGTCACCTCATTGCTGTTTTACCACGAATTTATAAAATCTATATTAGGGAGTATTATCTAGATATGATTTAAAAATCCCAGGCTGTTTTAAGTGAATCAACTTTGCATTTTATTGAACATTTACTTTCCAACTTAAATTTTTATGTAAATATATTGATAATTGGATGTCAAGGGATTAGAATTCCAAACTACCTTACCTTTAAAGATCATTTAAACTATATTTTATTTTTAATAACTAATGAACATAGGTAGATATCAACAAAAGAAATTATGGGCCAAATATGATACTCTTTGGACCACTGTAGAATTAACATTAAACTCTTCACATGTTTAAGCAAGTAATTCAGTAAGTGAGTTAGCAAACAGCAAGGTGAGGGGGTGGGTTCTTGTTCATTGAAAAATTATTGGCAATCTTAGCACTCCAAGACGGTCCTATTCTAATTTTCCCTCTATTGGTGATACTTTGTATTTCAAACTTGACTAAAAGGACTGTAGTTGGTATGCATATCTTCACTCAGATTTTCCATTTGTACTCAATGATGATTTCACTTTCTGACCAGAAGAATAAAAATGTTTTGATTGGCTTTACTCTCTTCTTTTAGACACTTCTCCTAATAATTAACAACCGAGGGAGCAAATTTGGGACAGTCCCTAGGTGATTAACCTATTGGTTCTCAAAATGTCCCTGGACCAGCACCATGAGCATCACCTGGGAGCTTGTTAGAAAAATTCTCAGGCCCCACCTCAGATCTGCAGAATGAGAAAGTGGGAATGGGGCCTAGCCAGCTGTGTTTTAACAAGCCTTTAGGTGATTCTGATTCCTGATGCACGCTTGAGATGAGAACAACAATTGATTTTAATCATTAGGATCAGAAGAGAGAAGCTCCGATTAGCCCAGAGTGTTAAATAAGTTTAGCTTGCAATCTGAGAGGAAAAAGATGAAAAAAAAGGCATTTTTTCCTCAGTCGGGAATGACAGCTACTGCCCTCAAAGAAACTCATTGATAAAATAGCATTGACTGTACAACATTTGTACAACATTAGTAAAGATGTATGATGCTATTATTTCTTCATTTCTTCATTCCTTTTTTCTTCTTTTACTTACTAATTTATTAATGGTGATAGCCAGGCATTGAGCTGTATTTGGAGAAAGATGCAAGGGTGTATAAGATTCTCAAAGAACTTATATTCTGTAGAGGAGAAAGAAGTGGCGTGGGAAGGAGAAACAAAGCAAAATAAAACAAGCATTTTAAAGAGGAATTAAAAATGGGCTTTAGAAACACAAGAGAGACTAATTAAAAATAAAAAGACAAAACCTCAGTCAAAATGAAGGTAGAGTCTGGCACTGTAATACCTTAATGACACTTCCCATTTGTATACTGCTTTGTGAGTGAAATGTGAAAACACAGAGGTCTGGATGCACGCTAATAGTGACGATATTGTGGATTGTCGCAGTAATAATTTATGCTCCAGGAAAGCTGCAGCAAAAAAACAAACACAAAAGTAATCAAAATACTCAGTGACAGTCTTTTCATCTTCTGAGGTGAGTACACTTCAGCAGGAAAAACAATCAACTTACACAAGAAATATAGAGATGTCACCCTATAAGCACAATTGAAGGGCACAGCAAGAACATCTTGGGAAATACGGTGAAATTTAGTCAGTATGGATTTTGACCCACCATTTCAACTTGATCAAATGCAGCTCACTGCATCCTAGTCGTTAAAAGGGAGAATTGACTGAGGAGAAAAATCAACTCCCACTATTGTTCCAGAGACATTTTTTCCAGCTAGGAAAGAATTCAATCTCTGAAGATCTGGCAGAGGCTTGCTGTGAGGGAACTGCTTACAAAGCTCTCTCTCTGTGATTTAAAAGCATGAAATTACCTCATTTCAAAGTTGAAAGTCTTTTAAAAACCACACACACTCTTATCTGCCTTCACAGACTGGATTTTGAATTGGGTTGGGATAAAATAGAAAAGTGTGTGTGTGTGTGTGTGTGTGTGTGTGTGTGTGTGTGCGTGTGCATGCACCCAAATATCTGTTATCAAAAGCCTGATCATTCCTTTTAGAATTCAAGGCAAATATTTTTTTTTTTTTCCAGTACATTTTGCCATCCAAAATGATCTTGAAGGGCATTCAAATTTTAGGACAATTTCTATAGGGAAATTAAAAATTCAGAAGAAATCCATTTGCACCTAACACATGAAGTACTGGTATAATTAAGTCAGCTTGTTCCCAGAAGAATTGTCTTTAAAGAATGCCTATGGATATTGCAAGATTGTAGGGTGAGGTCCTAAAAGACAGTTCCATCTTCATTCCGGTTTGGTCTTGTTCTCTTCTACTATGAAACAAAGCAATTTACATCGATTTTTTATTTATGAAACAATAGTGAGGGCATTTGGGGGTCTTTGGTGGGTCTCAATAAGTTTTGACTCTCTGGGTATCTTATGCTTACTTTCCAGAAGGAAGTCCATAAAACTCAGAATAAAACCTCTTTACACATCATGTAACTGTGCTGTGCCTGAGAGTTGCCTCCTGTAAGTAAATAAAGCCATATTGATTTCTCCTGGGCAATGCAATCTATTTTGTGGAATTTTCTCTCATCTAGTTCAATTCCCTGCATGGATTTTCAGGGTAGCTGTTTTTCATCATGGCTGAGAATAGGACTGGCTGGTTGGAAATGCAGGTAGCTACCATGAAGATATACCACAACACTGAGTGTATTATTTATAATGTTTAAGTGTAGAGTCATAGAAAAAAAGTATCATCCATAGCACTTGTCAGTATTGCTATTAAGGCAAAAGCTTACAGGTTCTAAGGCAGAGAATGTAGAAGAAGTAAGGATAGAAGTGTCTGAATTATCCCCACATATTATATATACGTGATGAATTTCCTAAGGAGAGCCACAGTCTACCAATAGTACGTACGAGGTTGTTCTGGTTAGAACAACTTCTACCCAGGGTTACATAGTGTATATATAGCCTTTGCTCCCAAGAACCATACTACCAAGGAAATAATTATTGTATTCTTATATTAAAAATATAAGGAGTTAGAGTTTTGTAGTACTTAATGCTTATGTGTTTGTGCACTTATTAATTCCTCTATTATTTGACAGCTTGGAATGTGCCAGCCATTTTGTGGACTAAAGACATGAGTAAGACACAGCCCTTATCATCAGGAATCTCAAGATCAAGTAGGAAAGCTATGACACAGACATCAATATTTCTAACAAGTCACACTGTGATAGGTAGATGAATAAATAGATAAAGATTGATGGATGATAGACAATTGATAAATGAGATACATAGATAGATAGGTAGATGGATGGATAGATAAGTAGCTGGATAATAAGGTAAGTAGATATCAATGACTTAGATGTTTTCAATCTCTTAGGGTAAAAGCAGGGCCTCAAGGCCTACATGGCCTATCTTCCTGCAAATCCCTGACACCATATGCTCTCCCTATCTTGTTTCTTGTTTTTGACATACAAAAAAAGTATGCATAATATATACAACTGATGGTAGATACCTGTGAAATTATCACCACAATCTATGCCATAAACCTATCGCTTACCTTTGAAAGTTTCTTCCCACCCTCTTATTTTTTTTCTTGTGATGAGAAGATTTAAGATCTACCCTTTTAGCAAAATTCTAAGTATATGTTACAGTACTAACTATAGTCACCATGCTGTACAGTATATCTCTAGAACTAATTCAACTTTCATAACTCAAACTTTGTACTCTTTGACTAATAACCTTCCTGGTTCCCCCTACCCCAGCCCCTGGCAACCACCATTTCACTCTCTGCTTTTATAAATTTGACTATTTTAGATTCATTATCTCAGTGGTATTATGTAATATTTGTCTCTCTGTATTAATTTTATTTCACTTACCGTAATGTTTTCCAGGTTCATTCATGTTGTTACAAAGGGCAGGATTTCCTTTAAGATTGAATAATATTCCATTGTGTATACATACACTACATTTTCTTTATCTAGTCATCTGTCAGTAGATGTATAGGTTGCTTCCATGTTTTGGCTATTGTGAATAATGCTGCAAGGAACATGGGAGTGCAGATATCTCTTCGAGATTTTGATATCAATTCTTTGGATATATACCCAGAAGTGAGATTGCTAGATAATATGGTAGTTCTAGCTTTAGTTTTTTGAGGAACTTCCATCCTGTTTTCTATGATGGTTGCATCAATTTACATTCCAACCAACAGTGTATGAGAGTTCTCTTTTTAACATGTTCTTGCCAACATTTATCTTTTTCCTTGATAAAAGCCATTCGTATTCTCTTCCATTGATCTATGTCTGTTTTTATGCCAGTACCATACTGTTTTGATTACTGTGGCTTTGTAATATATTTTGAAATCAGGAGGTATGATGCCTCCAGCTTTTTCTTCTTGCTTGAGAGTGCTTTGACTATTCAGAGATGTGAGGTGATATTTCATCGTGGTTTTGATATGCATTTTCCTGAGAATTAGTGATACTGAGCATCTTTTCATATATCTGTTGGCCATCTACATCATTAGAGAAATGTCTAGTTCCTTTGCTCACTTTTTAACTGGGTTATTTTATTTTATTTTTTGCTATTGGTTGTATGAGTTCTTTCTTTATTTTGGATATTAACCCTTTATTAGATATATGGTTTGCAAATATTTTCTTCCATTCTGTAGATTGCCTTTTTTATTTCGTTGATTGTTTTTCTTATGTGGCGAAGCTTTTTAGTTTCATGTAATCACACTTGTCTATTTTTGGTTTTGTTGCCTATACTTTTGGTGTCATATCTAAGAAATGTCTAGAAGCTTTTCTCCTGTGTTTTCTTCTAAGATATTTATAGTTAGGTCTTATGTTTAAGTCTTTAGTCCATATTGAATTGATTTTTTTTTTTGTTGTATGGTGAGAGATAAAGATTTAATGTTACACTTTTGTGAAGACTCTTTTTCCACTATGTATTTTTGGCATCCTTGTCAAAGATTAGTCAATCCTATACATGTGAATATATTTCTGGCCTCTCTATTCTGTTCCGTTGATCTATATGCATTTTTAAGTCAGTACCATACATTTTTGATTACTGTAACTTTGTAATGTGTTTTGAAATCAGGGACTGTAATGCTTCCAGCTTTCTTGTTCTTGCTCAAGATTGTTTTGGCTACTCAGGATCTTTTGTGGTTCCATTTGAATTTTAGGATTTTTTTTTTTATTTCTGTAGAAAATGGTATTGGAATTTTTATAGAGATTTCATATAATCTATAGATTACTTGGAGTTAGTATGAACATTTTAACACTATTCTTCCAACCTGTAAACATGGAATGTTTTTCTGTTTACTTGTGATTGCTTTAATTTCTTTCATCAGTGTTTTATAGTTTCCAGTTTATAAGTCTTTCACATCCTTGGCTAAATTTATTCCTAAACATTTTATTTATTTTTTTTTAACACTATTGTAAATGGGACTGCTTTCTTTATTTCCATTTTGGATAATTTCATTGTTCATGTATAGAAATGCAGCTGATTTCTGTACATTGATTTTTGTATCTAGTAACTGCTGAATTTATTAGTTCTAACAGATTTTTTTCATGATTTTTAGGGGTTTCTAAATACAGGATTGTCATTTGCAAACATAATTTTACTTCTGTCTTCTGATTTGTACTTCTTTCTTCTGTTCACCATTGAATATAAGGATAACTGTAGGCTTTTGTATATCATCTTTATTGTGTTGAAGTAAGATCCTTGTATACCTAATTTGTTGAGTTACTTTCATAAAAGCATGTTGAATTACAGTAAATGATTTTTCTGCATCTATTGAGATGACGTGATTTTAAAAAAAATTCTTCGTTCTGTTAATGTGATGTTTCACAGTTATTGTTTTGTGTATGTTGAACTACCTTTGCATGCCAGGAGTAAATCCCACTCTCTTGGTATATGATCCTTTTAATGTGATGCTGAATTCACTTTACTAATATTTTGCTGAGGATTTCTGCGTCCATGCTTATCAGGGATATTGGGCTGTAGTTTTCTTTTCTTGTAGTGTCTTTGGCTTTCGTATCAGGATGATGTTGGCCTCACAGAGATTTTGGAAGTGTTCCTTTTTTATATTTTTAGAAGAGTTTAAGAAATATTAGTATTCTTTTTCAAATTTTGGTAGAATTCACTTTTGAAGCCACATGGTTCTGGGCTTTGTTTGTTGTTGGAAGGATTTTGATGACTAATTCAATGTCATTATTTGTTACTGGTTTCTTTAGGCTTTTCTATTTCTTGGTTCAGTCTCTCATGTTTCTAGAAAGTTATCCATTTCTTCTAGGTCATCCTATTTGTTGGAGTATATAGCAAATCCTCAAATAATGTCATTTTGTTATAATGTTGACAAGAAAAAAAAATTGATTCCTGTTTGTGGAGTTTGCATGTTCTCCCCATGTCTGTGTGGTTTTTCTCTGGATACACTTGTTTCCTTCCACATCCCCAAATGTGCACATTAGGTTAATTCATGTGTCTAAATTGCCCCAATATGAGTGAGTGTGTGTGTGTGTGTGTGCGCGCGTGTGTGTGTGTCCTGTGATGGAATGGCCAGTATCCTGCTCTACTCCCTGAGCTGCTGGGATAGGCCCCAGACAGCTGCAACCTGGAATAGGCAACATGGAAAATAATTATCTTGTTTTTATTAATCTTTCTTAAATGCATGTATAGCTCATATTTATTTCAATGTTTAATATTAAAGTGTTTTGGGGTCTTTATTAGAAATTTGTTGATATTTTTGTGAAATATGCTATGGAAACTTAACTGTTGTATATATCAGTCAGCCTATGATAAAGCTGGTTTCATTATATATGTTTCATGCAGTTTCTAAGAAACTATTAAAGACGTTAAGTGAAGACTTACTGTAATTATTCATAATAGTGCCTTACAATCTTTTTTTTATTTCTGTGGCATCATTTGTAATGTTCCCTCTTCCATTTCTTATTTAGCCTTCTCTCTTTTTTTCTTGGTTTAGTTAAGGTGTTGTCAATTTTGTTTATTCAAAGAACTACTCTTTGTCAATTTTTTTTCTATTCTGTTCTCTATTTTATTTATTTCTGCTTTAGTCTTAATTTCCTTCATTCTGCAAACTTCAGGCTTAGTTTGTTCTTTTTCTAGTTTCTTGAGGTGTAATATAAGGTTGTTTACTTGTTATTAGTTTATTAATATAGGCTTTATCTTAACTTCCCTGTTTGTACACGTTTTTCTTTTTCTTTCTTTCTATTTTTTTTTTTTTTGATGTCTAATCTTATTTGTTATTCTTAGAAAATTTATTTTTAACTGGACCCAGAGGTAGAAGCTCTCAGAGAGGACAGCCTGTGTCTCTTGGAAATCTGTTCCTGGCATTTCTCTTTGGCCTCCTTCATTCTCTTGTCCAAAAATTTAGCATATTCTGTGACCTTTTCCTTACTTTTCTTAGTATGCTTTTTTTTTTTTCAGAGCAACATGCTAATGTTTATGTTGCAAGATGTGTGGAGGAACAAGACACTGAATCTTGGGTTCTTTGGTTCTAGGTTTCTTACCTTCTTTGTTTAGGGGCTTTCTCACAACATATTGGCAAACATCATCTTCTTTGGAGAAACTAAAAAGTTGAGGACTCTGCTAGCTTTTTTGGGCCCCAGGCAATGAGGCACAGTAGTATGAATGAGACCATGAATATCTTTCTCCCCTTTTACAATGACTGGGTTGAGATTGTCATTACAATGTGACCCTGAATATATTTGCACTTTATCCAGTTCTCTTTGGTCATAACAGGAATGCCCATTACTCAGTAACAGGCGGACATAGCCATGAGTCAAGACACCTTGCTTCATGGGGAATCCCACCCCTGATTTGAACCACATAGCCCTTTCATTCTTCACCCAGAGTGTCAGCAGCAACTTCTGTGACCACATGCTTCTTGAAAAAGGTACAAAGTTTGCATTCATTGTCCACTTCAATGAGTTTCTAGAAGCCAGGGGCTGGAAAAGAGATAGTCAGCTTCATCCTGAAGCAGCCAACTGCCTCCAAGACATCTAGAAAAAGAGCAGTACTCTTTTTGCTTTATCTCATCTGTTTTGGTATGTTGTGTTTTTGTTTTCATTTGCCTTTAGATATATTCTGATTTTTCTTTTGATTTCTTCTTTGACCTTAAAGTTGTTTAAGAGTGTGTTGTTTAATTTCCATGTATTTGTGAATTTTTCCATTTACCTTTTGTTATTGACTTCTAGTTTTATTCCATTGTGGTTAGAAAAGATAATTGAGATGATTTTCATCCTCTTAAATTTGTTAAGATTTGTTTTGTGACCTAATATGTGACTTATCCTGGATAACTTTTTTTTCCTGAAGAATGTTTTATGTGTTGTTGAGTGGGATGTTCTTCATATGCCTATTAGGTTCATTTGTCTATAGCATAGTTCAAGTCTTCTTTTTTCTTATTGATTTTCTGTCCAGATGATTTGTCCATTATTGTAAGTTTGGTATTGAAGTCTGCTACTATTATTATATTGTTGTCTATTTCTCTCTTCAAATTTGTCAGAGCGCTTACAGTTAATCTAATATTAGGTGCATATTTGTAATTGTCATATCTTCTTTTTGAATTGACCCTTTGTCACTTATGACAGTTTTGCCTTAAAGTTTATTTTGTCTGATATAAGTATAGCCATCCCTGTCTTTTTGTTTCCATTTGCACGGAATATCTTTTTTCTCTCCCTTTCAGCCAATGTATGTCTTTAAGTCAAAAGTGAGTCTCTTGTAGACAGCATATAGTTGGAAATTAAGTTTTTTTTTTTTAATTCCTTCAGTCACTGTTTCTTAATTGAGTCTAATCCATTTTCGGTTAAAGTAAGTATTGATAGTTATTGATTATTGGTAGTAATTATTGACTTACTATTGCCATTTCATTAATTGTCTGTTTTGTAGTTCTTTTCTTACTTTCTTCCTTTGCAATTTAATTTTTCTGTAGTGGATATTCTTTGATTCTTTTATATTTATCTTAATGTGCTTCAAAATAAGTCTCCACGCTCTTGCTGAAATACATTTAGCATGTTCTCCCTAGGGTTTTTGCATTTTCTGTTCCTTTTGACTGTTGGAATTCTTTTCTCTGAAATATATACATCTTTTGTTCTTTCTTTTAATTCAGATGTCTGCTCAAGTGTCACCTTAGTAGAGAGGTATTTCCTGACCACCCTATTACCACCATCCTTCTTTCTACTTTTATTTGGCTTTGTTCATTGAAGTTATCACTACTTGTCATGTTTTGTTTGTTGATTGTTTTTTTTCTATCTTCTAGAACAGGGTTCCCCAACTCCCAGGCCACAGATTGGTATTGATCTGTGGTCGGTTAGGAAGCAGGCTGCACAGCAGGAGGTGAGTGCCAGGTGAATGAATGAAGCTTCATCTGTATTTGCAGCTGCACCCCAGCACACTAGCATCACTGCCTCAGCTCCACCTCAGATCATCAGGCATTAGATTCTCATAGGACCACTGGTCTCTGATGCCAGAAAGGTTAGGGACTGCTGTCTAGAGTGTAATCTCCATACTAGTATGAACTTTTGTTAAACTTTTTGATAACTATGTCCTTGGTGCCAGAATAGTAACTGACATGTAGTAGGTACTTAAATATTTGTTAGTTGAATGGACAAATGAATGACTAAATGAGGTAAAGAGCTGTAAGAGACTGGAGGACTTTGGACTCTGTGTTGAGGAATTAAGCTTTATTTGGAAGATCTATCAATTAGCTACTGCCACAAAAATACAATGTCGTAACAGAACTGTAAGCTTCTATTTCTCATGCATCTGCAGCTCAGTGGCTGATGGTTGGCTGATTTAGGCTATATTCTATGGGATGAGTATACTGGTCTCACCTGAGCTCACTTCATCTTCATAATCTTCAGTCAGTATTGGTCTAAAGCTGGTCTTGGGCTGCACATCTTTTGGGTGGGCACTATTCCACTTTTTAAAAAGTTTCCTTCTTGGATCAGCAGATAAAGGTGGGAATTTTATTCTCAGGGTGATGGTAATACCGCAAAGTGAGCGAGACCAACTATGCCAGCAGTTTTTGATCCTCTGCTTGCATCATGTCTGCTAACTTCCCACTGTCCAAAAGCAATTAACATGACTAAGTCCACAGAAGAAGGGGTAAGATTTAAGTCAAATCTACCATTGTGGACAATGATACTTATTTGTTTATAGCAGTTTTATCCTCCTTTACAGATTATGTATAACATTTAAAACTCTCCATTATTGAGATATATTATTTGCAGCATACAGTGAATTAGAATCAATGACAATAAACCATTGTGCAGTCTGCCAATTAAATAGTTTCTAACACGCTTATGATGTTATACATATGTCCTAATCACAATATGCCCTGTAAATGGGTCAATAACTTGGACTATACAGAGATAGTTTGTCTTATTCACCATTTATTTCTCAGCTTTTATCCTAGAAACAACTAAATGCTCCCTTTTCTCCCATCCAATTTCCCCTTCGTAGGAATTTAATTTATAAGACTGCTGACTTTAATTACAGATAGAAGCAGGAAACTGTTCTATCAAAATGTAATTGACTGTCATATAGTATAGCTTTGAGATTTTCTTATTTTGCTCTTCCATCTAAAAGAAGTAGACTCTAGAGATTAGAGTTAATGATGCTGATGGTGTACTGATTGCCAGATTATTTGTTTTCTTTCTTCTTGCATTTGAGACTAACCTGATTATTTTAAAGACACCTGCAATTCTTTAGTAAATGTTTGATTCCAATTTGGGAAATTTGCTATCATATATACGGGTACTATAATATTACAATTTGTTCCCAAAGATGACAATAATATTGTGTGTGTTTGTGTGTGTGTGTGTGTTTAGTAGGAGGATCAGCAGGGAACAATTTTGATATTGGGCAAATATCTGGGAGTTGGAACATTTGTCGCTAGCAGGGTCAGGCTGAATAGAATTTCTAGGTTGTATTTCCTAGAAAAGCTAAACTCATATCTTCTACATCCAAAAGGTGAAGGGGGTAGGAAATATTAAGGGACTGAGGGTTATATTTTTGTAGGTCATTTGTTCATAAATCTAACCAACCAATAAATCTTTAATGAGTGCATAGTACTATATTCCAGATAGTCAACCATTGGCTAAAATCTTTAGCAGCTTTTATGAACTGGAGCCTGAGTGGAGTTAATTACTGACAGGTGATTCTTTTCATATTATGAAAAATGATGTTGTCCTTGTCTCAGTTAGATTTCACCATCTTAAGTGTCCAAGAAGGGCTCTGTGCTTCCTATGTTAAAATGGAGACCTACTTGCTTGTCTTCTTTTTGCACCTTTTTTACTGTTTTAAAATAGTCATTCTCTCTCCAACATCTGCCTTCAGTTGTTTACTTTGCCAACTTTCTAAAAATGATCTGGTCATTTCCTAATTGTTTTTATTTAATGCATAGAATGAAAGTAGTTAAATGGCAAGCAAGTCAGTACAAGCATGCACAATCCAACAAGCGTACCTAAAGATCGGTAAAATGAAGCAAGTATGTTTTCTTCACTTGATATTTCATTAAAACAATATTTAGAATAGTATTTGTTAAAGAACTTTAATAAAATAACTAGCATACAGTTCTGATTCATTTGATGGCATAAACATGGATTTTTACTTAACCTCTGGATAATTCCAGCCAAACTGTGATGGAATGGTGACAAATTTCCAGAAGGTTCTTCATCAGACAGTTTTATGTAAATTTTGTTATGAGATGGAACCAGGTATGTTTTGGAGATTTGATCACTCCATATTTGTGACATTTCACATAATGATCTCGTAAAGACATATTCTGACACATTCTCATTAGCAAGTTATATAGGTTGCTTATTAAAGTAGTGGAAATTACTTTTGAATGAACTCTGCAAGGCTGGGTAAATGACTATATGAGAATGAGTTAATCAGCTGTCTTTGTTAAATGTTTTTCTAAGTGTGGGAGGCGTTGGCAGGTAATTTGGCTTTCTCTGATTTGCAGCTGCTGTCATCATTACTATATGTGATTGATATTTCTGGCTGGACAGATTTGCAACCTGACACTAATGCTAATGAATGGTTTAAAGATGCTGAATTATTGATAATTTCAGAAGTGCCCCTGGAATTGGATCTGAGAGGCTGGTTTCCACCCTGTAGTTCCATGTCATGGTGATACTGTTGAGGCAACATTCTTTGTAGGGAGTTTTGAGTTAAGTTTCTTATCATGTGTGATATGAATGCAACTAACTATGCTACAAATTTTCTCTAGTAGAAAAAATTGCAGTCTCTGCTTTGGTATCATGTAGACTTTCTTACACAAAATGGATTTCTTTACAGTTACCATGTTTGACTTTTATGTGCAGCTACTTTATGAACAGTTTTTCTTAATAGCTGTATCATGTTTTGTCAGAGATGTATCAAGTTAGACTTAAGTGGACCATTTGATATCACCTAGCCCAATATTTCTCAAGATCACCCCAGTGTTGGAGGACGGTGAATACATGCATCCTGTAGTCTATGGTTACAGCACAAAACAATCAAATTATTTGAGGTCATAGGTTTTGATTCTTCCTCCATAATATACCTATGTCTATTAAACCAAAATTTCAGCTCAGCTGAGCTACCTTGTTTGCATGAATTAAATAAAATTAACCTAGGTTCTTCATCCCATATCCTGTAACAATTCTAATGTCTTTCTCAAGATATCTGGAAATTCTTCAGGACTTAAGTTCTCTTGAACATCTGTCTCTCTAATTTCCTGTTTTCACTCCATTTTTGGTCTTGCTGAAGTCATCATCATTAGCTATTCTTTTCTCACTGACTGTTACAGGTAGAACAGTTTCCTTCCTCCATTTCCAGGTAATGCACCTTATACAAAGTATATATAGAAATACCAGACCCCAGTAAAAATATTTGTTACAAGGCTTTACAACATAGCTATGAATATTTAAAAGTAATTGTTAATCATCCTTGTTCTTAAAGCTGCCTTCATTGTTGCCTTTGTTGCCTCTGCTGCCAGCATCTTCTCACTAGCTAACATTTATAAGTGGGTTCCTCTCCTGCTGTTATGTGGCTTATTCTATCACTTACTCACTTCCCCCTCCTCCATGCCCTATTTTTTTTCTGAGTTTGCCTATACGTTTTTGCTTTCTTATCCAGAGTGGTTTAGTTATCTCTTTGTCTAGTCCCAGAAAATTCAAGCTATTCCAGTGGGTACCTCTTTATAATAAAACAGTTTCATTAAGGTGGTTCCTTGAACAAGATTATTATATTGCATAGAGGAATTCCATAGAGAACCTCCTTTTTTCTCTCCATGCTATGTTGATATTGACTTTAAAGAATTTGTTCCCTTTGAATCTTTAGTATATTTTCTGCTTCAATATGTAACTTTTAACTTATAATTTTATGCTTGCTCCTACATAGCCTAACGAACCAATTTGAGAAGAACGGTTTTATCTCTGGGTACATGAGTATGGGTCTATTTCAGCCTCTCTTCTATTACAAACGAAAAATAAAATAGAGGTGCACTCAGTGATCTGCCCAATATCCCCAAACTGAGTAAGTTCCTCATTATTAGTGAAATTATTTCACACAAGTACAACTCTACTTTCCAATAAGGGTTCCTAAACTCTGTGCTTAATTTTTTAAGGAAAATGTTGTATTCTAATAAAAATCCATGTTAAATTTCCTATAGCATGGGCTTTCATTTGTACTGGCATTGACCTGTCTCTGATTTCTTTATGAATGTTAATTATAGAAAATTTTAGCATTATTCTAAATATGTACCATCATGTGAGAAGTTTCATCTATCTGCCAGATATGTCTCAGTATTTTTGTGTTTTCCTTTGTCCTGAGGATGAGTCACCTGATTATCAAAAAGCAGCAAGACCTTGGAGAACTGCTGTCTCAGAAATGATGACAAGATTTCTATTTTCGTTTTTCCCCCAATGCTTTTTTTTTTTTTTTTTAATTTCAAGCTTCAGTTCTTGTTAATTTGCAAGACTGTCCACATATATTCTTGTAGGTACAGATAATCAAATTAACACATTTTAAAAATGTCTGCCATGTACTTTGAATTGTGCAAGTTTTATTCAGGGATAATGATATATACACACATACATACATACATACCCATACCCATACACACATATGTATATACACCTTGTGTGTGTGTGTGTGTGTGTATGTATGTATGTGTGTGTGTGTGTGTATATACACACCTTGTACGTGTATATGTATGTATATATACACACATGTATATACACACCTTGATCTTTATTCTCAAAAATATTTATAACATATTTGGGGAGAGGAAACATAGATATGTGTTAGGTAAGTAATAATGTAAGACTTAAGTAATATTTTGAGAAAATAATAGAGGATATAGCAGAAAGCTGAATGTAACATGTTGGCAAATTAAAAGTATATAGACAAACAACATGTTTATACTCATTTCAGCCCACTTGCTGAAAGCTGTGGACACTCTTTAAGGAAATGCACATATATATACATACTAAAATTTTCTTACTGTTTCTCAAGGTTAAGGAACTTAGGGAAGACTACTCACAAAATATATGAACCTCGGGTGAAGAAACTTTAGGATAAACTGAAAGTTGTAGTTTAAAGGCATGGATGGTCAATTCTAGATAGTCTGTTCAGAGGAAACTTCTAGGAGGAATTGAAAGTAGATCTGGAAAGATGCACAGAAGGGGAGAGGGAAAAGGCTGGGGCAGGGGGCTTTCCAGGCTGGGAAACCCTTGAGCAAGATATCAAAGTCAGGACATTAAAGAACATAATTTGATACGTTTTAAACCAGATTGGGATGAAAGAGAAGTAGGAGGACACTATGGAGAAATGCTAAGGAAGTTGACTTGTGTTGGGTACCTCTGTGATTATAATATCTTTAGAGATAAATTCCTAAAACTGTTAGATCAAAGGGCATACTGCTAACGACTGAATATTTGTATCCCCCCAAATTTATATGTTGAAATCCTAATCCCCCCAATGTGATGGTATTAGAAGGTGGGGGGCCTTTGAGAGGTGATTAGGTTGTGGGGGTGGAGCCCTCATGAATGGGATTAATGTTCTTAAAAAAACAACTGCAGAGAGCTCTCTCAGCCTTCCCAGCCTTCAGAATTGTGAGAAATAAATGTTTGTTGCATAAGCTGCCCAGTTTATGGTATTTTTGTTACAGGAGCCCAAATGGACTTACACACATACATTTTAAATTGTGATTCATGTTGCTAGATTACCTACCCGAAATACCATTTCCATTAAGGGGTATTATAAGAATTCCTATCTCATCACACCTTCAACTTCAACATTTTTTAATTCTAATAACATCCTTTCTTTGGTGCATAATTATAGTTACATTGTTTGTTTTTTTTTAAACAACTCTTCAGTTCTTTCTTCAGTGAGAGAGAGAGAGAGAGAGAGAGAGAGAGAGAGAGAGAGAAATGAGTAAGACATTTGTTTTCATCTCCCTACCTGTCCCCAGAAATGTATTTTACCTGGTGTGGGGCCAATAGCAGGTTCTATAACAAAAGTGAAAATGATAATAATGAGGAAGATTATTCTATAGGAGAGAAACTCGTGAGACAGAGGGAAGAGCCTGCCATGAAGGTATTATACTGATTTAGTGATAAGTGAATGAGAACTGTGATAAGAGCAGTTGCAGAAGAAATGGAAAAAATGGACTGAATTAGAAAAATGGAAAAATGACTTATGATAAAGAGTAAGAGTCTGGATGTGTGGGTCTGCAAGAGAGAGCATTCTTTTCTTCACAATTGACAAATTCTGACTTGGCCATTTTGCATGCTAATAGTGTGCAGACCTGATTGGATGCAATGATTTTATAAAGACCATCCAGTTATACTGTAGCCAGACATTCCAGTTATACTGTAGGCAGACCTCCAGCCTGAGTGAGGAGTGCTTGGCTAATTAACTGAAAAGCTCAAGTACGGCAACCCAAGCAGCAATAACCAAAGACATGGCTTTCCTAATATGGGACAGAGATGATTCATAGTCCTTGGCTTTAAAAGATTTACCCAGTTGCCCCCTCTCTTAAACCTAGATTCTGTGTTGGATAGGGCTAATGTTTGGCAGAAAAACTTCCACTTTATACTTAAATTTGCTCATAGCCTATCTTTTAAAATTTAATACAGTTTAGTATTTCTTAGAAAATAATTTGGCTTTATTCTCTCTGTAATTTCCCTTGTGTGTCTACAAATGAGCACTCATTAATTCTTTGAGAGATGTGATGAGGCATTGCTTTATAATGGGTCACCTTACCTTCATTAGTTTTCTGTTACACCTCTTCCTTTTCCTACTCCATGCCTGCTAGGCCAGTTGTGATGTTGCCTGGTAACTACACTTTCTATCTCGATATCCTTTCTGTGAGATTTTGTAAAAATTTACTCTTTCTAGGAAATCGGTGCCTCCATGTTACTTCCCTCTTCTATCCATTATAATTCAGGAAAGGCTGTTGTGCTTGTTGTGTCTGCCCCTCACCATAAAGTACATTCCACTTTATATTTCCCAGTGTTACCTGCAGCATAAACCTTGTGAAACATTGTGGTTTAAGACAGGGGTCAGTGATTATCTCCTGTAAAAGGCCATATGGTAAATATTTTAGGCTTCACAAGCCACATATGGTCTGTCTGGCACATTTGTGTGTGTGTGTGTGTGTGTGTGTGTGTGTTTACACAACCCTATAGAAATGTAAAAATTATTCTTAGTTCATGATCATACTAAAAAGGACTGTAGATTTGGCCCAGAGCCATATGTTTCTGACTCAGTCTAAGAGGCTATACACACTGTGAGCAGGAATATTTTCTACTTGTGGCAACACTTACCTAGGAGATATCAAAGCTGAATACTATGTTTCATTAAAATTCTTCTAAGCCGCCAAGGATGTTGAAGAATTGTGAAGCTTGAATGACCTCAGTACACCAACCCCTTATTGAACCTTATTGAAAACTCATTTTTGACCAAGAAATAATGGGACTTTTAAAAAGTCAATTGTGTACAGACCTGAGGACTCATTTCATGCTCTATCCAGTTTGCTAATTTTCAAACCTACCTCCTTTGAAATTCCTGAATTCCCCTACCTCCCATTCCCAAAGTGAACTACTCAGTGAATGTCGACATTTTTGTATGTTCTCTTGTCTGGCAAAATCATAAACTCAGTTTTCTCCATTGGTAGTTTTGTTTTCATCTTTGACAATTCCCTATGTAAAAAAAAAAAATCAGATTGTAAGTCAGCAGATGGAAAAGTTCTTTTGGATGATAGGTAAGGAGGGTTTTTCTTATAGTTTCTGAAATTATAGCAAGAATAAATTTGCCCAGCTTGAGAATAATGAGAACAAATCAGATAAGGACAACTTGTTTGTGTGCAAAGGGTGGTACTGTTAAGTCTCTTTATTTAACAAAATGGAGAAAAGATCTTGTCAAGGAAAATTGTGAAAGTCTTTGAAATTTACAAAACTGATTCCTGAGTGTTCTGTAAATAAATTGTAGAAAATTGATAATGCAAATGTTGCTTGTTCATAAAAATGCAGAGTAATTGTGTCTAGACAAATGCAATTGATTATTTCCCATAGATATTGACCAATTTACATCTATTTGTCAATTCATATAAGCATTCCCGATAGCCCATATAGGTTCATCCTTTGAGTTCTCCTTTGGACCTGTTATAACATCTTTCTGGTTTCTTCACTAATTATAGATTTAAACAAAATATTTGCCATGTGATCATTCATATTTATATAACATTCATGATTATTATGAAAATTGTCTTAACATTCTTAATATCTCACAATTTTTTTCATTATAACATATATGTCTATTTGTGGCACACACACATACATTTACATTTATGTATTTTTTCTTTAGTGCATATATCAGTGAATTATTTGACTTAATTATCTATATTAATTCAAGTAAAAGAAATTGGGCTCGATTTATCTGAGTCCCTCTGCCTGAAAAGATATGATCACAAGAAGCACTTCTGTACTTCCTTTTACTTATATCTCTGTGTCTATCTGTGATGTAACAATTACTAAGTTAGTCACGGTCAAGCTGATTTGCAGTTATGGCTCTGCCCATGATTAAATGTGTGGTAACCAATTCGATCAAGCTTGTCACTATGAAGACAGCCTAAAATTTTACATTGACCCACTATTGTCCTTTTTTATTTTTAAATTTTCTTTTATTGTTATTTTGACAAGACCCTAGTGAAGTTAATACTATGGTACTGTTTGTTAATATGATTCCTTCTCGTTCTATATTGGCAAATTGCTAAAGTAGAAGAAAAGTTTTCTTTTCATATGAAAACATATATTCTGCTTATATAAAACTGAACAGTTTCTTGGGGATTCTTAAATTGATATAAAAATTTTAGGTAAAATGTTTGCTTATTCTCCAAGCAATCCCATTTGCTAGGTATGAGTCAGTTCAAATCATAAAGCACCCAAGAGGTTGGCAAGTCCAGAGCTTTCCTTTCCCTTTGTAAGGTTGTAGGGCTTTGGCATTGTCTTGTGTATTGCCTTCAAATTCTACTCAGTACCTCTGGCCTTGAAACTATATTAGGTTTTAATTCACACCTTTTTATATGAACTTTTTCATTAATAGAATGGTGTACATCATTAGAAGTGAAAATAATTTTTAGGGAAATACGAAATTTTCCTTCCATAGGAATCTTAGTTTTTAAATTGTAATGTTACTCTTGAAATTTCTGTTAAGATGGAAAAATGCTGATAAAGTTAATACATTTATGCCTTGTTTTGTATTTGGCAACCTGATTTCTAAATGCCTTTGGACATTTAACTCAATTCTATTCAGTGATTATATCCTGATTTTCTCTCATGTGGCAAGCATTGTGCTAGGTTATTTGGAAAAGCAAGATAAATAGATATAGATTCTCTACCTAGAAAGCACAATATCTAATAGAAAAAGAAAGATAAGAAATGAAATGATGAGAGTACGAGGTGCTATGTGTAATAATGGAAGTAGGAACAATGTATGCAGCAGCATATAGGAGAGAATGACAAGCACTGTGAATAAAGCAGAGCAAGGAAGTCTTTAAATTATAACAAATGTTGTAGGCTAGAAATTAAGAACAAGGTTAATTCAAAGTGCATATACGGAGTTCTTATAATTTGGTGAATACTAGGTGAAGCTGTCTTTATACACACATAAATAATATACAGGCCATGACTCAAGAAGCTCATGGTCTTTTAGAGAAAACAGAAAAGTGAATGAGTAATTATAATACATTACGAAAAGTGGTATATTAAAGATATGAATCAAAACTTGTAGGAACATGAGAGGCAATGGTTAGGGCTGAAGAGATGAAGATCAGAGAAGGCTTCTGAAAGAGAAGCTAGAGTCAAGTCTGAAAGGATGTGTAAGAGGAGATATGGAAAGTTAAGAGGTGCATGGGATGAATGTTCTGCATAGAGACCAATATATGCAAAGGCCAAGAGGCCGGAGAGATAATCTAGGGAAATACGAAATTTTCCTTCCATAGGAATCTTAGAATTCAGGGGAGCGTGACTTGAGTGCAAGCAATAAGACAGACAAGGTAAGATTCAGTGCTGCATAAGTAGGTAGAAGGTCATAGAGGAAGGATCTTTCATGCCATATATATAGTAAGAAGAATCTTTGAAATGTTTTAAATGGCCACAGTATCCAATTAGCCTTCATGAAATATCATTGTAAAAACAATGTGGAGAAGGATTCAAACAAAATAAGATTAGAGTGAAAGAGACCAAATAGTGTTTTCTATAGGAATCTGAGTGGTAAATGAACACGGCCTGAACTCAGGCAGGGGAAATGGGTATGGAGAAAAGGATAGAGTCAAGTCATATTAAGAAAGTAGAACAATGGCTTAGTGGCCTGGGGATGACTCAGAAGGAAGTGCGAAAGATAGCACCCATATTTTTGGCTCATAGTTGATAGTACCGTTTCTAAATGCAAATGATGGAAAATGATGACAGAGGAACAGTGATGAGAGAGCAGTTCAACAGGAAGGGTATATAACATGCCCTAGACTCAATAAGATGCTTGTATGACCCAAATAAATATGCCAAATAGGGCAGTTAGAAAATTTGAGTTTAAAACTGGAAAAAAAAATTGAACCCAAGGTACATATTTGGTACCTTTAAATGTATAGTTATAGTTGAAGAACTGGAAAAGAGTGAATAAATTTGGACCAGAAATGGATTGCAATGAAAAAACAAAAAAAAAAGAAGTGGATTGCAATGCATCTGAATATGAAAGGGATGAAATAGGGGGACCAGTGAGGAAGAAGATCAGGAAAAATTAAGAATGAATAGCAAGTGAGTTTAGAAGAAAACCAGGAAACAATGATGTCATTACAGAAATCAAGTAGAGGTTCCAAAATGATGAAGTGGCCAATATTAATAAGTGCTGCAGAGAGGCCATGGGAGGGCAAAAGGAAAAATGATATATAAAAACTAAAATAGCTTCCGGGATGAAACAAAAAATTTGTGTGAGGATTGAAACAAAAAGTGTTGTGAGGATTAAAGTCGGAATGCAAAATAGAGTGAAAGAGAAATGAGAATGGGGCTATGCGTTTTTTTGTTGTTGTCGTTGGAGACATTTATCTCTGAAGGGAAAGTCCAAGAATTAGAGGAGTGCAGGATGGCTCTTTTTAAAGATGCAAAATCCATGAGAGCAGAGATCACTGGCCTCATTGGTGGCTGTTGTAAACTTCTTGAAGAGTGCCTGGCAAGTAGCAGGGACTCATTGCATTTATTCATTGAACGAGTGCATAAATAAGACAGGAGAAACTTGAAGATGTCTTGTATCAATGAAGGAAAAGCTCACTGCAGATAGTAGCTCAAGAGAGATGGTGGTTGGAGAGGTTCTGAGACTGAGCATAGAACATGCACCTTGGAATGAGGACTCTCCTTCCCAGACTTGTACGAATAGGATGGTCAATGTGTTATGGAATTTCAAGGTAATTCCATCAGGAAGTTTGTGGAAGTAGAGGGCTCTTCAGATTCCTAGGATTTTGTGGTTACAAAACCGGTGTTTCCTAATCCAAAATGCCCCTTAAAAAAGGACACAATTCAGCTAATTATGTGTGTAATTGAGGTGAAAAGGCCGAATTATCTGCAATAATAGCTTTGATTCTGTACTTGACATTCTGAGGAGAACTGGTTTTCCTTTACAAAGTGCTTTGCTAGGCTAGTCTCACTGTTAATCTTGCTGACTGCTCCTTTCAATACCCTTCTGAGGTAAGTTAGCTCCTCCATTAACCCTAATAGGGAGTTCTCTCAGCAGGAAGGACACTAAATGAGAAACAGAGAATCCAGGTGAGACCTTGCAGTCACCCAACCCAGATCCCTCTCTGAAGGTCTCATCATTCTTTTCTGCAGATGAAGAAATACCCAGATTGACTCAGCGCAGAACTCGTGCAGAACTCGTGCCTAAGGGTTGGGCAGCTACAGTATAGCTATCATGCAATTTTTAATATCATGTTTTGTAGAGTGGACATTCATGCTATTTGAACTCCCTCAAGTAGTTTTTTTTTTTTAATGAGTTTTTTTTAGAATAGCTAATAGGTCAAGGAAACTGTTCCTGCCTAGCCCCCATGCCACCTCTAAGCATGTTTGTGAAATGTGTGACAGGCAATCACCGCATACTGAAATAAAATTTTGTATGAGAATTTGGGTATAATCTCTCTCCAGCCCTAACTCTGAATATGTGCAGGGACCCCCCAAAGAATTTGCTATTCCTGACTACAAGTGAGCTATACTGGGTGGGGGTGGGGAGCAACACTTGCAAGAGGCTAAAATTCTGCATTTGTCTAGTTTGGGGAACAGCCTGGTGGAACTTGAATTTTACTATTCATGTGACCACATTTGTTTTCCAAGGAGGGCTGGAGGAGTCAGATTACACTTCCACTTTGTGTAAAATCTGAGATCTTTCCTCTGATAGCTCAGGTTGTACTCATGGTACCTGGCTCTATAAGGTAAGATAGGATGACAGAGTAATCCGATGATTTATCTTTCTCCTGTAATCCTTCCCCCCGCCGCCCCCCCTGGTTTTATTGTGATACATTTTACATGCAACATTGTATAAGTTTAAGGTGCACAGCATAGTGAACTGATATATGTATATATTGCAAAATGATTACTACAATCAATTTAATTAACATTCATTACCTCACAGTTACAAATATTGTGTGCCTTGTGACAAAAACTTTTAAGATTTACTCTTTTAGCAACTTCCAAATGTACAATATAGTATTGTTAACTATAGTCACCATGCTGTACATTACATCCCCAGAATTTATTTATCTTATAACTGGAAGTTTGTAACTCGACCACCTTCCCCCTTCGAATCCCCCTGCCACCTCTGCCATGGCAACCACCAATCTGTTCTGTTTCTCTGAGTCTGGATTTTTTTAGACTGCACATATCAGTGAGATCATACAGTATTTGTTTTTGTCTG
This sequence comes from Pteropus medius, assembly GCF_902729225.1. Classification (NCBI taxonomy): domain Eukaryota; kingdom Metazoa; phylum Chordata; class Mammalia; order Chiroptera; family Pteropodidae; genus Pteropus; species Pteropus medius. The sequence continues at coordinate 29,172,068 of NW_024349802.1, read as the reverse complement.
ACTTATTTTACGTAGCATAATGCTTTTAAGATTCACCCATGTTGTTGCAAATGGCAGAATTTCCTTTTTTCTTTTTTCTTTTTCTTTTTTTTTTGTAGCTGTAAAATATTCCACTGTCTATATATACTACATTTTCTTTAATCATCCATCAGTGGACACTTAGGTTGCTTCCATGTCTTGGCTATTATAAATAATGTTGCAATAAACATGGAGTGCATATATCTCTTTGAGACAGTGATTTCATTTTCTTTGGATAGATATCCAGAAGTGGAACTGCTGGATCATATGGTAGTTCTAATAATATTTTGAGGTACCTCCAAACTGTTTTCCATAGAGGGTGCACCAATTTACATTCTCTCCAAGAGTGCACAAAGGTTCCCTTTTCTCTTCATCCTCGCCAACACTTGTTAGCTCTTGTCTTTCTGATGATAACCATTCTTCCAGGTCTGAGGTAATAGCTCATTGTGATTTTGATTTACATTTCCCTGATTAGTGAAGTTGAACATTTTTTCATATGTTTGTTGGCCATCCATATGTCTTTGGAGAAATGTCTATTCATATCATCTGCCCATTTTTAATTGGATTATTACTATTAATATTATTTGCTATTGAGTTGTATGAGTTTCTTATATATTTTGGATATTAACTCCTTATCCAGATATGTGCTGCGTGAAGTTTTTCTCCTTTTTAGTTGGTTGCCATTTTACTTTGTTGATTGTTTATTTTGCTGTTACCCCATAAGCCTTTGAGTTTTGTTCTGTTTTTCTTATTTACTAGTAAGTAATCAGACAAGTGAGGTGAGTCATACAAGTGAAGATTCAGATTCTGTGTTATGTTTATTTAAAATTTGATACTTGGTTCATTGGGGATTTTTTGCATCAAGTTTGGATTTTTAAAAAATATTACATTATTTTATTATTTATCCTGATAGCTCAGTTTTTTTGACACTCCTCTTAAATTTTGTGCCCTGTAAAGTGCTTTAATCCCCTTGCCCTGCAAAACAGAATATTTTTATTAAACTTTGTTTTCCTCTGAACAATATTTTTCTTGCCTGTTGCTATGAACTTAGAACCACTGCATAACCAGTCCACTCTGGGGTAAGAGCCAGATGGCAAATTGTTGTGCTTCAAAATGGATTTTACTTTTGGAAATTTTCAGAAGCAATTTGAAATAAAGTCTGGTGAAGTAATGTGAATGATAAAGCTTGATAACTTTGGTAAAGGTAAAACATTATAAAGATTGCTTTTTCAAGTGAGTTGTGAAGCTCTGAAGATAATTTCATAGATATAACTAACAAAAGTTTTGAGCACAGGAATATCACTAAGTAATAGATCATCTCTGAAGCTGGTACTCTGGAGATCTATTTGGGTGGTTAATGTTAAGGTATGTTAGTTCAAAAGGCCTCATTTTTTTTAGTTTTGTGCTACATTTTTGATGAAGTAAATTTGAATTTGTATAATTTTCTGATTTAAAATATACATCCCTTAAAAATATTTTCTTTTCTTTAACTAAATGAATCTGCGTATTATGTTGATACTTAGAAGAATGTGTTTCTTAGGGCAGGGGTCCCCAACGCCCGGGCTGCAGACTGATACCAGTCCGTGGCCTTTTAGGAACCGGGCCATAAAGTAGGAGGTGAGTGGCAGTCAAGTGAGCAAAGCTTCGTTTGTATTTGCAGCAGCTTCCCAGCGCTAGCATCACCACCTCAGCTTCACCTCAGCTCATCAGGCGTTAGATTCTCATAGGAGCACTGGTCCCTGGTGCCAAAAAGGTTGGGGACTACTTAGAGAATAATATCTAGCATTATTTTTTTTCCATTTATTATCCCTGTTATTAAAAAAAAATCCTTCTGTCTTAGATCATTGCATCATGGCCACATGCCTTCATGTTCTTGACATGTCTGTATGTGCACACACCAATTGTTAATTTTCATGTTTTAGCAGCTTTTGACTTTGATTCTCAACGCAGTTGAGAGTTGCTATGACATTTATTTCAAGAAAGCTACCCATGGCACACCTTTTTGGCTCAGTTGGTGTTTGCTACAAACTATAGTTGTTGCCCAATCAAAACCATACACAATGGTAGCAATCCGAAGTATGTTCTCATTTCTCTTATGAAAGTACCAAGGTGTGGGATTATTGGGTGACATGGTAAGTGACTGTTTATGAGAAACTTCCTGAATGTCTTTCAAAATGTAACATTTTTGTTCCTGCTAGAAATGCAGGAGTCTAGTAGCTCTGGATGTTTGCCAGCACTTTGCATGGCTGTTTTGTTGTTATTTGTTTGTTTGTTTCTTTCTCTTTGGTCCTTCTAGTATGGGTGCAGGGTTATTAGTTATTTCACTGTGATATTTTTTTCCCTAGCCACAGAGATAGGAATTTTTGTTATTCAAAAAGAAAAGACTAATAGAGTTGGATGTTGAACTAGGTGATATTAAATTTTTTAACATGATTCTTCTAAGATTATCTAACACATTATACATAAAGGAATGTGTATTAGTTATTATCTGAGAAATATTAGTTTACACTTCATGGGTAGACATACTACTTAAGGAGATAAATGTTACTTTTCTTAATTTCTTTGAAGTCAGTTCTGTAATTTACCTTTTCAAACCAGAATGGGTAGTTACTTGGATGGTGGTTTTGTTTTCTAAAAAATAATGACTCAGACTCATAAAAATTCGGGTATATTTCATTATGAGTAGTAATTTAAATGCCATATTATGGACTCCAAATATTACTTTTGTACTAGTGTACATAAAAAGTAATTGTAGAATTAATTATTGACTATTTTTCTTTTCATAGTCAAACTATTCCTTTGTGAATTTAAGTATGCTTGGCTTGAGCTATATACTGACTGCCTAGAAATTTGGCTCTTCTCATACTTCAAAACATTTTGAATAAATGGTAAGTGCTTTTGAAAATACTCTTCTGTTCATGTTCTGATGGCTTGGGACTGGTAATAAGTTACATGCCTGTGTCAAATGCAGGTCTGGTGTAGCATTATCATCAACTGTTTTGATAAATGATGCAATTTACTGTACTCTCCTGATTTTTTTTATAGCATTACACTACCATGTAGAGTACTTGAACTGTTTTCTTTTTCTTGATGGAGGAACTGGCACTTTAGAGTGGATATACATAAAGATGAAGAGGCTTTGATACATAATTCTTGATATATTATTGATACATAATTTTTAATAATTCTGACTCCCTAATATTCTTTTTCCCTCAATTATAGAGACAAGTAAGGTGACTATATATATATATATACACACACATATGTATATAAATATATACATATATATACATGTATATATATTTATATGTATATATATTTATATACATACATGTATATATATTTATATGTATATAAATTTATACATTTAAATATATATACATGTATGTATATGTATATATTTGCTTGATATGAACATATCACTAGGACTCATCCATTTCATTTTGCTTATGTGGACTACAGACCCACCTTCTATAAATAGATAATTTCAGAGAATTAAAATAAAGAAAATGAAATGATGACAATGAATCTTTTATTTTAACCTTATTATCTTATGAGACAGTTTTGGCCTTCTATTAAAGTGCCACCTAATGTATGGTTGGTTCATGGATGGATGTTGGTCCACAAACTTACTGGTCTGCAATGAAATGTGCACAGAAATGGAAAGCATACATTTTGAAACTTTTAAAGCAGTTTGACATTGTCTTGACTTCTAAGCACAGCAATACAGAAGTAATAGTCCATGATAGTTTGGGTGGGTAGGTGGGGCTGGAGTGGGGGATCTGATCCTTCATTGCAGATACTCTGTAAAGCACTGATATAAAACATGTAGCACTTCTCTGTATTCTGTCTTCGAAATGTAGCTTTTATTGAGTGATCGCCACATACCAGATACTAAGTATTTTCAGTGTATCTTATTTACCCCTCATCACATTGCTACTGTATGCCCTTGTTAGATCCATTTTACGTATGAGAAAACCAAAGCCCAAAGGAATATCTTGCTTAAGGGCACAACTAGAAGTTACACATCCAGGTAACCATAAGGAATAAAGTAGCTGTAGGTAAACTAGTAATTCTTTGATAGTAGCACATGTTGACTTTAGTTCCTGCATATACAATTGCAGGAGAGTAAGTGATGTATGTGTATCATAGGACTTTTCTGAACACCTGATGCCTGTAGCGATGAGTGGACAATCAATCTCAATAAGTCACAGCTTTCCTATTTTGGGAGTGAAAAGACTCTTAACCTCACCAATAGAAAACATTTTAGATATACGTGGTACCACAGGAGAACGTTTTAAATAAATGGTTAGAGAGACAAATCCTTGTTTGTCAGCTCTACTCGTTCTTATCTCTCTTTACTTTACATAGACAATTTGATAATATTGTTGCAAGTTCTTTTTCTTTGCCCATCTTGTCCTTTCACTGGCTCTTTATGAAGCAAGGATGCTCAGTGGTGTTTGCAAAGACTGAAGGTCAATAGGAAATTTCATAGTGAGGTGCTAATAGTGAGTGTAAACGGATATGGGGATGCTTGAAAGATAAACTGTCCACAGATTAGGAGATGGCAGGGTGGGTCACACTCCAAGGAAATGGGGCTCCCATTTCCTTGGAGTGTGACCCAAATTTCACCTATATTTATGTTTAGTATCCATTTGTACCGCTTTCCAAAAATGAAGCCATTCTTGGCCTTTCTTCAAGTTCACCAAAACAGTCCATTTGCACCAAAGTGTTATTAAATCAAGGTTTCCTTAGTGGAGATGGAGGCAGGGATTCACACTGCACACTCCATGTAGGTATTTATTTGAAAAGTCCCCATAAGATCTGTAGCTTCTTTAAAGTCTTTCTTTTAAGGTCCAGGGACCATACCTCCTCATTGCTCAGCTTCTTCCTGTTGGTCTTTGCTTCCACCATCTTACCTCTGTCCCTATTACTCTTCTTTGTAATCAGCCATTTATCTTAAAACTTTCACACCCCTAAAGGACACTATACTTTGAATGTTGATTTTGTTTACATTCAAGAAACCAAATGTCCTCTAGTTAAGACCCTTCTTAAAGGCTTGAGAATAGCAACCACAGAACAACAAATTCTGGTATATTGCAGCATTAGTTCTCCAGTGGAAGGACCTTATCCTGGATGTACTTATCCTTACAGGTTCTGGTTCTCCATTTTAAACATATGTTCTTCTCACTGGGAAGAAAGAAAGTTAGTTTATGATGATTGATTAGCTTTAGATCGTAGCAGACCAAAGTCTGAGTCTTGGTTTCACTGCTTTCTTTCTTTGCTACCCCCCGCCCCCCAAAAAAAACTTACTTTAGGTTTTTGGTACTCAATTTCTTTATCAATTAGAGTCCATGTTGCCTGTGTTTACTGTAAACATTAAATGATTAACTATGGCTAAAGCGCTTGATATAGTGCTTGGTATAATGCAATTTCTCAATAAATGACAGTCTCTTTAACTTTTTTTCTACTATCTATATAGTTTTAGATTATATGCTTGGTGCAGGGAGAAAATTGCCCTATGCAATTCTTAGGGCTGGCACAGTTCCACAACACTTAACTACATGACAGAATGAATGTGATATAGTAGAATTAAGTGAGCTGTTAGTGTCAGATTGCCCTGGGTTTGAATCTTAGTCCTAATATTCTGTGGTTATGTCATCTTGGGCAAATTCTGTTTCCTTATCTGTAAAAGTGAAAATTATAGTGACCTATTCACAGGGTTGTGGCGGGACAATATATGAAAGCCTATGAGATGAGTGTCTGGAATATAAGGAAGAACCCGATAAGTGTTGACTTTCTTATTTCTTCTCTAAGTCTCAATTTTTCCTCAATAGATAAACTGGGGCGGGGGGTGCTAGTAGGGGGATATAGAGAATATGGGGGAAGTTCTGGATTGTTTTCTTGTTTTTATGAAATTCAATGATTTTTTGAAATTACTTTGTAATTTTGGCAATGATGAAGTTGGTGACAATCAACACATAGTTCATTATACATAGTAATGTTTTTTAAACTCTAGCTACATGAACATGAACTAGTTTGATGGCTTTGCTTCTGTAGATTTAGATGCAGAAAGAGCTAAAACAATTTTCTTCACTAAAGACTCAGCTCTGTTGGATGGCAAGTGTTGGTAAGACTTAATTCTTGCTGAAATGCTGAGTTCAGCACAAATATTTCCAAATATGAAAACATTAAAAATAAACAATGACATGTATACAATTTTATTTCAAAAAACAATTGCATTTCTGTCTCATTAACAATGAAAATAGAAGTGATATATGTGGAATTGTTATTTTGGAATTAATAAATCTGTATACAATCTGCAAACTTTAGAATTTTTATCCTTTCTAAGAAATTAATTGTAACTTCCCTCATCTCATTTAATGCTATGGTTGTTTTGCTGCAATCTGTCCTCCAGATGTGAAAAATTTCTCTTCTGAAAGAATTTTTCTCCATTCCTTCCTTCCCCTTTTCTTTTTCTCTCCTTTTTTCTCTTTCCTCTTGTCTCTATCCCCCTCCTCCTCTTATGTTTCACCATCTTTCTGTCTTTTTCTTCATTAGTCTTCTTTGTCTCTTCCTCCCTTCTGCTTCTCCCCCTCTCTCACATTCTCCCTCCCTCTCCCCCTCTCTCTCCCTCTCTCATGCTGTCTTTCATACCTTCTCTCTCTGTCTTTGTCATTCTCTCTGTTGTGCTCTCTGAGAAATATTAATATGTACATATTCTTTGAGAAAAAGGATGTCAGTGGCTAGATAAGATTAAAACTTTTCAGTCTTTTCCTCCGGTTCCCACTGAACACATAGACCTGTGCCCTGTATCTTCAATGGCCGCGAGAGCATCTTTACAACTTCATTTATTGTCTACAAGGCCTAGTTAAGATCTTAAAGCCAAAAGGCTTGTAACACTTTGCCAATCTTTACATATTTTAAAAGGCATAAAATGAGCACAGGGAAGTTTATTCATATTTTTAAATTATTTCCAGTATGATGATGACAGTGATTTCTTTTAAAAAATTATTAGATACACATATAGTTGTATGATACTCAGAAATGTAATCACATCACAATATACATACATATATATGTGTGTGTGTGTGTGTGTGTATATATATATATATATATATATATAGATGTGTATATATATATATATATATATATATATTCTTGTTGTTGTTAGGAAAACTTTTTTCTCTCCTCCTTTTATATTTCCACTATCCTGTCCCCCGGATATACACACTTTTTCTACCAGTCCCTCCTCTTATCCAGCTTGGTGATTCATGTAAACAACTTTTCATTACATTTTTTCTTCATGTGCATATACTCACAAACATACTCTCAAAAAATTGTCGTCTTTGTATTACAAACACAATTTTATATTATTACACATTTTTATATCTTGCTTTTCTCATAAAATAGTACACTGAAATCTCTCCAAGTCGATTGCTAGATATCTAATTTATTTTTCTAGTGGTTGCAAATGTTTCATGATTTAGACATAAAGCAATTGGATGCTTTCTGTATTTTAGTCACTCTTTTTTTCCTTTACTTCATACAATGCTATAATAAACATCATTTTACATTTATTTTTCTATACTTGATTTCTATTGGATAGATGTTATAGGAGAGATCTTTAGGCAAAAAAGAAAAAAAGATGTATTCTTAGTCTTAATTGATGTTGTCAAAAGCTTTATAAAAGGCTGTGATGATATGTATTTCCTCTGGCAATGGATGGAAGCATACTCATTGTACCCCATCTCTGCCAGTTGTGGTTACACATCTGGTACCCTATCTCAAATCTTCAGGGATTTTTTTCTGTGCCTGGAATGGATATTACTTGTAGACTTCAAATAACTTCAAGTTGATATCTTCTAACTACATGTGCTGTGTGTCTTTCTTTTCTGCCCTGGATGATGATGAGTTTTCTGGATTTTCACTTGTGTGTATGAGCAACTTGGAAGTGCTGGGGCACCCTCTATTGATTAATCATTGATTAATGCCCTGGCCTCCTTTGGAGAGGAACAATTCTGGGAGATACTCCCTTCACTTTTCAGGAAGTCCTGATGAAATTGAGCCTTTATTGGCCACAGGGGTGATGTTTATAACCAAAGCAACCATTCCTCTCAGCTTTCCCTCCTTTGGCTCATTTCCCCCACTTCTTCAGTTCTTGCTCCCTAGGATTATTTCCCGAGTAGACCACCTGCAAACGGATGCTTCCTCCAGAGTCTACTTTAGAGAAAACTAAAAAAATAAGCAGGTCTTTTTAGTATTTCTCACTCTGCTAGCTAGAAAGTGATATTTTGATGCTTTATTTTTCATTTTCCCAATTATTATGAGAGTGATCATCTTTTCCTATGTTCGCTGCCCATGCTGATTTCCACTGTTGCGGATTGTCTCTTCAACTCATAGCCCATTTGTTTACTGGGTTTTTGTGTGATTTTAATAATTTTAAGATTTTTTTTCCTAACTGTTCTCTTTATTAACATTTCTATTTGTCTTTTGCTTTTGATACCTTTTGATTTTAAAAATTTAAAAAAATTATGTTGTCAAATATGTCTATCTTTTATTTAATGGAATCTGCTTTTCTAGTTTGGTTTAAGAGCTCTTACTCCACTCCTCTCATAACTTATACAAATCTTAATCTTAGATTTTAATGTATGATTTTGTTTTTATTTCTAATATTTTAAGGCTTTGATCCACCTGGAATTTATTTTTGTTTGATATAATATAGGTACCTAATTTTATTTTCATCCAGAGAGGTAGTCTCTTGTGCCAGCACCATTTTTCAAATAATCTATCATTTTCCCCACTAAAATGAAATATTATCTTTGACATGTGTTAATTTTTATTGTGGTTTTTCTTTCTCTTGGATTCTTTATTTGTTCCTCTGAATTATTATTTTTTCCTATATTAATATCATATTGATTTGATTACGATGGCTTTATGTACTATTTTCTCTTTTATTACCCATTCTTCATTATTTACAACCTAATCCAATTAATTCATTATTTATAACTTAATCCAATTTATAAAAAGAATTGTATAAGAATTCTAAATGCATTAAATTTATATATTAATTTGCAAAAATTTGACTTTTTAGGCTGTGAACATTTTCCATACTACAAAGTGGCATTTCCTCTTGTTTGTTCAGTGCTTTACTACCCTTTAATAAGATTTTATAATCCTCTTCATATAAGTTCTTTCTTGTTAAATATATTCTCAATTTCTTAAATTATTTCCAGTCCTCACCAAAGAATTTTTTGTCATTGCCCTTCATTTGCTAGAGCCTTAAGCACATGTTTAGCTTGTCTTTTAGGTAACACAAAATTATCTCTTTTTAGGATTAGAACTTCTAAGAAACAAAGTTCTTCTACTCTGCATTTCCCCTATGCAGCCTATCTTCTTTCTGAGGCTTATCACAGATATGTATCTTTACTGCACAAAGTAATGACGATGCTTCAAATAGTGCAGAGGGCAAACAGCTATGAGGGATAATCAGTCCACAAGTCTATACCATTACACTGTCAGCTAAACTGGGGCATGATCCCTTGCCTTGTGTTGGCTTCATAGATGCTGGCCTGTCCTTACACTTGGCCCCCAATCCTGCTGTACTGTACTGGCTAGACTTCCCTCTTGATGTCGATGAATGCCCGCTTCCTTGATGACTGTATCTTATTTTCTGACCTTGTCTGCTTGGACATGACTTCTTCCTTTCACTTACGGTTTTGTCCTCATTCATAAATTTGTGGTATCTGAAGGAATTTTAAATGTAATAGATCGATTTTCTGCAAAGCTGCCTCAGTTCCTCCCACTCTTGTCCATGTATGCTGTATTTCTCATCAGAAGATGGAATTCTTTCCCCTCCCTTTGAATCTGAGATGGCCCTATGACTAGCTTTGACCACTAGGACATGGAAGAAATGATTTTGTGTGACTTCTGGGCCTGGCCTAAGATTTGTAGTTATTGCTTTACCTTCTTGGAATCCAGCCACTGCATAATGAAACTCAATCTAGAATACTGAATGATGCACAACTACCTGGAGAAAGAGAGGCCCAATCAGCCCCCAGCTATTTTACCCATCCCAGGCATGTTGTAATCCTGAGTGACCTTAGTTGATCACACATGACATAAGAACTTTCCAGCTGAGCCTAGCCAGCACTAGAATTGGGATATATAATGAAATGTTTTTAAGCTACTTCATTTTGAGTTGGTTTATCTAGCATTTGGTAACTGAGCTAGTGAATATCAAAGGGAAATATGTAAATATTAATAAGATAAAGACAAGTAATTGCATAATCAGGCAATTCCAACAAAAATTCCTAAGTGAAAGATTATCTTTAGTGGAGGAACAAACAAATAATCAGTAGTACATAAATAAGTGATAGGCTATAAACAGAACCTGTTCTTTTTAAAAGATCTACATTTTTCTCAATATTTTTCTATATATGTGTATATTTATGAGAATAGAATGGCAATCATTTTAGAATTTTTTATATAAATAAAAATATCATTGAGAGGCTATTTAATGTAGTAGCTCTGTTAGTACTTGATTTCTTAATGCTTTTATATTCCTGCATATAGCAGTCCCTTTCTTTGTTCTCATTGACTCTGAGTTTGAAAATCTAACTGAATATGTTAGGTATTAAATGAAAGACTGAAGTACTTATATTTGATAAATGTATCAAATAGTCATCTATAAGATAAATTTTATTTCTGAAAGGCTGTTCTGTATTTGCTTGATTTCTGAATCTTAGTGAATTCTGGGTAGGTAATGTTGCTAGATGAATGTTCTGATAGCCGAGCTCTTACTTTACTTAGGAAACTCATTAGTGAACACAGTAACATTGTCATGTGTCTGTGAATACTGTCTCCTCCATATTCATATTCAATATAACAGCAGCATTGTCAATATTATTATTCAAATAAGATAAATGCCAAACATGCTATGTGCATATCTTTGCAGTCAACAGTACACAGTAAGATGTTTGTTTCAAGATGAAAGATATTACTAAGCCCCACTGTCTAGGTTAGTTTCTCCTTGCTCCGTATAACTCCATCACTAACACAGAGGTGAGCAGGTGCAGCTGTTGCTTTCCATATCATAATGACCACTATTAATTCCTCCTGGCAAATTTAGCCCTTGGGTATCAGTGGGTTAGGGAAGGAAGACTTGATTTGAAATCCTGAAGGTAGTAAAGGGAGCACTTCCCAGAAAAAAAAAGAAAAAGGTTATTTTTCTATATTATTATAGTTTTAAAACTAGACCTTCGGATTTGTCAACAATCTTGAGGTTACAGATGCTTTGAGACTATATTTACTTGGAAGGGGTGGGAAGAGAAAGATTTCATTTTGTATTTAATTGTACTAGGTGTCTTTTAGCATTCTAGGAAGCATCAATCGGCGAAGGTGATTATGTAATCAATAGGGCAGAAGAAGAGCTCAAGGTTGCAATTAACATGTTATTGTACAAATCAAAGGGACAGTAAAAGGCAATTTGTTTAACTTGTCACTGGTCCTGGACCATCAGTGTATAGACAATAAGGGAGTTGGAACATCAGAGTGGAAAAGCAAGTGAATCAAAATACTCAAGCTTTTGTTTTCTTTCTTTCCCATTCAATACTAGTCAATGTACCCTTCTGACAGCTTTAAAGTGGGTGACAGAAATCAATAATGCATTGTTTCTTGTTTTTATGAGTGACTTTTCAGAAAAAACTTAACCTACTAAATTGTTTGGATTTTAGTTTTATAATGTTTGATACCTCATATTGCACCCTTAGTATACTAGTATTTAAGACAGCTAATAAAATAGCTCTATCTGGATAAAACTTTTTCTAACAAATCTCTAGGCGCAAAATAAAGATTCATCTATTGACCTTTGTAAAACTCACAGCAGGTTCAAAAGTGCATAAAGACAAAGTTGTAGAACATTCCAGAATGAAATCAATAATCACCATACTTTAAATATTGGTAAAATTTGGGGCTATTAGACTTAAAAAAAAAACAAAACTAAAACTAAAACTAAAATAGTCTTTGATAAAATCCTTATTTATCTCATTGGCCAGGTGTATAGAAAATAATTTGATGGAATCTCATTTTGTTCTTAAATAAACTACTTAAATATATGTTATCATTCAATACTTATAAATCTTATGAAATACTTTGCATACCTGTTATCCTTTTATCACCATATAATATTAAGCAGACAAATAAATACTGTGAATTTCATACCTTGGTCCTTAAAACAGAAGCCATACTTCCCAAATGGCTTAGTCTCCAACTATAAATATATATTATATATTTATAATATATATATGCATATGTATGTGCATATTATATATTTAATATGTATATATATGCCAATGTTATTAATTTCTTAAATAAGTATTAATATTATTTATTCATTTTTTCATGAAATATTTATTGAATATCTAAATTGGGCCAGGTATTGGGTTATATACTATGTTTTTTTTTAACAAGATAAAAATATTTTCATAATTTTTTGTAGTCAAGATTGGTGGAAAGAAAGGGGTCTCAAATCAGACTGCCTGGTTTCAAAGTCTGCTCCTGTCATTTACCAGCTGAATAAATTTGGGTGGGTTATTTCATTAGTAAAATAGAAATAACAGTATTTCTCTTACAAGGTTTGTAATGATTAAATGCGTTAGTACATATAAAGAAATTAGAGTAGTGCCTGAGACAAATTTTTCCTCTCTCTCTCTCTCTCACACACACACACACACACACCACACACACACACACACAATCATATTATTTTATTAGATATGGTTCGGACCTTAAGAACTTGGCATTAGTGGATAAGACAGTTACCATATGTATTAGTCAGGGTTCTCTAGAAAAATAGAACCAATAAGATCTGTGTGTATACATATGTATGTGTATGTATTTATATATACTCCATATATATATACACTAATATATATATACCAATATATATATACTAATATGTATGTACATATATAGGGATGTATATATACATATATGAAGATGTATATATGCATATATGATGTGTTTATGTACATAATACACCTGTGATCTATCTATCTATCTATATGTGTATGTATAGATACATACATAGAGAAATTTATTTTAAGGAATTGGCTCACCAAATTGTAAGGGCTGGCAAGTCCAAAATCCTCAGAGCAGACTGACAGGCTGGAGACCCAGGAAAGAGTTGGTGTTACAGTTCATGTCCGAAGGCCTTCTGGAAGCAAAACTCTATACATCTGTGTGTCTCCTTATAGGAACATCAGTTATACTGGATTAGGGCCCATCTTAATTATCTTATTTTAATTGCCTCTTTAAAGACCAAATCTCCAAATATGGCCACACTCTGAGGTACCAGGGTTTAGGACTTTAACAAGTGAATTTCTGGGGGAACACAGTTCAGCCATAATACCATCCTAACTGTGTAATGCAACAGATGTGGTGTGAGAAGTCTGTGCACGATTTCATGGAAACAGGTGAGAGTAGTTTTTCCTGGGCAGTGACGGTAGTAGTATTGGTGGCAGTTGGAGGCTTAGGGGTTTCATTGAAGATGGCATTTAAAACGGAATTTAAGGAAAAGTATTCCCATGGAATACCAAGAAAGAAAGCCTTTTAAGTAAAGGGTACAACATGAGCACAATCACTGACGTGCAAAAGTGCCATCGCCTTTAGGTTCTATTAGGACTTCAGAAGAGGCTGTGGGGAAGGGTGGGAGGCAGTGAGCCTCAAGTCCTGGCCAGACTATAAAGAATTTTTAAAGCTACACCTAAAATTTAAAATTCATCTTGTGAGCATGGGCAGTTATTGGATATTATTGATTAAGTTAGAGTCACAAACAATACTTTTACTTATTTTAACTTAGAAAAACCACCCTGGCTATGCAGGAGTTACATTCGGTTGGGGAGAGACATGAGGCTGATGCGGTTCTGAGAAAATAAGTTGGCAAGAGCTTGAAATAATTTAGTAGCAGTGGGAATGAGTGAAGGATATGGATTTTGCTGACGGGTAGAATTGGCAAGGTTTGATTGAGGGAGCTGAGAGAGATGGAGAAATAAGAGAACATTCTGAATTTTCTGCCTTGGTTGGCTGGGTAGATGACACAAAATTAATGTTTATGATTGTGAGGCTGCCGTGCATGGCATTGTAGAAGGCTTTGGACGTACATTTTGGAGTTAATTTGAATTACTGTAACACCAACATTTTTTTCATAAATATTTACAAATTCAAGGAGACATTTAAAACACTAGAACAGTTACTTGAGGAAAGAAGGATTTAAACAACAACAACAAAAAGTAGTAAAAGGAAATGTGTAAATAAATAAAACAAGAGGAACCTTGGACCAATGAGGATGGCATGTATGAGCTAATTAGTATAATTACTAAACCCTTGACACCTGTGCTATGAACTAATTAGTATGATTACTCAACCCTCTCCACTTGAGGCCCAAACAGGAGAATAATAAAATTCATTTAGCATATTTAATTTTGGACCATGTGAACTCTACCGCCCGATGCCAAGTAGGGGGTAATAAATAAAATACATGTTGATTAATTCTCAGAATGTAAATCCAGTTCAGGCTATACAAAATCATTGATTTTTTTAAAGCTGTTGGTATTCAAGAATCTTAAGAATACTGTAGAATCAGTTGACATTCTATGTAGAATATACTAAAAATAACTAATATTTCTGAGGGTTTAAGTGTTTTAGACATATTTCAAGAACTTTGTGTGTATTAATTCAGTCTCCACAACAACCTAGTAAGGTGGTTACTATAATTATTCCCATTTTATAAATGAGGAACCTGAGGCATTGAGAGAGCAATTTGCCCAAGAGCAAAGAGCTAGTAAGAATAAGAAAGCATTTCAGAGTCTATGCTCTTAAACACTACTACTTCTCTGATCTTTTTCTATGTATCCCAACAGGAGGACAGAGGGGTTTGAATTGCACAGTGAACTCTTTATTTTGAACTACTTCTTGCCAGGGGTCCAATCAATTTTTTCCATGTTCAACACAATGCTTGGTGGATCCCTGTACTCAGTAAATGTTTGTTACACAAATGCATTAATAAATACCCCACAGAGGCATAGTAGTCTGGATTACTGGTTTCTGATAATGGTTGACTAGGTAATTTGGACTAACTTTCACTCTGAAAACAGCCAAAAATGGTCAATAAATGATAAAAATAAAATCTTTAAAGACACAGAAGAATGAGTAAGGTTGTAGAGATCACTAGGTGAAAATTGAAGAGAATATAGGATCCCAGAGAGGTAAAGAAATTGAACATGGAAACTGTTTTTTTCCCTGAGAGTATATGCTGATTTGGGGAAATTAAGACTTTATTTTTGATGACTTTGCTAGGTGAAACAGATAGATTTTAAAGCCCCAAACTTGCACACTGAGAAGAATCAAGTAGGAGACGCTCTGTACGGTAAATTGCAAACAAGTAATACATCTTCCAGGTAAAAACATGCATCTTCTGTGAGGTTCTTCAGCCTAGGTACATAGTCTTCATGATTCTTGAAACCTATTAATCAGTCCTAATTAAAGATGGTTGCTGATTGTCATAAATTTTGTCATAATTGACTTGCAAAGGAAATTATGATATACTTCAGAAGAAAAATCATTCATATTAAAGATCTGAGATATGAGAAGAAATGAAAACCAAAGTGGTATGTAGACATATCTAAGTTATGTCTGTATAAAAAAAAAAAAACCCCTCCAAATATATATACATATATAGTTGTGTTTATTTATACACATGTAGACACACACAAACACAACATAACATATAACTTGAGGGAGAATTACAATGTTCTACAGACCACATGTTGTCTTGGAGGAGGATGAAGTTATTGATTTACCATAGATCATAATAAGTTATAGATGCACGCAGTAATTTCTAGGATAACCATTAGAAAAAGTTTATAATTTTCAAACTAGTAACAAGGAAAAAATAGAATGATAAAAACAATACCAAAACAGTACAAAAAGAAGGCAAAAACACATAAAAATTTCAAGTAAAAAGCATGAAAATAATTATAGATTAAAAGCAAAATATATTAGTAATTATACTATATGTAAATGAATTGAATTTGGCAGAGAAAATGTGTTCTAAATTTAAAAGATATCCAATTCTATGCTATTGAACAGTCATGTCTAAAATAGAATGACATAGAAAGTTTAAAAAGAATAAGAAACTATGTAAACAATAGTCTTTAAGGCAAAATTTGTTTTTCTATTGATGAGTTACTTGCTAAAATATTTCAATATTTGAAAATGTTCAATCATTATAATATCTTGGAACAATTTTTTTGTTGTTTTATGTATGTAGAAGAAACTCAATTCAATAGTATGTTTTTTAATCTAAATTACTACACGCAGGTTGATCTCTTGAGTTATAGTCTCCAATTGTATTTAGACATGCTTATACGTAGAACCACTTGTCTGCAAAATTGTCTCTTTCCCACACTGTGTCCCAAATAATTCTGTTCTATGTGATATTAATAGAAATTTTGTGAAAACAATCTGTGATCAATTACATTTTGAAAACCACTGTATTTTGTATTACTGTCTTGGAGATCTATAATTCCATTAGCATCTTAAAGTGACTTAACTGTTCTGCAGTAGAAAACATTCTTATCTTTGATTAGACCTTCTTTTTCCAAATGTATTTGATTCCAAACTCCCTTTTCATGGGCTACTTTTAATATTCCACCAAGTTACCATTCATTAGAAGATCCCTTAAAAATGGTATGGTAATTTGGAGTTGGCTTCTTAATACATTTTTATAATATTGCCTATACTGCTATATGTTAATAAACCACTTAGGTTATTATTGTCTCAATTATAATGCCATTCATCATAGTATATCTCATCATTTTTCCTGGGCTTTATATCCAAAAAAAGTTTAAGATATTTCCCCTTTAACTAATTTTAAGAACTAAAAATGTCCCAAAGTACTTTTTTTTTCTAATTTTTTTGAGAGCAATACACCAAAGGATTTTACAATATTATATCAGACAATCACTGAGTTGTAAAGTATATTTTCAAGTACTGGAAATGAATGGGCTCTTGTAGAGTGACCCAGTCTAGAATATGGTATGATATTCAAATCAGAGGCAGAAATTGAAGAGCTCAATATTAGCACCGATTGGCCAAATAATGCATATTATTTCACCAAGCATTCTTGTATAGTGGTAACATTGCCTTGTTCTAAAAATCACCAACAAGTTTTGGCAGATAAATGAAAAAAAATTCTAAAAAGTTACCTTTAAGTGAGATAACAATGTTAGAATTGGAAGGTTTGGGCAAGAAATTAGGCTTTCGTTTTCATTTTGCATTCTATATAGAGCTCTACGTGAAGAGAGATGGCACATGTATTTTTTCTGCTTTTGTCAGATTATAACTAGGCTGTTGTTTTGGACACAGAACTTTACTTTGTGTCCAGCTGATATAAGATAATACTGTGGGGCTTTCTGTAGCCACAACTTTAAGATCCAGTGTGTGGTTTTTTCCACAGATGTATGTGGTGAGGTGAAGCCTCCATTAGTGAGGTAACGACCTCCCTTGCTATGATGTATGCATAATATGAACAAAATTTACCATTGGTTGTTTGAAGGCTCTGAGTTTTTCAACTTATTTGTTACTGCAGCAAAACTTAGCCTGACCAATACAATGTTTATTTCATGTCTGTTACTACTTGTTTAGACAATCTTCATATTCTCTAGCCAAAGTTTTCAGTTTAAAATGATAAAATTGGATTAAACTATCTCTTTCCTTTCTAGCTTATAAATTTTAGGGTTCTCATCCCAAGAAAGATTGTTTTCCCCTCTATAAAGCCAAATGATAGAATGCAAGACACAAGGAATCAGAATGCCTTTCCCCAGGGCTGCCATGGCCAGGTAACCTCTTACATATTTCCTATTACATAGTGAATCATGAATGTGTCTATATTATAATGAGACTGTGAGTTCACAAAGAGCAGGAATGGTACCGCGCTCATCTCTAACTTCTCAATGCATCATCATGAATTTACTTAAACATTTTAAATGGCTAAGATCTGGAAAGCTGTATGCAGAAGTCACAGTTTTCTCTCTTATTTTTGGAATTAGACACGGAACACTAATTGGGACCAGTCTTCCAGGGTTAAGCATTGATTCATTGGCTTGGGACTTCCTGTACTCTAACCACTTAGACTAAAACATACACTGTGACTAAATGGATATGCTTGAGAACGTCTGCTAAGGCTAGTTAATTATTTCTGTGTTCAGAGAAAATGAGAAAACATAGGCACATTCCAAAATCTTTACTCGATGAGTACCAGTCACCTGATGTATGTATTCAAATGCAATTCTACACTTGAGACATTTTGTAACAAGAGCTCAGTGGATCCCAAAAGACTTCCACATTTAGTTCTTTACATCTGCTTAAGGCCTGTAATAAGCATCAAAAGTATTTTTTTATATTTAATTTTTAAAGATCTTCACAGGGAGGGAAGGTGGGAGACAGGGAGAGAGAGACAGAAAGAGAGATTGAGAGAGAGAATGAGAATGTAATTCTGTAATTTTTGTTAGTATTTTGGTTTGTCACTTAATCACCTCTATAGTTGAGAAATTCTTCCCTGTGTTAAATTGCACTCATGTTATAACTTAATCAGGCTGTTTCTGCCATGTTGGTCACAGCTGGTCAGTATTCTGTTACATTTTACACATTCGGAGGCAGCTAATAAGTCAAGCTTAGCATATATAAGCTACATCCTAGTTATAAGTAGTACATTAGCCTTCTCAGTGTCAGGTATAGGTCTTCTAATTTTGGATTTCCTACACATTGGTCAAGGATGCTGATAGGAACCTAAATGGGGTCCAGTGATGGGATGAAGTTAGGTTTTTTGTTGTATATATAAAATTACATATTGCTTTCATATACACACACAAGGAGCAATCACTTAAGTATAGTTGACAATAGAAACTTGACAGTAAGAAGAGACAGATTTGAAGGTAAGGCAGACCCTTCTCTCATGATAGGATGCTCTCATGGTCCAAGGATTCTCCCTTGGGATAATGAGCTGATAATAGATGTAGGTTTAGAAACATCCTAGACCATGCTCTTTGAAGGTTCTGGGTCCTGAGTAAGGGAAAGTTAAATGTGTCAGGTAAGGCATCAGGGTATCATGAGTATCATTATTTATTATTCCTTATTGGGATTCAAGCATTCCTTGGTATTCGCCTTCCCCTTTTCTTATTCGTTTTAAGGTAGGTCAATTCTTCAACAGCCTAGTTATCTCAAGATTGTTATCTCAAGGATGGTAATTTACTTTTTTTTTTTCCATTGGCTTAAATACTCCAGGAATATGCCCAGAGAACTGGAGGACCCAATTGTTATTGCTTCATAAGAACATTTAGAAATGGTAGGCATCAGACTCTTTGGGCAAGAATCACTGATAAACTCAAAACTGTGTCTAATGCATATATTCAAAGTAGCGAATTTTTAACATAGTACATTTAGCTTGATTCTATTTTACCTTTCCCAATGCTGAGGTAACATCCTATTCTTTAATATTTGTCCCATACTCCTCTCTACCAAATCTTCACTACAATGATGATTTAAAAAAAAAAAAATCAATGGTAGAATATTAACTTTGTGCTGGCACTAGCCTGGCATGTAATAGTCAGATATGAAGTGGCTACTTTGGGCTAAATATCAACTTTATTTCTGATGCCCAACCCAGTGATAAGCCCACAGGTTGGTTATGTTAGGCAGGTTAGGCAAATTAGGAAATGAGAGTTACTTCAGATAACCTATGCTCCCCACTCATCTTAAAGGAAAGTGAGATAATTAGAGTCACACACTCTTTTGAATTTCCATAGAATTGATCTCTTATGGCTGTTTATTGTCCTTTTAATATTCTTTTTGCAACCTCTTAACACCACTTACATTTAACTTAACAGCTTCTACCACTGTTATCAGCTTTGAATCCATTAGGATTTACTTCATTTTGCCCTTTATTTCTGTTTATAAGTCCCAGACTCTCAACTCATCCCTCATTATCAACATTCAATCATTATATGGCTTTGCATATCATTATGTTCTATCTCCATCTCTCTTTTCTCCCTAGCTCCTGAAACTCTTTTATTCTCCTTTTTGAAATTTGTGGTCCCATGTTAACACACTTTTCTGTATATTCTACCTCTTATGTGAGCACTGCTTTTACTCTCCTGCTCTAACTGAACCTGGCTCCACTCTGAGGATAACTTAGATTGTAAAAAGCCTAGAAACCAATGAGAGGACACTCTTATTTTCTATGACCACATAGGCGTATGTCTCTTAATATAAAGATCCTCACTCAGTTATTGATGAGTAGCTTATGATATGAATGGTAATTTTACCCACTGCTGCTTCTGTAGATCTCTCACACGGTGGTTATCTCTCCACCCTCAGTCTTTCACTGGGCCTTTTGTATCATTGTCCCTCCATTATCCCTAAAAATACTCAGCTTTGAACATCTTGTCATTGAGCTATAAATCACTCACTGCTCTTCATTGTTCTGTTTAACTTCCTGGCTCATTCCTTTTTATTTCTCTCTCATTTTTTAAGCTCCCAGCATACTGTTACTATCTACATTACTCCTGTTTATTTTAATTCAGTTGATTTTAATATATATAGATGACCCTTCCCAAACCTTGAATTCTTAATTCCTTAAACTCTTCTCCTCTTCCCTATCTCAGCCACTCCATGATCATGCCTTGGACTTTGCATTACTAACTATAAGTTCTCTATAATCTCAGATTCATGCATCACATTCCCTGATAACTACTTTCTGTCTTTCCAGCTCACTCTTATAGTATCCAGACTAAAAATCCTTCAATCTTACAGGGACTTCCAATTTACTTATTTTACTGATTTTCATCTTCCTTTACTCCTTTGAAATCTTCATTTTTCTCCTTTTCTGGCTTCAATTTCATGGTTAATCATTACATTCAATTCCTATTCAGCATGTCTAACTTCTTTGCCATTTTCTCTCTTTTTGATCATTACTAGGCAAATTCACAATCCTGATTATATCCATTTTCTCTATAGTCTATACCTGGACCTGAAGTAGCAGAACATATATGGAGAAAATTACATCTTCTTGATGGTCTGACTTAAATTTCATGACCACAAGTCTCAGGTGGACTTTTAATGCTACCTAGCAATCATTTTTCCTTAATCCATTTATTTTTCTATTCTCTTAAATAAATTTTCACATCTCTTATTTCTTCTCAAACATTCAACTCTTCTCCAGATGAACTCTTTGTGTTCCTATCTAGGGCTGGTTCCTCTGTAGCTTCCATGTCTTCTTCTCTACTTAAAGACATCTCTCCTTCAATTCTTTTCCTACTTATGTCACTACTTCCCCCACCTCGAGATTGAATTATTCTCATCAGTGCAAACTTAGTGTTACAATATCTATTTTAAAAAAACATTGCTTTGTTCCCTTACTTCCTTTCGAGTTACTGCCCCATGACTTTGCTCCCCTTTGAAACGAAACTCCTTGTAAGGGTTGTCTCCAATTCTTCTATTTCCACTTTCTCTTAAAACAACTTTTGCCCCCACTACTCCATAAAATTTTCTCTTTTCTAGACCACAATCAACTTCCAAACTCAGTGATCACGTTTTACTCCCAAGTTATATGATCTTTCCATAGCAGTTGGACACTTTCTTCTCTTTGATACACTTGACTCACATGGCTTTTCAGTGAGAAAGTGTTGAACACATTATTGCTTGGTCCTTCTGTTTTCCTCTGCTTATTCTTTCTCATCCTCCCAACCACTGATTATTGTAGTGCCCCCTTTTAATTTACTCTAAAATCCTTGGAAAGTTTATCAAGTCTTATGAATTAAATTCTATATGTATTATGATGACCCCCAAATTTATATTTCCTTTGCAAATCTCTGCCTTAAATTTCAACTTTATTTCAAAGGCCTTTTTAGTGTTTCCACTTTCACACTTCCATTCAGATCCTAAATTTAACATAGTATTTAAAACTAAATTCCCACCTATGTCTAAATTTATAAAAGCAAACAAACAAAAAACCTTGCTCTACTTACAGTTTTTTCCATCTTAGTTAATGGTAAATCTCATCTTTTTACTTATTTAGGCCGAAAGAGCCCTTCTCACTCCTCTATTTTTCTTTCCCTCTCAAATTCTCTTCAGAAAATTGTATAGGCCCTACCTTCAAATATATTTATATATCTAGAATCTGACGAGTCCATATCAGCCCAACCCAAGCCATTGTTACTTATTATCTTTTATCTGCTTCTCTTGCTTCCTCACTTGAGTCCTTACGGTATATATTTTGAACCTGATAAAATCCTTCAAAGTCCCCCAGTTCTTTCAAGAATTAAAGCTAAATGTTTTGGATGACTAAGAAGTGCTACATACTTTGTTCCTTCTCTAACCTTCTCTCTGCCATATCACCCTATTTACTTAGCTCCAGAAATGTTAGGCCTTCTTGTTGCCCCCACCTTAAGGCCTTAGACCTAGCTATTTCCTCTGCCTGTCTCTCTCTTCCATCACATGTCTATGGATCTAATTCCCTTGCATCCTTAAGTTTTTTCTCAACTATTGCATATTCAATTAAAGCCTTCCTGATACCAACATTTAGAATTGCAAGCTGCTTTTTGACCCCAATCTGCTCTACATCTGTAGCTCTAATCCTTTCAATACTGACTTAATTTTTTATTGCTGTTTTCCCAGCTGCCACAACAATGCCTGGCACATAGTAGATACTCAGTAAATCTTTGCTTAATGTCAACTGAATTATTTATGTGCCATATCTTCTTTATACTTTAAACTCTTTCCTTTTCTTCCACAGATATAACTTCAGGGCTTCTCATGAATATATAAGTGACTATAAAGATGCATATGATGGCTCTGTCCAGAAAAAGCTTACAATCTTGTAAAGGATGCAGGCTATGAAATTTATTGTAATTAAATACCATGCCAAATGTGTGAGAATAGTGAGAGTATGAGTCTGTCCAGGAGCTTCAGGGACTTGATTAGAGGCATGTGACTATATTAGTTTCTTAGAGCTGCCATAACAAATCATCACAAACTTGGTTGCTTAAAACAACAGAAATTACTTTTTCACACAATTACAAAGGCCAGAAGTCTGAAATCAAGGTGTTGGCAGGGCTGGATCCTTCCAGAGGCTCTGAGGGAGAAGCCTCTCTCCTAGCTTCTGGTGTCTCTGGGGATCCTTAGCATTCTTTGACTGGTAGACGCATTACTCCAACATCTAGCTCTATCTTCATGTGGCTTCCCCATGTGTCACTCTTAGGGCACTAGTCATTGGATTTAGAGGCTACCCCAAATCAAAAATGAGCTCATCTAAAAGTCCTTAACTATATTTTTGAAGATATAGTTCAAATCCTATTTCCAAATAAGGTAACTTGCATTAAGTTCCAGGGGTTAAGACATGAACATATCTTATTTTGAGTAACACAATTCAAACCACTACAGTGACATTACCAATAATAACACTTGCGAAGTTGAAAGTGGCATTTCTACAATATGAATAAGAAAAAACAGATTTTGGTTAACTATGCTAGAGAAAAGATCAAATTATTTCTTCTTTCTATTAAAAATTATATTTCTAAATTGTTATATGAAGATATGTTTGAAGAGTATCAGTCAAAAATTATAGAAGTGTAGGTTATATTAAATAGTTAAATAATAAATTCCCTCTCTTCTCCTTCTGGTATACCCAGTATTCTTATATTGCTTTTTTTGATGGAGTCAGATAGTTCTTCTAGAGTTATTTATTTATTTACTCTTAAGTCTCTCTCTTCTATTTGTGTCATTTCTAGATTCCTATGTTCTATATCACTAATTCTTTCTTCCACCTTGTCAGCTCTATTTCCTAAGCTTACTAGTTTATTTTTATTTCTTTTATTGAGTTCTTCAGCTCCGGAATTTCTATTTGTTGTTGTTTTTTTTAAGTTTCTTGTTGGTGAAGTATTACTTTTGTTCATTGATTTTATTTCTGAATTCACTAAGTTGCTTATCTCATTTTTTTTGTACCTCATTGAGTTTTTTCAGAACTGTAATTTTGAATTTTCTGTCATTTAAATCACATATTTCCATGTTTAAGTTTATTTTTGAAATAATTTTTTTCTTTCTGAGCTGCCTTGTTACCTCGGTCATTCATGGTATTTGATGGCATATTTCTCTGCCTAGGTATTTATGGAAATTAAATCTGCGCTTTTTTTTTTTTTTTTTTTTAAGAATGACATTTATTGAGCTGGTGGATAAGAAGAGGTCTTTCTTTTATTTTCCAGTAGGTGGAGCTGAAGCACAAGTTTTTTAAATTTTTTCTTGCACTGCTCTGGCTTCTTGGAAATCTGTGGGGGCAGTGAAGAATACCCTGTATTCCCTGGGGAAGTGACCGTCTCCTCTGTGACCAGGTCACCTTGGTCTCAGGGCACCACCCCTGTGGGGGAATGTAGTGGGCAATGGGTTTCCCATCCATGAAATTCCAGTGCTGCCCCCTGCAACCAGATGCTTCCAGCAGAGCTGCATTGCATGAGGTGTCCCAGGTACCTCTACTGGGATCAGCAGCAATGGGGGGCAATGGGCCGGGAGAGGCCAGCTCATGTGTTTGTGGCTTCATTATCCTCCCAGTAATGGTGATTGCCAGACCTCAGCTGCCTCACCTCTGTATCTCCATTCCTGTCACTGGGATTAGCTGAGGTATACATCTGCTGCTCAGAGAAAAATGCTTGTGTCTCTCCAGGTCTCAGGCTGCAGATAGTGTGCTCTATTACCTGATATGTACTGCTACAGCTTCTTTTGTGGCCTGCTGCTAGCTCCGGGAGGGTGAGGAGAGGTGGCCAGGCTCCGTGGCTTTGTTTTCTGCCTGGCAATGTAGCTGCTAGGCCACAGCTTCCACATCTCTGTGTTCCGTTTCTGCCCTGGTCACTGGGTTCAGCTGCAGTATATGCTGACTACTCAGGCAAGAATGCTTATTCTACCTCTCAGCTCCTTAGGGCTACAGAGAGTACATGCTGCAACCTGATTCCTTCCCTCTCCTGAGACCCGCAGTGAGCTCCAGGCTGCATCCATGGCACCCATCTCTGTTCTCCCTTCCCTCCTCCTCTGTTCACTCAAATTCAGTTGGCTCACTTTCAGATGTTTTGATGTGCAGATCTCTCAGACATGTTTGTGTGCTGTGCAGGGAATCCTTTGGTGAGTTATAGCTATTCAACTTGTAATTTCAACGTGAGTGACCAGAGTGACCTCTCATGCTACCATTCTTCTTGGAAACTCACTTTTATTATTCTAATAAATATTTACTTCTTATCTAGTTATATATTTATAGTTTTGTACTATTCCCAAACTATATTTACTTAAATTTCCACAAAACTAGGTTGGCCTCTGCATTTTTACATATAAAACTCATTCACAATATGGACATCCTAGAAGATGTCTGTCCCATAATGTTCCCTCTCTTTTTAAAGTTCTGTTTTCATTCTCTGTCTAGTCTCCATTAATTGGTTCACACAAGCATGCAAATATCTCCAAACCTAGTCTTAGTTTGGCCATTTATATAAATTATAGAATTGTTAAGTTTTAGCAAGATTCCTTTGATTATTTTTTCTCTGAAAGGACAAGAAAGATTCTTTGTTGTGTTTACTATCACCCTAATAGGAAATGATTACTTCAAAAGTTTCACATGGATTATTTACACTATACTTGTTTTATTGTGGATTTTTCTGAGATCCTTAACATTGGTTATAAATAGAAGCTTCCTCACAGTATCCAGAACATTGAATAAATCTCTTTCTCTCTCTCTCTTTTTTTTTTTTGTACCAAGTACATATATTGGAGGAACATTGGTAGCAAGACTTGAGAAAGAGGAGATGGTACAGCTTTTGATAAGATGGTTTCTTTTCTTTTCTTTCTTTTTTCTTTTTTTGCAAAGAAGCATGAGTTCTCCTTGTCCTGATATATAGCTCTTGTGCTTTATATATTGCCAAAGAATCTGTTACCAAAGTGGGAAGTAGTTTCAGGAATTTAAAGTTGTCAGTGATCTTTAAATGTTGTATGCATATGTTTATAAGAAATTCCAACATCAAGAGAAATACTAAGAGAAACTACTATCTTGATTCTTCAGAAAATGTACCTCTGTTTCTATAATAAGTAAAAGAGAAATAATTCATTCTGTCAAATACAATGCCAACATCTGCATTGTATTTAAGAGAACAGTTATTCAATAAGTAATTTTATTGATTAAAAGTGACAGGAACAACTTTTTAAAGGATGTACTTGATGTATCATCAAACTCAATTTTTAGAGAATGAGGTTTAACATTTTGACTTTAAAATTGCATGGGAATATATGGCAGCCTCATTTTGCAGTATCTTTTTATTCTGTATTTAATGATGAGTAGAAAAAAAGTGAAAACACATTTTGCAAGCCTTAATTTTCATGAAAAATGTTATAGATTTATTCAATTGTGGAAGATCTCTTTCTTTTCTAGACCTGAAAACTAAAATCTATTTTTCTATGTCAAAAACAGCTAGAGAGATTAAAGAATAAGTTATCTTCTTTTTCTTTATCCATGCTAAATATGTATGGCTAATATGTGTGGATCTAATAAATAAAATGGCATCAAAAGTTATAGAAGTTAACAGGCAGTTTCTATTTATGACCAGGGTCTAGTCATGAGTTCAAGTCAGTTTGCTGTATCTCTTATACTCCCTGAAAGAGTGGACTACCCAACAATGTTCTTTTCATGGTGTTTTAGTTCATTCGTGATGCTATGACAAAATACCACAGACCGGGTGGCTTATAAACAGCAGAAATTTATTGCTCACAGTTCTGGAGGCTGAAATCAGGGTGCTAGCATAGCCACGTGACCCTCTTCCACATTGCAGACTTCTCCTACTCTCACATGGCAGAAGGGGCTAGAGATCTCCATGGAATCTCTTTTGTAAGGGTATTAATCCTATTCATGAGTGTTCCAATCTTGTGACTTAAGTACCTCCCAAAAGTCCTACCTCCTAATACCGTCACCTTTGGGGGTTAAGATTTTAATATAAGAATTTGGGGGAAGGGCACAAGCATTCAGGTCATAGCCCATGGCATTAGCGAAAACATGATTAGGCAAGTCCCACTACATAAGCATTTTTCAAGCCTTTGTTTTTATTTTGTCTCCTAATGTCTCATTAATCAAAGCAAGTCACATGGCCAAGCCCAACGTCACTGTGGTGGGAATGGACATTCTGCCCACAGCATAAAGAAGAAGGGAGGAAATATTTGGTGAATAATCATCTAACTTATGACAATTTGGAGTTTCAGTTTTGAAACTTATGGTCTAAAATTCACTAGTAGGCAGAGTCTGTCTTAAAATCTATCCTTGGAGGAGTGGTTTTAGAAGAACCTCAAATATCTTGATATAAGGCAACCTCAAGTTCTTTGCCCATAGGGAATATTCCACTGAGGCTCCACTGTACCTAAGGAGCAGATTTATTTCAGTGTAAAACAATAAACTTAGCTCAGGTGGAAACTGCAACATCCACAGAGAAAAATAACCAGCAATCAAATGCTTAAATGAACAGCATATGTGCAAATCAGTGACATTCGACATTATGCCTCTGCATATTTGCGAGCTCTTTGGAACGAAGGTAATATGTACTCAACAGAAAAGTCACTCTCTGTCAGACTTCTCAATTTCACCTCAAATGTTCCCTCTTTAACTTTTTTCATCTTTGTTCATGCCTCTTAGTCCTGTGATTCATTTGGAAAAATTATCTTAGAAAATAATATGCTATTTCTTAGATGAATGTATACGAGAAATAAAAAAAAATGGAGGGAGCTGCTTTTTGGGTGATGGGGATTTTCATTTTCATCAAAGCAAATTTTATCAGAGGTTGTTGTTGAGCCTGTTACAATAGACCACAGGTGGAAGACCTGGTCTACATGAGGAAAAACAAGTATTTATTTTGGATGTTCCACTGGAATATTTTGAATATTGAAGAAATGGAAAATTGAAGTTGCCTGCAGAACTCTGTCTTTTCTCTGCAAATTTGATGTGTCACATCATCCTACACTCCTCTCATCAGCTGGCCACTTGGCTACAAAATCTATTGCTTGAGAAATGTGAGAATAAAAGTGATGTCCACTTTCTGGTAGTGTAATAGTCAAGTGAATTACTTAATGTATTTTATACTCCCTTTCCCTTCTTATATACATACTATATTAAAAGTTCATTACTTAAGTGAAAGAACGAGCCTGCCTTTAGCACAAATGAGAATTTAAAGTTATAAATGTCAATGTTTATTGCGAGGCATAATGCATGAAAGCTTTTGCAAGGTTGTTAAATGTATCATGAGGTAAATTTTGTAAATCACGTTTCGAAGTAAATGTTACATACAAAGAAAGTAAAAATGTGAATCATGTCTTATGCTGGGGTATGTTCTTTGAAAGCATATAGATTATGTTTTAACTCTGTCAGTACATATGTATGCATAAAATGCATCACTTATGAGATGAATTTTCTAAAAGGAAAGTTAGTTCTCTAAGTTAGGATGATAGCTTTACTAAAGGAGAGAAAATCCTTTTGTATGGATTTTCTAGGACCCGGACCAATTATAATTTTTAGATTGCACTTGACGCTCTGTTTCAGGGGCCAGACACACTCTTGGTGATACTTTCAAGGAACTGAATCTATATTTGAATGGTTTGACACTAGCATTTGTGTAATAATACTTGTGTATTATTAAAATAAGAAACCAAGCTAACCCTAATTCTTGTCTCTGAAAAATTTAAAATACTCTTGGAAATTTTTAAAAAATTGTATGGTGTTTTAGTCCCTTTTGTACATACTTTCCAAAATACAAGACCTGACACTTGAGAGAAACTGAATTGAAGTGAAATTATTTGAAAGTTGTTTGGATTTAGATCTTAAAGTTCTAGATTTTAGTTATACTGGTACTGATACTAATATAATTAACTACCCATGTGTTTGATTATTCACAACTTTCTGTGCCTCACAGCCTTTATCTATAAATGGGGATGATAATTTCTTAACTCAAAGGACAAGTGACAATGAAATGATTCAGCAAATATGAAATTATCTTTGGACAAGAATAAAACACTATACACATGCGTGGTAAAACTATATAGTTTCTTATTGTGCTTTGAGGTTTTGGGTTAAAACTTTACCGTAAAAGTGACTTTTGGCTATAACTGCCTGGAGTTGTATTGCATTAATACAATAGAATTCCAATAGACATTGTCCAACTTATGTTACTGAGGTTTTGTTTTTAATTTTACTTTTTTTTTTTTTTAAGGAGGAAGGGCAACTATTCCAGCCATAATAGGATAATTTATATTTTTTCCAAGATAACTATTATGTTTTAAATCTTATTGCAAATATAATACATGTTGTACAAAACAAAGGAAATGCAGGTACACACAAAAAATGCAGATAAACCAAAGGTAGAAAATTAAAATTACCTTTAATCCCACAACATATTTTGAGGCATAGTCTCCCAGTTTTACTTTGAGTACATGTTTGTATGCATGCATATACAAAACATACTTTCTTAAAACAAAAAACTGTTTTGTGACTTACTTTAAAAGAATTTTATTGTTCCCTTGAACATTTTTCTAAGCCATGAAATACTTTTATTTTTTATGACTGTTCATACTGTTACATGTCTGTACCATACTTTATCTATTCCCTATTGTCAAATATTTAGTTGGTTTCCATTTTTATTATTATGATAAATAATGCTACAGTGAACACTTATACAGCAGGTTATTTACCAGGAACTTGGTATATTTTTACAATTATTCAAGTCATCTTTTTCATTTCTCAGTGAAGTTTTATAACTTACATAGAACTTGAATAATACTTACTGTTTTGTTCACTTTATTAAACTTTCTTATTAGTTATTAGTTCAAAAGTGTTATTCTAGACCCTCCAGGATTTTCCAGAGATTAAGCATGTCAAAATGAAATGGTAACTGTGTCTCTTTTTAATACTTTCACCCTTTATTACATTAGCTTACACTTACAGGACAATGTTGAATAGTGGTGATAGCAGACATTGTCAGGTTGTTTTTGCCTTTAATAATCATGCTTCTATTAAAATGTCAAATGCTATGTTGAGATTGGCATTATTTATCATGTTAAAGAGGTTTAACAATGAATTTTTTAAAAGTATTACAAAATAGATGTTGGAATTTCAAAATACTTTTTTTTCACCTCTATTGGGATAGTCATATAGCTTTTGTCTTCTGGCTTAATAGCATGATTAGTTTTAATAAGGATTCTATAGTAGAGTTAGCCGTGAAACTATAGAATAAAGACTACTATACTAAGAGACAAAAAAAAATACTGGGAATGAGACAGAGTTCTGAAGCTTATTAAATTAACTACCCTGAAAAAGTCATATATCTACTTGGAAATTTAGTGTCTTTTTAAAAATAGAAGTACTAAATCTCTCACAGAACTAATATGATGAATATGAAAGGGCTTTAAACTATGCATGTTTAAATATCAGGATGGTCTCTATAATTTTATTTAGCTACACCTTAATGAGTTTTCAAAGTCCAAAGAGTAGTACAGAGTTAGTGCTTTGTTTTGAGGAGAGTCTTTTGAGTTTTCTAGCTGTACAGGTATTTCTTTTTCACTTTGAATTAAAACACACATGTAGAGAAGTGTACACATCATAAATTAAAAGCTGGATGCATCATCACAAAGGGGGCACAATCATGTATCTATCTTCCAATTCAAAAAATAGAACATTACCAGAATCTCAGAAGAATGAGAAATGATTATACTTTTAAAATGTTAACAGTTCACCTGAGTCTTTTTTGGACATCAGACTGTGGGCTACTGCTCATCTGCATGATTAAGAAGGCAGAATTTTGTAAGAAGAAATTTGATAGCAGCAATCTTTAGTCATTTCAAATTAAGATTTGAGGACTAATCAAATGCTAAGATGTCATAGCCATTTTCACAATAAAGAGCAGTCTTCTCAAAAGTCAACTTTTTTGTTCTTCAGCAGATTTATTGCCTTCATTTTAATTCTCTGATATTTGACATTCAAAAACAAAAGAAGTTGCAATATTGAAAAAAGAAAAAAAGTTCAAGTTGGTAAATATGAGACCATACATTGTCATTTTGAGATTAAAAAAAATCTGATTTAGATCACTCAATGTGCTTGATAGTGTTACAAGATTTATCATATTCATTTCACTCTCATAAGAATCCTTTGTCTTAGCCAGGTAAATATTAGGAAAAGAAAACAAGAGAAACAGTTTGCATGAAATCATATTGTTAGGTTCAATGGTCTAAATAAAATTCAAAGTCCTTTATATCTTATATAAACATCATTTACAGTGTAAGATCTCACTAACTCTTTAGAAAGTTCCATATTTCTAATATATAGTGCAATTTCCCTTTTAAACTTGACAAAAGGATGCTGATGTCTTAATATGGAAGGCTGAGTGACAGAAACTTAGCAGATTTGATTCTCGAGGCTATTGCCTCATACTGTGGCCTCTAAGCACAGAAAATCTTGGGGTTGGGTTAAGATTCAGGGAAACTGGTCAGTGTGTCTTAGGAAACTAAATTGTAAGTCCACTATAATATGCCTGAGTCTACCAAGGCATATGTGATTCCAACATGTAGAATAATGTACATCATTGTTATCGGGCAAAATTAACCAATGATTCCATCATTACTGGTGTAATAGGTACAAATTTCACATGCCCCTCAGTTTTCATGTACAAGAAAATGTAACTTATTTTTTTTTTTTTCTGAACCGTCTAATTTCCTTAAGGCCTAAATACCATCTTAGCATAGCAGAGACCATCTAGTTTTTCTGGCTTTGCTTTTCTGCTGAGACAGTCCTCTCCAGGGGGTAGGGAGGGGGTGGATTCCTCTGATTGCAAGGTGCAGTCCTATGGGTTATGAGAAAGGAATAGGGAGTGTAGGCATGGGAGCAAGGAATTGTGGGTGAGAAGAAGCCTTGGTTATTACCTGAAATTATTATCCATCACACAGACATACAACACCAAATTGCTATTCATAGGACTATAGCATAGAGATTCTGCACCAAACTCTTGAAAGGGAAATGTTATTCTTTTCCTCAATACCCACCCACTAACAGGTGAATAATTAGGCTCATTTCCATTTAATAATGTACTGCGTGGGAATAGATATGCACTTCGGAGTGAGTAACAGAGAAATTTGACACTTAGCTTCTAGAAAAATAATGGCTGCGGATTTAGCAGACACACAGAAAACCACAAATATGTCAAATTCAGTCGAGAACTTAAGAAATCCTCCTCTAGAACATAGAGCCTCAGCTTCTCTAATCAATCTCTTTTGGCAATATTAAATTCTTTTCCATAAAGGATTCCAGGCAGAATAGGTAGAAAATTCCAATGGCTTAGAAAACTGGGAAGATGATAGATGTCCCTGGACCCTCATCTACTTTGGACTATTTTAAAAACCATTTCCCTGGATGGCATATGGGCAGAGGTAATGGGCAGAGTTGCAGAGTTCAACATATTCATTATTTTAGACCCTGAGCAACTAACTGCATATAAAAACGTCAGCAGATTTAAGACTAAACTGAATATTGAATTTAATAATTATTTGGATTTAATTGTGTGAAATTTGAAAATATTAAGGCCTTTGGATGTATAAAATAGCTCCCATGTTCTTAGTTACTGCCAAATGACATCACATTTTCCCTTATAAGTTAGTACTGTTTAGTATATGTCCTTGTAATTGTTGACTTTGAAATTTTCTTTCTAAAACCTCCTAATAACTTCTTCTTTGTAAAAAAAAAAAAAAAAAGCAGACAAGAAGAGGGCAAAAATTTAAGTGAGCTTGTATTGACTTTTCTTGAAATGGCATTTTTATTGGGATTTATGAATGCTTGCGGAGAAATCATTTTAGAGCTGAAAAAGAATTACAGAGATCATCAAATTCAAGTCCCTTATTTTATAAAAGCAAGTTCACACTACACTATATATCAATTAAACCAAAAATTCAAAGCACAGTGTATCTCATATGAACATTTTTGTAGGCATACTGTTTTCTATTTTTAAAAACCTTTGGACTGCATCAAAAAGATATCTCAGAGAAAAAAGACAATATCCCTTGACCATTGATGTTGAAGGTAAATGCCTTCAAGGCCGTTGCTTTTGGAGATGGCTGAGGCTGTTCTTTACTGGGTTACTGGTGTTTGCATGGCCTCTTGAATGCTTGCCGAAATGGCTCTCAAGTATTTATATCTGTAGCAGATGTTGAAGATTAAGTTTTAAGCTCTAAGGATAGCTTGGTTTGGTCATGAATTGCCATTGATTTCCTTTGGAATCCTATTTGTACTTCATTACCAATTACATTTACAGAGTGAAATTTGGTAAATCAGCACTCAGGACATTTAAACATTCTAGCAGAATGAATGGACTTCAATGTAACTACTTACCTGCAACTGAATCTGAAAGAAACATAACTTTGGCCTTTGACACATTTTATTAACTTGGACAGATCAAGGAGCTCTTTCTCCATAATGAAGGTACTTTCCATAAATAAACAAACACAAACTTTTGTTTGAAGGGCTTGACTTATTCCTTCGAAAGGCTAATGTGGATTATAAACATTTTGCAGTTAAGTGACTATTACATGTTACGTTCAATGGTTCCTAATTTCTAATTGTAAGCCAGTTTGTTCCACAAACACCCACTCAGGAAGATAATCTGTATCCAACTGCCTTCTCTCCTTCCCTGCCATGACCCTCCAAACAGTCATTTACTCATTCATTCAGTTGGTCAATCACTTGTTCAAAAGTGTAAATTAAGCTTCATTTTTGTCCCAAGCACTATATATGTTACTATAGTGCTTGTCCCAAGCACTATATATGTTTTGTTGGGAAACAAAAGTGAATAAGACATAATCCTTTCTGTCAAGAATTTGTAGTCTTTGAACAAAAATATGTACACAAGTAATCAATGCAAACTATTATATTGAGAAGTGTTAGAAAGCAGTATTTTAGAGTTGAAAAGAGGGAGTAGGATCTTAACCCCCCAGTGTATTTGTAGATTTTTGCCTCCATTTATGTGTATGTATTACATGTACATATGTGAGATAAGTATGTATACACACACATATATATACACACACACATATATATACACTGCTACAGATATAAATACTTGTGTGTGTATACATACTTATCTCACATATGTATATACACACATATGTATATATACGTATATATATATACATATATATACATAGTGTATATATATATACACGTATATATATACGTGTATATATATATACGTATATATACGTATGTATATGTATGTGTGTGTATATATATATATACGTGTATATATATATACACACACATACATACATATATATACACACACATACACATGCATGTATAATGTGGATAATATATACATGTATATATATATTATATAGTGTGTATGCTTTAGAGGTAATACTTCACATCTTTTTTTTTTTTTTACTGTGTTAAAAAAGCCTCTTCAGGTATGGTATTGTTAGGAGAAGTGACTGACTTAGAGACTTATCAGACCAATCAACATCTTCTATCCAAAATTGACTTTCTACTTTGTTCTCTTTGTATACGGTGAACACAAATATGGGGACAGTGCTCCCTTGTTGTCATGTAAAGCTGTACACTTTTTCTCTTTAGGACCTCAAACCTAATACATAGTCAGAAAATACTTGTTCAATGAATTAATTTGTTCAGCCCAGATAAGTGCCACCCCTCTATCAGTCAGAAGTCACTTTGAACACTGTAATAAATACCCCAAATAATACTGACATAAGCAAAATATAAGTTTATTTTTCTTTCATGCAACAATCTAGTATAAATATTTAAGGTCTATTTTTGTCATTTTATGATGTCAGGTACCCAACTTTCTTTTATTCTGTAGCCAGCCATAGGGTATTGCCTTTATTTATTTGGAGCAATTAATTCACTATATTACCCAAAATGCTGCCAGCAGGAGGTAGGAAAGGG
This sequence comes from Pteropus medius, assembly GCF_902729225.1. Classification (NCBI taxonomy): domain Eukaryota; kingdom Metazoa; phylum Chordata; class Mammalia; order Chiroptera; family Pteropodidae; genus Pteropus; species Pteropus medius. Next base: position 29,136,988 of record NW_024349802.1, on the reverse strand, counting down.
AGAATGCTTGCTTGTTCATGTTAAGACTATTATCTTGGAAGTTACACAGATTATTTCCACTCATATCCCATTGGTCATCATTTGTCATGTGGCTGCAGCTCACTGAAAGTGTAGCCAAGAAATGTAGGCATTAGTTGGGCAGCCATCTGCCTTAGATAATTGGATCCAGTTGCAGTAACCTCTTACATATGGTGTAAGCGTAATGTTTACTTCAATATAATTCCGCTTCATGTTATATTTTCTTATAGAATTTGGCACCTCCAGTTTTGGAGTATGTGAGATGAAGACCTCAGTTTATTCTCTGGTAGTTTTTCTAGCTGAAGGAAGTTATTTCTGATGTTCATTGGATTATCAAAATTGTTTGTGGTTATTACAGGAACTAACATCATTTTAGAATTTCCATGTGTCTTCGCCAAAAAAACAGTTCCTTTCTGTGATGGATTGACCTTCACCTCTCCTGTTCAGGGCAAGTATCCAAGTAGAGTAGATCACTTATTTTCTTTACTAAGTGTTCCAGACTGTTTGTTGATTCATTGTCCAATAGGAACTGTGCCAGTTTGCTGAGGCCTGTTGAAGGCAAAGCTACATTCTTTCTTTTGTTGTTGAAAACAAGCATCAGGAATCTCTTTTGTATACTTTCTTCTTCATTTTGGTAATCCTCATAATAGTTGACAGATTAATAAAATAAAATTTTTAGCTCCATTTTACACAAGGAGAGACATCAAAAGATAGTACAGATTGCCAAACATCATAGAGCAGACTTCTAACAAAACTAGTTGCTTAGGCACCTGAATAAAATTGCATTCCTTTCTTTATTTGTCATATTTATTTCAATGTCAAAGAGTTGAAGGAGATTTCAGACATCTGGATTTTGTCAGATTCATGACATGACTGGACTGATTTGGAGCTATTTTGCGGTCATTTCATATAACAAGACAGAACAAAGTTACCCTTCTCTAGTTGTTCTGAGATCTAACCCTTTATTGCAATAATTTTTCTTAGCAGGTGGTGATAGAGAGATGAGCTTTGCTGAACCACATATACATTTTCTGTAGATGATGAATTTATTCTTGGAGGTAAAAATGCATGCTTATCTCTAATGTGAAATGACAGGGTTAGTTATTTTCCCACATAATTTATTAGTGTCACATTCTTAATGACATATGCTTACACCCTGATTTTCTGAACGATAAACATGGAATTGTAGATTCAACTTTTACTACAACTCAAATGCGAAGGAAAATGGAACGTATTTAGTCTATAATAAATCTCATCTTTCATTTTCATTATCACATCTCCACTTGGTAATTAGCTGGGAAAAAATAAATTTTAGTTCATTTAGTTTGTATTTTAGTTTAATCACGTAATGGGTGGTATACAGTCTTTCTCTGATGAAATTGCTCTGGTGCCCAGCCAGCCTTTCTCTCTGCCTGCTTTTCTTCCTAAGATGACATCTACCAGTATGAAGATGTATATAACTTTGGTGGGGAAGTTACTCCTTGATCTTCTGCTGGACCTTCAGTGGGCACTGGCTGGCACCTCCCAGACTCACCTGGGTTTTCATTAGAGTTAGATTTATGAGTTCCTCTCCATGATTTTCCTTGAGCCTATTGGCTTAGTAGTATTGCCTTAGTGTTCCACGGAGGGTGCCACTGCAGCTCCCTGAGGCCTGACTATGGTTCATGGAAATGAGAGGGTCTCAAGAGGCCTAAACCTCAAGGCTTTTATTGCCTGACCACTTATATGTCTGTGGCAACAGGAGGACATTAACTTCTCTTTGCTATGGGCAGGAAAGGCTTCAGTAGTGGACAGGGATAACTTATCTGTACTGTGGGAGAATGCCATGGCCTGAAGTTTTGATGGTGAAGGGGGAGGCAAATATTTGGGAAATTCCTTCTCAAGATGCTTAATTTTATTTGAGCCATTCATTAACATTCTTTCTGTAACAAATTCTAATGGCTGTATGTTGAGGACTCTAGCAAATGTAGTGGCATCAGAAAAACAGAAAAGAAATGCAGATGAAATTATATGTAATTTTTGACCCTTATAATGAATTATTTTCAATGGGATTCCTGTGAGATTCCAGTGCCTGATCCAACCAGCCAACACTAGTTTGCATTATCAGTATGAGAAATTAATTATCAGCTCTGCCAATATTGCAGCTCTTGTAAGTTAAAAATATATTTGGTACACCCTTTCTCCAACTATCTACATTCCTCCTCTCATCTACATTCCTTGGGAAAAAAAGTCAAGGTTACTTTGTTGTTTTCATATGTCCAGTAATGGATATAGAGAGAAACCTAAGAAATTCTTTTTTTGTTGTTATTTAAAATTTAAATATACTCACTAAAATAAGCACCTTAGAAACCAATGACAAAAGGTTCAACTCTTTGGGAATAAAGATACACTTGTATTTAATCAACTCCTACAAAGCAACTGTAGTACACCAGGCCTGAGCTGCAATCCACAGAAAACAGGCCATGTAGTCAAACCATTTTTGAAGATTCTGCTTGTTATGTTCTCCTCTTGGAAACAGACAGTACAAATTAGCATGTTATAGCATCCCGCAGTTAAGAAACCTAATTTTGCTCAACACACTGTTGTCCAGGGTTATTAGACCAGAGAAGTATTGTACTTTAATTAATATTTTGTGGGACACCTCACAACATCTAAAATGTTGAAGTACAGAACACATTTCAGGAAATGCTGATTTAGGTATAGTACCCGCAAGAACTCATTTCCACAAAAATGAAAAATATTTTAATGCTTGGCAAATAACAGTTTTATATTAGGAATGTTCTGTGATTGAATGTGTAGTATCTGGTGGATGTAAATAATGCCACTTTTCTGACAGAAGAAATGTTTATTCTGATATTTTGTTGTTTATTCTGATGTTATATTATTCTGAGTTATTTGACAGCCAACAGTTATTAATGTCATTTACATTTCTCTTTAAATATTAAAAGCTGCAGCCTCACAGCCTTCTTAGACAGACCTGTGTGATTTTTCACACATAAGAAAAATAACAGTATCTTCCAGCTGCCTGCTAGCCTACTGTTTAAAGTCTCATTTCATTATTTTTAACATATTGTTTTAAAGGTTACTTAAAGAGAATACCTTATATTTTTTCCACGCCACAGTTTTATTTTGTTATTAAAGTCAATTGGAGAAGCTCTTTAAGAAAATTAAAAGGATTCTTCTTTATTTTTTTAAATCTAAATCATATTGAGATTAATCTCAATTTTGAATGTTAATAGCTTTGCAATTTTTATTTTCTCTATTAAGTGTTGCTCACAATTCTGATATTTTTCCTGAGAGGTTGATGCTTATGGATTTTACCAATGCTTGCCTTGATTTCATGGCAGGCTGCTGGAATTAGAAAATTTTGAGGCTTGGGCCCTTCTGAGGCTTTACCAGATGTGTTGAGTTTAGCCTTTGGCAAAACCGTATTAGACCTTCATCAGCATATGTCTCTTTGTCATCGAGAGCAGATGAGAGCTTGTAGAGCAGCTTGAATCCCAGTCATTTTCACTAAAGGCAGCAAATAATGGATATTAAATACTTAATTAGATAGAGAACATTCCAGATTGGAAGGGATTCAGCCACAACTTTGATGAAGCAAGTGTTCAGTTTACATCTCCAAGGGAAAAACACTATTAAGTGATCCTTCTGTGGATTATGCAGAAAAGCTATTTTAATCCACAAAATATCTTCCAGGCACCAAATCTGTAAGTGGATATGCTGGAGAAATTAATGATCTTAACTTCAGATAAAATCATGAATGAATTTGACAGAATTTCCTTTTCATCAAATGCAGATAAATGAAGTTTGGGTGCAATAGAAGTCATTTATAGCAGAAGTGACCTTGCTTTATAAAGATGGAGAACCTCTGTTCGATAGCAGCTCTAGCTCCAGTTAGCTGTGCCACCTTAGACAAACTGCAACTGTCTGGCCCTTAGTTTCCTCATTATGAAGGGAATGGAAAAAGTAATCTTGAAAACAAATATCTTTTCTAATATTTTTGAATTTCAAGATTTTAAAAACCTCACACATATTTCTGTAGACGTAATGCTTTTTCCTCATTGTCCTCTGCAGTTTGGCCACCTGGATTTATAGCTTCATGATTTCTTATATATACCAATCTGACGCAAAATCCACAGAACAACAGAGAAACACTGAACTCAGAAGCTTTTTTCGAACGCAGTTTCAAATTAATCTTTTTATATATAATTCAAAATATTTCACTTATTGTACAACTTTATCTTAACTTCTGCACAGACCCTTTCCCAAATGTAAAGTATGGTTCTATTTCTAATTACTGCTTAGTTAGTGTTCATGTGATGTTTTTATTATTATAATGTCAATACTTGAGGTCAACTCCCATAGGCAGAGCAACTGGCAAGGGTTTGTATACAATTTTGGCCTTCCCTGGATTTTAATTTAGCTAGGTTAATGGTCCTCTGCTCTTGGCTCACTTTTCTCCTGCAAAGCATACAAAGCATCTTCCTTTTGAGTCCTTTTAAATCTCACACTAAAAGGCTGTACTACTTTGTATACTTGCTACTGAGTTTTACTGACATAACTTATTTTATTTCTAATAACTGTTGGTGACATTTCTCCTTCCTCTTAACAATGGATTCTTCTAAATTTCCCCCTTTTCAACCTCCCAACTTGACATTTTCCTAGGCTTTTGAATATAGTTAGTTCTCAGAAGTATTTAATGGATGAATGTAAATGAAAGTTATTGGTAGTTTAGAAAAGGCATGAGAGCATTTTTAAAAGGATATTAAATATAATGGCACAATGAAGCCAGGATATCTTGAGAAAGGCACACAAAATATAGGATATCTAGAATCTCTGGAAACATAAATATAAAATGCCATCAAGGATACCTTGAACAAATTAGTATCATCAGTATTCCCAGGTTTAATGGACACCCTGCATACAGGATTCTATGTTTTAAAGTATTGGCTAATTTAATAGAATATTTTCTGGAATTGATTATCCAGGTTTAGCTGCATATAGGAGAAAAAACATAATGTTTTGTTAAACTAGATAGAGACATGCTTCTCTCTTACAGGTAAATCTGGAGATGGGCATTTCAATGATGGATGTTGTCTCTATATTTTCAGGGTGGATTTCCATCTTTCTGCACTATTCTAGTGCATGCCTTCAATCTTTCAAATCACTTCATGTTAGAAAATGGCTGCTGAAAGAAGGGAGAAAGGCAGAAAAGCAAAAAGTACAAAAAAAAAGGCAAAAAAAGACTTTTTTTTTTAAAACAAAATCATTAAAATTTGGTGAGTATTTTGCACTTATAGTACTTCTCAGTCAGGTTCACTATATATCAAGTGCTCAACGGCCGTACGTGGCCAGTGGCCACCTTACTGCATATGTTGACCTGGATGATCTTTAAACTTTCTCCCAATTTTATTAAGAAATCATTTGGTATTCATGCCACCATTATTTTAATTAAAGAGAATAAAGTAAATTAGAATAGAATAATATAGAATGGAAAATACAAAGACACATTTGTTCAGGAGTACATGTGTAGTGTAGGTTATAATATAAAATGCATTTCTTACTGTGTACAAAATTTAAGAAGTTTGAAAGCCTCGTCTATACTGATCTAATTTATTCCCCTGACAGGTTATTTCATAATCTAGACATGCTGTGTTCTACTTATCTATTTCCCTACTGACAGATATTTAAATTGTTTTCCTTTCTCTTTTACAGGAAATACTGCAACAAATATGTCTCCTTGTATGCTTATCTTAAAGATTTTTCGGGGGTAAATTCCTAAAAGTATAACTGTTATATTAAATGTTAGAGTAGGTGAGTTTTCAGTTTTGTTTTAATATCACCAAAATGCTCTCCAGTATGTCTGCATTTATACCTTAAAAAGCAGTTTATGAGAATGTATGTTTTCACCAGTACCTTGATAATTTCAAGTTTTTAATTTTGAAAATCTGATCACTGCAATAGGATCATTTTTTTAATTGCCATTTTTTCTCATTACTAAAAGGTTAGACCAACTTTACTCTTATTTTAAACATAAAGAGCATAAGAAGTGTTACACACATCATCATGTATAATCTTAAAAATCTACCACTTTACTTTCCACATTTTTCCTCCCTGACAGCAACCACTTGCAACCCTTTTGTCTGTTTATTTTGGTATTTACCTTTATATACCTCAATAACATGTTTGAATTAAATTCTTACATTAATGAGGATTTAGCTGTTCTCCCTACCTTCACTCCCATGTCATAATTACATCCTTCATATTTTCACATTCTTTCAATATCATAGTTTTGAATAGATCAATATTCAGTGCTTGCATTTTTTTTATTACTGCGTAAGCACTATTTAAGGCTGAGTCATGCAATGTTATGAATTTTTTTCTTGTATGTTTTCCTTTGCTGCACAAGGTTAAATATTAGCTTTTCTTTCCACTTATTTTAAGTTTTAATATTTATCATTAATTCAACCCAAATTCTCCAAAAGTTGTTGAGGTAGCAAGACTTTTAGATGCATCAGGGAGTTTATTTAATTTATTTTCTGAGAAATATTTTCTAAAGTCTGTCGACTGACTCTAATATCAAATGGTCCTCACTGTATTTGAAGACAAAGATTATTATAGTTTATTAAATGCTTTTGGTTTTATTCAACTTATTTATTTTTTATATTTCCAACTTTAATTTCTTTCTAAAGTTCTCTATAACTTTCTCTTAATTTGCTTTTTTTCTTCTAAAGTCTTGATTTGAAAGCTTAGTTTATTTTGATTAAAAATAGAAACATTTAAGACTATACATTTTCTTCTGGGAGCTGTTTTGCTGTATCTTGCAGTGTTCTGTAGTTGGTTCTAGTGTTTATTATTTCTAAATAGTATAAGAGAGTATTTCTTCCTTGACCTAAGAGTTATTTGGAAATGAGATATTTCATTTAAATATACCAAGATTTTGTTAGGGTTGGTGGAGGGCAGTTTTTAAAACAAACTTTATTTTAGAAGGAGTTTATATGTACAGAAAATGTGCAAAGGTAGTACAGAGAGTTCCAGTTTCCCCTATTGTTGACATGGTTCATTAGTGTGATACATTGTCAAAACTAAATAAAAAACAAAGATACATAATTATTAACTGAAGTCCATACTTTATTTGAATTTCTTTAGCTAAAGGCACTAACTACCAAGCCTCTCCAAATCTAGGTTTCATCCTCAGATGTCCTGCCTGGAGGCATTTCTTGCTTGCTGTTGACTTGACCTAGGTGGGGAGTGACAGGGAGGGACTGAGCACCTGGCTACTCCTCCTGAGGCACACAAAACAATCCCTCTCACTGTGTCTATGCAGAAACTATCTGGATGCTGCATTTATCTTTTGTAGTAGTCATCTTTCAGGCAATGGTTTCCTCCAGTAGGATTTTTTTTTTCTTTTTCCCCTCTTTCAGAGTTCCTCTCTCTGATTTATTGTGGACTCTCCTTGTTTTTCTGTGCAGTTGTGGGTATAATGATTTATTTTTATATATTATCTGCCATTTCTAGAGATTTGAATTGGGAATGAGGTGACTAAAATATACTCAAATTCTTCTGTCTTGAACATATCATATATTTCAAATTTGTGTTTGTCTATAATATGCCAATATTTAAAGATTCATTTTTAAGTTTTTACACAGAAATGAGAAATAATATAAATATTTAGTTTCTAGATCACCTCATAAAAAACTAACAGTAGCACTGAACACAAGCTGTAAGTATATTTCTTGTAAACCATTTTAACTGTTTTTATTAGAAAATAAATTTCATAGAATATAGCAATATTTAGAACCATTTTCATTTCTTTCTTTTTTTTTCCACTTCTCTGTGATTTTTCCATATGGCCAAACATTATGATTTGCCTTATTTCCCCAAAATGAAACTTTTAAAGGGGTTAAATTTCCAAGATTTTAGGTGTCTCAAACCAGCAAAATGTCCAAAACAAATCTGAGGAATCATGAGAAATTATAACAAACTGTCTGATATCACAGTCATTTCATAAAATTAGGGCACTTTAACAGCAAATGCAGGAAGAAAATAATGTCAGAACATAGGACATTTCTCCCAAAGTCCCTGAAAGCTTCATCACAGACTGGCACCTGTTCAGTTAGGAACCCTTGGTCTAGTACACATGGGGAGACATTTTTCAGAGGTGAGGTGTAGCTGTAGGTGGTTCATATTTGGGAGCCTTCTACCCCTTTCCCATCTTTCCTGCTGGCACTGACCTGGCTGTCCTGGGATAAAAAAATGCTGCCTTACCACATTTCTTCCTCAAACTGTGATTAGATCTCATTCAGATTTGTGCTTGGAAGGAAAGAGGTCTCTTTGAACTTCAGCTTAGATGAATGTCCTGGTGTCTCTCAGCTTCTGTTATCATTGGCACAAGATGGTCATTATGGTTTTTGAAGGAGGGCACTCAGGTGTCACATCTCCTCACTTCTGTCCCCTCTAAAGAAAGAAGAAAATTAGTTTCTTTTCAGATAGGATGACCAACCTTCTCAGTATGCCCAGGACTGAGGGGGGTTCTCAGGATGTGGGAAAAGTGCTAGGCAAAGAGGGACCAGCTGATCACTCTGTCCCGGTGTCTTACCAGATTCTGTAGAGAAAGCATATCCTGGCTGGCCCATCCCTCCCCCAACTTCCTTATTCAAGCCTGCATTTTTGTACTATCTCTTAGTATTAATCTTTGTGCATAGAGTAGAGAAAGGAAATAGAAATAGTGGCAAAAGTATTTGATACTTACTATTGAAAACTACTTTCAATAACTTTCACTAACTTTTAATTTCTGGAATGCTTAGGGATCATTGAAAATCCAAGGTGCTTTGGAAAGCAGCAAGTTTGTAAAGACTCTAGAGTTATGTATCCTGAGCTGAATGCCCATCAATAGCTACACAGCAGTGAAATCTGTAAGGTCAGAGTTGGTTTATTTCTTGGGACTTATTATAGGCTGATGAGCCTCTGTCCCCTTTTGCTGCCTCTCCCCCTCCTTTCCTTCTAGAGTTTTCCCTTCTTCCTTCCTTTCTCTCCCTCTCCCTTTCTTCTTCTCTTAATATTTTCTTCCATGTTTTCCCCTCTTCTCCAGTTCTCTCTCTTTTATTCTAAGGATCCACAGAGGAGAGAAATTCCCGAGTTGTTTTTCTTGTGGGCTGTTACTAACATCCCTGAAAGAATATTATATAGGACCTTTTACATAAAAAGTCTCCACAGACTATATATTTTGAGATAAGAAAGTCAAAAAGTAATCAGCTATGCTGTTTTCTATGCACTTCTGATTCTATCAGGGAAGGCTTTGGGGCTCCATCCCATAGGACCTGCTCCAGAGCTGGGTACCAGCCTGGCTTACTTGAGATGCAGGGATTGTGTGGCCTGTTTCCATATCATTAACTCTCCCTTTCTCTTTTACCTTCTTTTCTTTTCCATGTAACTGGCATTTTCTCTATACTAGGGGAATAACCACATAGAGACCCAGAAATCTCCTCTGTGGAGATAACCTAATGCTCTTTCAAATATTATGGAGACACACCTGCCTGTCTTTCATCCCAGCTCTGAAACCAGCCTCCTGCCATGGCCTAGGTTGTCTAAATTCTCACGAGTACCCCAGCAATGAGGCAATCTCTATACCAACAGAAACACCCACCTCTAAAGATTTGAAAGTATGTGGCACATTATGGAGAGCATTTGCATTTATTATTGAGGAGAAATTGCTTTGGTAAAGTTTTGGTGTTTTTTTTTCTGCTAAATATTTGCTTTTTATTCACTTTATCCATCCATCGCCTTTTTTATTGAGCATAGTCACTGCCTAAAAACTGATGACTTGGAGTGAAATGTGCACTTCATCTCCACGCTCTCAGAGTTAGACTGATTTCCATGTGCTTTACTTATCTATATGTATTGGTATTTGGGAGGAATTTCAAAACTTGTAGCTTCTAAGTTCTCAGATTTCAGTGACACCCCCTCCCAACACCCCCATTCCAATTCTTCAATGTGGTTGCCTATCATTTCTTTTCAGATCATTTTGGGCATGTTGTATGGAAAAAGTGCAACTATTTTCAGAATTTTCTCAATATAATATTTATAAGAAACAACTGAGCATGTTATAAAATTTCTGAAATCTGCTCCGAGGAGTTGGCTTCTGGGCCTTTGATCATAGATGAAACAGAGAAGTATAAAGTAGGACTGAAAGCGATTGTCATCAAAAGCAAAAAGGTCTTGGAAGAAGGTAAAAGAGATATATCTGGTTTAAGTCATCAGGTTTTTAAGCTGAGATGTGAGCCAGAATCCTAACCTAACTACAGAAGTATTCTTAGACTGTCGTATTCTATTTTGGGCTGTTTTTTATTATTATTATTATTATTATTATTATTATTATTAAATTTATTGAGGTAACTAGTCAATAGCATTACATAAATTTCAAGTGTACAACATGATGCTTTGACACTTGTGTACTCTATTGCATGCTCACCACCAAGGTCTAGTTTCCTTTCATTGCCACATATTTGACTCCCTCTACTCAGTTTGCCCTTCCACCATCCCCTTCCCCTCTGGTCACCACTATTCTGTTGTCTGTAATTATAAGTTCAGTTTTGTTTTGTTAGTTAATTTTTTGTTTTATATTCCACATATGAGTGAAATCATATGATTTTTGTCTTTTTCTGTCTGACTTATTTCACTCACTGTAATACCCTCAAGATCCATCCATATCATCACAAATGGCAATATTTCATCTTTTTTTATGGCTGGGTATTTTTTACACACACACACACACACACACACACACACACCTTTAGCATTCTGTCAGGCAGAGGAGAAATGGAAACTCTTGTACACTGTTGGTGGGATTATAAATTGATATAGTCACCGTGGAAAACAGTATGGGGATTCCTTTAAAAATTAAGACTAGCAATCCCTCCTCTGGGTATGGTAGAGTATGGTAGCACTAATTCCTAAAGATATATGTACCCCTATGTTCATTGCAGCATTCTTTACAACAGCCAAGATATGGGCCAAGTTATTTTGGGATGCTTTGTTATCTGTGTTTAATTCTATAAGCATGTTTTGTCTTCAAACCTCTTGATATTTCATAATTTTCTAATTATTGACACTTTTAGAGGGAATAAAATGACATACACCAGCCTGCCCAGTAAAAAGCAGATGGCACATTCAAAAATGGTGATTAATTTAATGAAGAGCCTATTTAATTAGTTTACTATTTACAAGTGTGGGCAGGGTGAAGGGAAACCAATAAGAAATAATGAAATAATCCTGGGTGGGCAATAAGAAGAGGTTACTACCCTAAGGATTGAGGGCCAAGGAAAGTAATTGTTCCTAGTACCAGTGAAAGCTATAGCTGGCAAGGTGCAGGACAGGGTAGAGGGGATGGAGAATGCTTTAGAGACTATTCAGTACACAACCAAGAAGTAATGTTGGCAGAAACATCTTGTTTCTCATCAGCGACTTTTTATTAGATTTATATCTTGATGTCCATTTACAAAGGAAACATTTTGATAGGCTTAGAATTATATAAGTTGAACAATTCTCTGCCTATTCCTGGGACTTAGGAAGAAGTTCTTATTTTTTTTCACATTTATTTAACGAGGAAAAGTTTACGATATAAACCAATGCAGGAGTGTGGGAAAACTGGGTTTGAGAACTAAAGCAGCAACTTCAGGGTCAAGATGACAAGTTAGAGCTGGTTGCTTTCTCTCTCTTCCACAGTTAGCCTTGGAAGGCTACTGAAAGAGAGAATGAGGGACATACAGAACCAGCAATCACCACAACGAGGCCAGAGGACGCCTTGAACTTGTGAATGTTTGTATGTATGTTGTGGAGGCTGTGGGTAGCTGAAGTCTGGAACATAGAATGGCTAAATGCAGCAGAGAGAAGGTAGAATGGAAGAAAGCTTTATATTTTTTGCTCTTCCCATATTCCCTGCATTGCCTTGGAGAACGTTGCTTGTCCCTTTGCTGATGAAACTGGCTGAAACAAAGTCAGGAATAACATTGGTCCACAGCACCCTATGGTGGTTAGGGCATGAAGAAAACATGTGTGAATTGACAAGCCACCCTCAAGCATTTATTTCTTAATTTTCTTCTATTTTTAGCTTCAAAATAGGATTCTCCCTTCTCCTTTCAATCCTGCTTCTTCCTAAGCATTTAAAATGTGAAACTTTTAAGCTTATCTGGTAGGGGGACAGCAAATGCAAGGAAATATCAGGGTTTATATGGTTTCTATGATTCTCTTTCCATCCCTGCTCTCTCCTCGAATGCATAGGGACTGATGTAGACTGGGGCCTTTCTCACTCCGTGTTATAATGAATGCATGTCACTAGGTATCTGATACATCCCTGTGAACATGAGCTCACAGGTTAAACTAATTAGCCCTCTGGGGAGAACAGTAACTACAAAAACAACATATTGAACAATATATATAATCAGAATACAGTTGTTTGAGCAGACTAGCAGAAGATTTAAATAATGAATATATATATGAAGGTTAGAAAAATTATAAGAATGTCCAAGAAAAACCCAGAAAGTAAATACTTTAGATATAAAAATTATGAGTTGAAATAACACTATAATTAAAATAATAATAGCTGAGAACAGCTGAATATAACTAAAGACTGAGTTAATGAATTGGAAGATCACATTGAGAAATATCCCTTAAAACATCAAAAAAGAAGAAAGCCATTGAACATGTAATAAATGCTAAAAACATGGAGGCTTTAAATAGATGTTCAACATCTAGATAATGATGTTCCAGAAGGAATTTAAAGAAATGGAAAGTGGGAAGAATCTTTCAAATTAAAGAAGAATAAAGACAATGAATTGAAATGGATTTTAGAATGCTCAGTAGGGTATGACGAAAACCTATACCTAGACACATTATATTGAAATTCAAGACTATCACAGATAAAGAGAAATTTCTAAACTCCCAGAGAAGGAGAATATTGTCTACAAAAAGCAAGAATCATATGGCTATTAAATATTTCACCAATAGCTCTATAGGCAAGAAAAAAAGGAATTATATTTTTAAAGTATTGAAGGAAAACTTTGATTAAGATCTTATAACAAATTAAATTTTCACTTAAATCCGAGAGCATAATAAAAATATTCTTAGATGAACTATGCCTCAGGATGCTTGTTACTCAATCCCACATTGAAAGCACTCTGTTAAGAAAAAGTTAAATAGGAAAGAAAAAATTCCAAGAGATTCTACAAATTACATAGATATATATGCATATCATGATATAATGGCAAGGAGAAAAGGATAGAAATACAGAAGTAAAGCTAGACATGATCAATGTGTAAACAGTGATCAAAGGTCCGTGAGATATTTGCATTTGTGTTTTATTAGGGGGAAATTATATATTAATAAGTTAAAGAATTCTGTAGGGGTATATAAACATAAATGAGCATTTAAATGCAGCCAGCATAAGAGAAAAAAAGGCAATGCGTAACTTTCTAGTAAGTAAAAGAAAAAAATCTATCCAATGTAAACAGAAATAAAAATATATAAGGGAAAGTATAATAAATGGGAAATTGAAGTAAGATAGCAAAATTATTTTATATGTCTCAGTGTAATAGCAACTCTAATAAAAATAGGTTAATCAATTCAATGATAGAAAATTTTCTTATTGGAGTTTAAAAAACAGAACCCCAAAATATGTTGTCAACATGAGACAATTAAAAATGAATAGAAAATTTGAAAATAAAAGTAGAGAATAAAAGATTATCAGTAACTAGGTGATAAAAAGAAAGCTAATGTTCAATTGTTAGTGGAGGCTGGGGAAACTAATTTTTTTGGTGTAAAGTGATTATAATTTTAGATATTCCAGGAGAGCCATCCATGACTCATGGTTCTCACCATCCCCATTCATGAAACTGATTCCTTAAAGGAATTGCATTTTAGTCAACCTTATACCAATATATTCTGTACTTAATTTGCAAACCAATATTTCTGCTCATGGTGTGGCCCAATTAAGCTTGGCATTTTGTGTTCTTTGGAAAAAAATAAAAATAATGTTCAATGAAGCATACCAAATTAACAAAACTTGAATTCTTGTATTACCATTACATTTCATATTGATTCATCTAATTAACATTCTCACTCATATTCAGACACTAACATGATGCTATCCTAAAGTCTTTTTTGATAGCTACTCTGCAAAGAGCCAGTTTTACTGATTTAATGATTTGTTTATTGATGGATTAATTTATTCAAATAATATCTGCTGAACATCTAAAGTGGGTCAAGAAATATGTTAACCATGGGGATTACAGTTGTGAACAAAATAGTCACTTTTCCTGTCCTCATAGAATTTACCATTTAAAGAAGAAAGACATTAAACAAATAGTCACAAAAATCAATGCAGAACAGCATACCGTGATAAAGCTAGAAGGAAAATGTGTGTGATGCATCTTACAGTACAGGGAATTGAATTATGTGGTGGTGAAGGGTGGAGATATGATTTAAAAGGCTTCTTTGAAGGTACCTAAGATACTTAAGTTGAGTTCAGAAGGATTGGTAGGGTCTCTCCAGGTGACGTAATGTAGAAGAGCTTTTCTCACTGATGGGCCAGCATGGGCAAAGGCTCTGAGCTAGGAAAGTGTTGATTATTTCAAGAAACATAAAGAAAGTCAGAGATCTTGGAACCCAGAAAGTAAGTGTGATGCTAAGATTTACTGGGAAAGCTAGATTAAAGACAAGTCAGAGGCCATGGTAAATACTTTGGATTCTATCATAAATAAAATGGAAAACCATGGCATCATTTTAAAATCAAATGGAGACAGAATCAGATTTGTATTTTAAGCAGAATATTCTGACTACAGGAGATTATGGGAGTGCAAGGGTGAAAGCAAATAATTCAGTTAGGAAGGTATTAAAGGTGTCCATCAAAAGATTATGGTGACTTGGATAAAGAGTAAGCAGTGGAGATGGAGATAATTTGATGGACTGGAATATATTTTGGAGGTAGAGTTTACACAAATGGGCAATAGATTGGATGTGAGTGATGAGGATTAGGAGGAGGTAGGAATGATTTTTGTGATTCTAATGAGCAATTAAGGAGCTGAGATGTGAATCATTGCACAGTTTGGAAAAGGAGAAGGCCAAAGATTCAGTTTAGTTCATGTTCAGTTTGAAATACATTTAAGACCAGTAAGTGGTAATGTCAGTTAGATAGCTAGAATGTATGAGACTGGAGCTCAAGAAATTAGACTTGGCTGGAGACATCACCTTGAAAGTCACTGGAATATACATGACTCATAGGAACATAAACATAGATGAGATACTTAAAAGAGTTTAGAGTAACAACGGAGGTGGTTTATCTATAAGGAACTCAAACATAAGTAAGGAAGAGGTGGCAAAGAGAACTGAAGCGGGGCAGGGAGCTAGAGAGAAGTTTACTGTAGTAAAGAGTAGGAAATGTTCCAAGGGGAAGAGAAAAGTTGGCTCAGTGGAACGTTGCTGAGAGGTCACATAAAGATGGGGACTGAAAAAAAAGTTTCTGGAATTTAGAGATATGGAAGTCATTGGTGACTCATGCATAAACCCACCATTTCAGTTTACTTCTGGATTCTGTGGACTAGGAATTGAAACAGAGTACAGTGGGAATGTTTTTCTCTGCTTCACCATGTGTGGGATTCTGCTGGAAAGACTTGGAGGCTACAGTGACCTCATGGCTGGAATCTGGAATCATCTTCAGGTTCTTACACTAACATATCTACTGCATGGGCAGAGAGACTGGGAGACTAGGACAGCTAACCAGCTTGGTGGCTCAGCCTCTAAGGTATATGTTTTCAGAGAGCAAGGCAGACGATGCACCTTTTCTGACCTAATCTTGGAAGTCACTGCATTCTGTTGGTTACAAGTGAGTCAGACTTGCTCAGATTTACAGGGAGAGGGCATAGACCTCACGTCACTACTGAAAGAGTGCCGGAGTATTTCTGGGCATAGTTTAAGACCACCATCGGGACTTTAATATCAGCCGGGGGAGAGGAGGACCCAGACAAAAGAGGGTTGCAGAGTGAGTAGAAAGTGACAGGTACTTGAGCAGAAATGAGTTTTATAATTAAAATAAAGAAAACTTAAAATTTGTTTGAATCTGACATAAATGAGATGCAGAGAATAGTAAGGGATTTTAATATCCCTCGAAATTGGGACAGCTGACTGGAGCCTGTATTTGGAAACTGCACACTCAGCCTTTGAATCAAGCTTCTTAAAATATCTCCCTAGTTGGCTTTAACAAATTAAACTGCAAACTCTTAGTATAGCAAGTGGAAATGAGCATCACACCCATTTAACAGGGCACAGAAAGGGTAAATAATATTTCTGTGGCTTTTCAGTTAGGTTCTGGAAGTTTCAAAAATAAGAGCAGTATTTGTTATTGTTCTGTGTGCCTTTTATATATGAACAGATGTGCACATGGAAGGCGATCAAATCCTGCTTTCATAAACAGTATTATTCTAACTTCCTCAACAATTTTGACTTTAAATTCTTTTCTTACTTTTTCTAACTTTAAATTCTATTTCACTTGTGTAATAACCTTAAAAATTTGCATATATGAAAGATACATTACACTTGTATCTATATATCATTGCAACTATGTATTGACATAGTTATAAATATTCAGTTAATATCACATCTTGAAAGAATAAGTAAAAATTTGCAATGTAATAACTCCATCATCATTTTTAAAGCTCAGCTATTATTCTTTCTTCCATTCATTGTTTAGTTAAAGCTTCCAAAGCTCAGTTAAATAAGCAAATTTTTTTTTGTCTGTTTGCCATAAGATCGATCACAAACTAATTTTGAACTACTGGTGACATTAGCTAAAATTTGGACCTCGCCATTGTTCACTAATTTGTTCTTTTATTCATTCATTCATTTGTTCCTTCACTCAACAGTTACAAGTTGCGTGTTTACTTTTAAAATCCACCCCCACCTTTTAAAAAGAAACTTTAAAAATTTTAGAATAGCTTTAGATTTACAGATAGTTAATACTCATATACCTCACACCCAGTTCCCCCATTAAATTCTTACATTAAATTCTTACATTAGTAGGATTCATTTGTCATAACTAATGAACAAATATGGATGCATTATTATTAACTAAAGTCCATACTTTATTAGGATTTTCAATTTTTACTTTATGTAATTTTTTTGTCCCAGGATATCATATTACATTTAGTCATCATATCCTTTTAAGCTTCTCTATACTTCACAGTTTTTCAGACTCTCCTTTTGATGACCTTGAAACTTTTGACAAATCCTGGTCAGGTATCTTGTAGAATGTCTCTGACTTTGAATTTATCTGATGTTTTTCTTATAACTAGAGTGGTTTTGGAGGGAGGAGGATCACAGAGGTGAAGTGCCATTTTTATCAAAGGTATATACTATCAATATGACTTATCATTGATGAAGTTAACCTTGGTCACAAGGCTGGTCACATACTGTCCTCTTTGGAAGAAAGACACTAGCACAGCCCACACTTTAAGAATGGAGAGTTATGCTTCACTTCCTTTAAGGGACAGTGTCTACCTAAATCTTCACCCTGTTCTATGCTCTAAGGAACTTAAGTTGACTCTAAAAATGAGATAATTCATATAAAACACTTAGTACTGTGGCTGGCACATAGTAAGTACTCAACACAATTCATTCCTTCCCTCTCCCAAGGAGCTTACGATATAATAATAGGAAAAAATATGATATAGAATATAAAAGCACAGAATTAGTTTTTACTTTCATTATTAACCATTTCAAAATACAGGTAATTGTAAAATTTTTATAATTTTTAGGCCAAAAAACTTTAGATCTTCATATTTTGCTATATATTCTTAAGATTTTTTTTATTTTTAGAAATAAAATATTACTGTTATGGAACTTCCAGAATTTCCTTCCTAACTCCTGAATATCACTGCTCTCTCTGTAAATAATCACTATAGCAGATCATTTTAATTTTCATACATGCAGTTATAGTATTTCTACATATCATCTGTGGAGTAAGAGAATTTTGCTTTCTTTCCCATTCTTACAACTTTAAATTGATTTTCTTTTCCTTCAAGAAGATAAATCTGGATTCAGTGTTAAATTGATCAGAAAGGGGAGAAACTAGTTAGAAAGCAATCTTAAAATCCAGACACTGGATATATAAAGCTGGAAGTTAGTTTTCTAACTAGAAAAAAGAGCACAGACAGATCTGCTTTATATTCCCAGTTGTTTAGATTAGGATACAAAGTTAATTAAAGTAATATAGTGATGACTACAAAAAGGAGTAGCAGATACAGCTAGACTGATGGATTTTTGATTGGCTACTGGTTCCTTAAGGGCTGCATTGCTGGAGCAGCGATAGGGGGAAGCTAAGCTTCCCTCCAGGTAGGAGCCTGTCACACTGAGTGAAAAGCTGAGTTAGCACTATCCCCCTGTCTCATACGAGAGGACTGTCATTGCTTTTCCTGAAGACTTTTTACTCACAATCTAGATAAGTGGGTCTCATATTGTGATGTACTTCAGGGACATGGGGAAGGGCAGGTAGGGGTTCGTGAAATTTCAGATTCTTGAGCCCTTCTTCCCAGAGAATTGGACAGTGTCATGTATAGCCCAAGTTCCTGTATTTGATTCTAATTCATGTGTTTGGAGGACCACACTAATGTAGGTGCTTCTGCTTGAGAGGTTGCTTGCTTCATCAGGGCTGATTGGTTCTTGAGCTAACCTTACTATGAGCAGGGCCACATTATTATCTTAAAAGAGAAGTTAGTCTGTGTCCAAGTGTTCTTGGACAATATCTCTGCTTTTAGTGTTCCCCATTCTTACAGAATGCCTGTGTCTCTACAAGGTGATGGAAATTAGGAGCTGAGCAGAGGTAGTGGGACTAGAAAGAAAGAGCCAAAAAAATGACAGATGTTGTAGAGGCAAAATCTGCAAATCATCAAGAGAATAAGAAGACAAGCTACAGACTGGGAGAAAATATTTGCAAAAGACACAGCTGACAAAGGACTGTTATCTAAAATACTCAAAAGAACACTTTAATCTTAACATTAATAAAACAAATAACCCATTTAAAAATAAGCCAAAGCTCTTAAGACAGCTCACCAAAGAAAATACATAGAGGACAAGCATATGAAAGGATGCTCTACATCATATGTCATCAGACAAATGAAAGTTAAAACAACAATGAGATAGCACTACACACTTATTAGATTGGCCAAAATCCAGAACACTGACAGCACCAAAAGAATGTGGGGGAATATGAGCTTTCGTTCATTGCTGGTAGGAATGCAAAATAGTACAGCCGTTTTGGAAGACAGCAGTTTCTTACAAAACTAAGCATACTCTTACCTATAATTCAGCAATTGTGTACCTTGGTATTTACCCAAACAAGTTGAAAACTTATGTCCACACAAAATCCTGCACGTAGATATTTATAGCAGCATTATTCATAAATGCCAAAACTTGGAAGCAACCAAGATGTTCTTAGTAGGTGAATGGGTAAACAAATTGTGGTACATCCAGAGAATGGAATATTATTTAGCACTAAACAGAAATGAGCTATCAAGCCAAGAAAAGACATGGAAGTACCTTAAATGTATATTACTAAATAAAAGAAGCCAATCTGAAAAGACTATAATACTGTATGATTCCAATTACATGACATTCTGGAAAAGGCAAAATTATGGAGACAAGAAAAAGATCAGTGGTTGCCAGGGGTTCTGTACATATAAAATCCTTCTAAAATAAAGTTTGTTTTAAAAACTGCCCTCCACCAACCCTAACAAAATCTTGGTATAGTTAAATGAAATATCTCATTTCCAAATAACTCTTAGGTCAAGGAAGAGCACAGAAGAATTTTAGGGCAGTGAAAATGCTATGTATGATACCATAATAATGGATACATGTTCTTATACATTAAAAAAAAAAAAAAAAACAAAAACAAAAAAACACCAAAAACTACAGTCCCTAACAACTTGGCAGCTGACTGACTGCTCATGGGAACTGGAAGGCAAATATCAAAAATGAGACTGAATTTGCTGGCCTTGCACTGGAAAGGGTGCTAGCCAACCAAAAGTAAAAATTTCTATATTTTGTAAATTTTAAAAAGCTACGCAATTGGAAGGTGTCAGTTAGCTGTAGAATGTGTGAGCATAAAACCTGCTGCTGTCACTGCAAGCTGAAATTTTCTTATCCCACTGTTTGCTTTAAAAGGATTTCTGAGTCTCTTAGGGTGAAAATATCCGATAGCAATGAAATAGGATGAACTGAATTATTATAAATTAATATATATGATTTTTAATTTACATTTTGAAATGCAGCCGACATCATTTTGTTAACCTATTAACCAGGTGACAAAATCAGACTTAACATTTTCTTATGCCACTAAATATACATTTGGTTTTGAAATAATGGATGATTTAGAACTTAAGGAGGAAGAGAGGAAGAATGGGTCAGGGGTAGGAGTGTTTATAGGGAGGGAATGACTTTTAAGATTTCTATTTATTTAGCTCGTAACAGATAAGAATTTTAAGGTTCTCCTCAAAGAAGGTAAATTAATGAAACAGCTAGCTGTCTTTAAGAACTTTAAGAAAGCCAGAAGGAAATACTTTTTCACAGCTAAAATAAAGTAAATTCTGGTTTTTATTGTTAATATTCACTCCTTATCTTACCCCCTCCACTAGACTTCTTGATTAAAAGAAAAGCTATTTAGAATGTTGAAGAACCTTATAAATTTAATTCTACCAGTTACACAAGATCGTGGTTAAGGTGACATGCAGCACCGACAAGAATGGCTAATTATGTCAAATTATAGCTTTTAAAATGCCAAATGAGAACTCATTTTAGTTAAGTCTTGTTCAGGCCTCAGCTGGATTTCTAGTAGAAAACCCACTCTTTAAATTAGATCTGAACTTTTAACTGGGAAAGGAAGAAAATAGACTATACTGCAAAAGGATGTGAATTAATGTAAGATAATATGGTATAACCTGTTATAGACACCATGTGCCATCTCCAATTGTAAACATTTGTAGATGCCAAGAAATAACTGCAAAATCATTTCGCAAGAGGGGTTGATTTTATTCCTATATGGGGTGGCGGGAGGTGCCTAGTTTTCTCAAAAATTTTTGTAAGGCTAATTTACTATTTATTGGTAGATGCTATTTCAGTTAGTATTGCTGTGAAATGAAATACTCCCAAACCGCGTGCCTTAAAACACCAATTATTCACTATTTCTCAAAATTTGGGCAGTTCTGCTATCTAGGCTAGGCTTGTTTGATATTGTCAGGCCTCTGTCCTGTGTCCACAGTCATTGGTGGGAGCTGGCTGGTCTAGGGGGGTCTTGGCTAGGGTGACTCAGCTTTGTTAGCTGTCATTCAGCAGGTGGCCTAAACTTTTTCTGATGCCAGTGTAAAGATTCCAAGAGAGCTCGTGAAAACAAACAAGGCCTCTCCAGGCCAGGGCTTGGAACTGGCATGTGGTCACTTCTGCTTCTATTGACCAACAGAGCCAGCTCAATTCAAGGGATAAGGACAAAAAAGACTCCATATCTTGATGGGTAGAGATACAAAGTCACATTTTAATGGATGGGCAGACAGGGAGGGGTAGAGAATTGGGATAATTTTTTTTTATTTTTCAATTTTCCAAAAATACTTTCCTTCAAAAATCAACCTGCCCAATATCATGTAAAGTCTTTATATGCGTTCTTTACTTTTTTCATAGGCTGTTGGTTTTCCCAGCAAGAAGCACACCTATTTTTTCACATTTCTTCCACAAATCATATTTTTTCACGAATAATTTCAAGTACTTTTATTTCTCAAAAAAATTTTTTTTTACTATGATTATCAACATAAGCCCTCCAGTTTCCATTGCCATCATTTTCGGATTGCACAAAACACTCTCTAGAATATGATGAACAATTCGTTTGACATTCTTAAGCAGGCTTACATTAATTTTAGTTCCCCATTGAATTTCAAACAGGAGCCTCCACATTGACATTAAAAAAATATTAACATTTGCAGTGGCAGCGCAGTCTGCTGAGGCGTGGATTGTTGCTCTCACTCGCCACATCTTTCCTCTTGTTCTTTTTTTAGAAAGAGCAAAGCAGAGGGATTTGGCAGGGCAATTCAAGCTGCCACTCAGAGTAGCTCCAGAGACGGAAGGGCAGCCTGGACCATATTGCATTCTAACTGGCAGCAAATCCTTCGCTGAAGGTCTTTCTGAAGAAAGGCAGTGCTCGCTGGGCTCCTCTCCCTCACTGACATCTGTCCTGTGTGTTGGAGATAACTGCCCAGCCATAAAACGGCAGCTACTTTCGGGTTTTCTGAATGCTTCGAAAAGGTTTCTCTTTAATCTGCTCTTTTGCCTCAAATAAGATTTTCCCCCTTTGTTGTTCACAATAATGCAGTAAGTGAAAAGAAGCCAAGCTTCTGATTGAGGTGTGCCAGGATAAGTTTGTTCATAACCTTTTTCTTTTTTTAATTGAAGCTTTTGTGCCCTTTATGGACAAGGCAATGTGCAGAAAGGAGAATTTCCTTCTGCAGCTATTGTCCACTTCTTCAGCCTTGCTTATTTTTATCATGTCTCATCACCATTATTACTCATTACATTTATATCTATGTTTAGCAGGCAGACTTGCTTGGTGTCTATAAAGGTGTAATGAGCAATTTGGGTTAATGACTTTCTGCAGCTGCTCAGAACAGTTGGTACTAACGTCATCATTTACGCCTTCCAAAGAAATCTGAATGTGGCATCAGATATAGACCACATTGGCTTTGCCTTTTGAATGGAGGAAGTAGAAGCACGGATGAGGTGGTGGTCAAGGGCTGTAGAATAGCAGTTCATGCATTTCATTTTCCTTTTGGATGGATGCTAGCAGTGGAGCCTCTCTCAAAAGAATCTTGGGCATTGGGAGAAAAAAAATGAATCGCAACAAATGTATTTGTCTTGCCATCTTGATTAAGGGGATTTGCTTTAACAGAGTTGAGACTTAATTTTCACACAGTTATGCAATCTCAGACAGTTCAAGATGAACTCAAAAACACATGAAACCAATGCCTTTTCATCTGCTTTTAGGGAGTAAAGGAGCTGGTACAGAAAAAAGGACATTGGATTGGAAATAGCATAACTGGGTTCAGTGTTTCTACTCAGCAGCGTTTTAGCTGTTGTGAACTTTAGCAATTAGTTTAACTTCTCTGAGACCCTCAGTGAAATAGGGAATATTGAATACCTCAGAGGACGGTTTCATGAAAAAGGGAGTGAGAGGGGCATGAATGCTCAACATGTAGTGGCACTCATGTGTTAGTTGTTACTGCTATATATTTCCAGAGGTCTTTTCATTAGATCATGTGCCAAAATACGGATCAGAAAGTTTTCCCACATATATAATGGGCATTTGACTTCTCGTTATTTTCTCAGCATATTATCTATCTTAAAGTTCTCTACTGCTGATGTTAATTCACACTTCCGGTCTTACCGGTTTCTTAATTTCTGGCTCCTCTTAGTATTATGGAAACAGTGTAACATAATGACTATTTTTGTAGTGTTGGTTATTTTCATACGTTAGGAATCCAGAACTTGACAGGAAAGTAATTTAAATTTTGCAGCCTGTAGACTCACATCAGGATAGTTCAAGTTAAAATTTTGAAAAATAAATGTGTTTTTAATATCCTCCCAACCCTGTCTACTCCTTTCAGATATACCTATGATGAGTGTGGATTTGTCAATACCCTCTCCTTCTGTGCCTGCTGCTCTCCCCTTTGTGATATTCCGTGTTCTGAGCCCTGCTCGATTTCCTTACACCATATGTCCATCTGTGTGCTCCCCAATGGTGGGAACCATGCCCCCATCTCTAACCGACATCTGTAGTCCAGACCAGGAATATTGGGTCCATAATCATGGCTTGTTAAATGGGTAGACATGACTATGAGGAGATAGCCATTCTGCTCAGTTAATTGGAGCTAAAGGGTTAATTAGGGTAAATGATTTCATGAATTGTGTCTCCCAGACTTCAAATTTGCCTTCTGGCTGGCATCTTACAAAGTCATAATCTGTGGAAGTGGCAGATGGTGGGGAAGCTTTATAACCCTGGGGCAGGCCTTGAGGGTGGGGGTGGTGGGCGAATATTTCTGGACATGTAACCTGAATATGCTATTCTCACAGTTTTGTTAGGGCTAAAGGACTAGTACTTCTTCGCAGAGATGGGAAATTTTGACACTACCATTAAACAAAAGGTTACTTGGAACATATTTATTTCACGGTTTTATAAGTGCTCTGAAAACTAATGACTAGTATTTTTTGAGCCCTGATTTTGGCAGCTTCTAACGAAAGGGCTTGGCCTACATTATTTCATTAAATCCTAATAAACTATCCTATATGTAGGTGCTATTTTTAATTTCTCCTTTACAAATAGGGAAATCAAGATACAAAGAGATTAATAAGTTGCATAAAATTATTTTATAGTCAATAAATGGAAGAGCCAGGAATCAAACTCAGATGTTTCGGCTCCAGATTCTATATAGTTAACTACACTATAATGGGTAAGAGCACAGAAAAATCTGCCTGTTTTTACATGATGCTGAGATAGACATTTCCTGGAGACTTGGAGGGAACAGCAGTGAGTTCAACAAATTGCTGTAGGCCTTTATGGCAACTATGAGAAATATGCTTAGACCATAAAAATTGAGAGCGCTCAGGGTACACTTCAGTGGAGAGAGGAGTAGGAAATTACTAATGGCAGTTCCCTGGAGACAGTGGCTCTGCATTCTGTAGGAGAAAAATGTCAGGATATACATAAAAACATTTTTGGAGTGCAGTACAGGTATTTCAGATATGCCGTTTTCCCTATCAGGCAAACTGGTGACATCACGAAAAAAGAGAGCTAAACAAGGTTGTATGCTTGAATAAAATGCCCACTCTGTACCCCATGGAGGTAGGCTGAAGGTATAATCTCAGTTAGGATCAAAATTCCCCTCAAGAAGTAATTCTTGGTCTAACCTGGCTCATACAAGAGTGATCAATAGAGCCCCCAGGTTCCTTTCCAAAGGGTGTGACTATAATACTCAGTTTCAGAAGACAGTTTCAGTTACCATGGCTGCGATCAATTACTCCAAAACTCACTGGCTTAAAACAACTATAATCATTTATTATCTCTCACATTTTCTGTGGGTCAGGAGTTCTGGAGCAGCTCAGGTAGGCGGTTATAGTGTGTAGCCTTTAATGGGGTTACACTCTAACTATGGCCAGGACCATTATTTCACTTCTTCACTCTCATGTCTAGTGTTGGGGTTGGCAAGACAAATAGCTGGAGACTAGATAGTGGCATGCTAGGGCCAATTGTTACATATTCAGGGATTTTTTTTTGTGAGCTGAGCTTTAAGCTTTTAGTAGCTTGAAATAGACCATCGTGGGAATGTTTATGGAAATCAGCAAATGATGTAAATTAGGGCTTTTCTTTGTCGGAGAATTGTTTAACCTGCTCGCCACTGGGCATCCTGGAACCTCCCGTGGCATCATTTTCTATCTTGATTTGGTCTCTCCATGTAATAGCTCTAGCATAGTGGCTACAGGGTAGCTGGACTTCTTACACATCAACTCTGTACTCCCAAGGTGCATGTCTTAAGGCTCATGACTTTCTATTTTGGAAAATTTATTGTATAGATATTTGAACTACATTTTCATGGAAGACATATGTTGATAGAAAACTCTGAATTTGGAAAGAACTGTTTTTCTTTTTCGTGCAGGTGGGTTTTTAAAAATGCTTTTGATCTTATTCATAAATGATTTCATCTTGCCTAAGGGAAGTCAATCTCAGTGACAATAGAGGGAGATATTCTTTACTTACTGTATCAGCTACTTAGATGCAGTTCTCTTTTAAAAGTATGAAAAATAAGCTTAATCCTTTGCTTTATAATCAAATCCAAATTGACTGCATGTCAAAAATTTTGTTTTCTAGTTATAGATCTGCTATTATATAGTATGTTTCATTTGGTAAGTCGTTTAACGTTCCTAGATCCTGGTTTCTTAATCATTTAATTAGAAACTTAGTTCTGGATAATAATAAGTTTCTTGCAGTTTTTGAATTCCTATTCTATGAGCAAAATCTAATAACTTCAATTAATGAACATGTTTATAATTTTTCCATATCGTATTTAACCGAACAACTAACTTGAGACAAAATTTGTGTTTTCCCTATCTATTGCTGTGTAGAAAACTTTTAGTGACCTAAAACAGCAATCCTGTCATTATGCACACAGATTCTGTGGATCAGAAATTTAGACCAAGCTCCAGGGGAATAGGTTTTTGCTGTTACATGATGTTTCAGGATGCTCTGCGTGGTTTTAACTTCTCAGAGCATGATGACTGGGTCCCACAAAAGAGCACTCCATCAGAGTGACCAGAGATCAAGAGTCTAAGACAATGAGGCAGAAATATTATGACTTTTTAATATAGAGCCTACAAAGACACATGGCGTCACTATAGCAAACGTGATTTGTTGAAGCAGAAACAATCCTGCCCAGATTTAAGGGGAGGGGATATAGACCCCATTCTTAAAGGAGAGAAATGTGAAAGAATTTGGGGCTATGTTTTGAAACTGCCACGGTTTAAAGCTATTTTCTATAAATTTTGTTTCTATTTTAAATGTATTTGAATTTTTAAGGAGTTGAATGTAAGGAGAATACAATGGTTTAGAGCATTCAATAACATTTTAGAGAAATAGAATAAAGTGTTTAATAATGGTTTACAGTAACACACTTTTACAGTAGTTAAAAAGAGTTGGTTAATAAATTATCTTTTCATTGCTGAGTTTGGCATCACAGTCTTTTAATAGGCAATGTAACTAGATAATTATTACACTTGGTCACCAAAATATAAGGTTACTAAGTATTGTCTTCAAAATTTCATTTATTTA
The DNA here is from genome assembly GCF_902729225.1 of Pteropus medius. Lineage (NCBI taxonomy): Eukaryota > Metazoa > Chordata > Mammalia > Chiroptera > Pteropodidae > Pteropus > Pteropus medius. The sequence goes on along the minus strand of NW_024349802.1, from coordinate 29,110,065 downwards.
GGTTACCTCTCTGGGCCCTAATGGGATATTAGAACTTTCTTCTGGACTTTGTAGCATGCGTGATGCTTTTATGGAAAATTTATTGTATAGATATTTGAACTACATTTTCATGGAAGGCATATGTTGATAGAAAACTCTGAATTTGGAAAGAACTGTTTTCTTTTCACAATAACATTGTAAACATACACATTATTAAGCCTACTTACAAATAAGGAAACAACATTAGAGAATGTATCTTTTAGTCAAGGGTACCTTGGAGCTAAAATATAGTTTTTTTTAATAATAAGTTTAGTATTTGGATGCCTTGTTTGCAAGAAACAGAAAATAAAATTCAAAATGTATTAAAAATAAGTACAGATATTGCTATCAGACATACCAAGTTTTCCAGAGGTGGGACAGCTTCAGGGTTGATTAATTCGGAGTTCCAGTGGCCTCCTTAAAAACCCAGTTTCTTTCTTTCCATTTTCTTTGCTTTACTCAGTGTAATGGTTTTGTCACTAACATCACCTAATGTCATAATACAGTCTTACAATCATATGTGACAACTCCAGCAGGGTTGTCAATAAAATATCAATATCAATAAAACCTTTTGGGATAAAGGAAGCTGAAAAAAATAGATGTCCTGAGACTTTTTCCCTTACAGATGGGCCTCAAGAGACTTGAAAGAGTTCTCTTCAGTTCCTTCTGGACTCATTAAGTGGAAAAGAATTGTTTGTTTCCACTCTGTTGTTTTATGACTCACAAAGCAAACTAAATATTGAAGGTCCCCACCCTTTATGAGTTTTTAGGCATAAAATATTGACATAAACAGAAGTTTATGGAAAATAACTAAATGAGCACGTATGTAAGCATCTGCGTTTTGTTTTGTTTTTTCTTTCTCTTCCATCCCCAGGAGTGAGTCCTGTGCTGGCCATTCGGGGACACTGTGCTCATAGCATGGACATCCTCAAGTCATGTTGTAGCTTTAGAAAACTATAGTGTTGGTGGAATCATGGCATTCTAGAGGGTTGGAAAGGAAATTTCTTCAAAAAGACCAATGTAAATATATAGATTAGTATACCATCCTCTTGCAGGATATATATATCTTTCTGTTATTCCCATGGGAGTATTAAAATAATATTTTAATGATTAGTACATATCATAAACATCAGGCAAAATAAAAAAAGAAGTGATGTCATGAATTAAGTGAATGAAGGGCCATTATGAGTGTCATTGTCTCAAAAGCAAAACTGTGTGTGGGAAACTCTTCCATGGTTTGGATATAATGATTGGTAAAAGGAAAAGGATAATAATTATTTTTTTGGTGATATGAGTCAGCTCTTCTTGACTCAGTCATGTCATATATATTTATTGCTTATAACTTTTTCTCTGAATAAATGAAAGTGAGAAAACAGAGGAAAAATAATGGATTCCAAATCCTCAGTCTTTGAATCAGAGTATAGTTTGATTACTAGAAATTTTTATTTTTTAACAGATTTAAATAAATACAAATGTTCCAAAGGCACACTATTCTACACTTTTAAAAGTTAACATGAAAACACTTGCTAGACAAGTAGCTGTTGAAACATGCAACAAGCATGTGAATATGCAAATTTAAAACAATAAACATAAATATTTTAAAGAATTTTTTTTTTTTAACTCGTGCTTTGGTCTTTCTCAATGTTTTTGGAATCTTGACCTGACATGACTAGTCTTTAGTTCGGGCTTTTGTGTTTGTTGGATAGTTAATCTTGATCTCAAATTTCATTTTATATCTCAACACAGAGCTTGGTTCGATGTTTGTTTCTCTCTCACTGCTGTTTCATACTTGAGCTGTTAGAGAACATGGCCTGGTTATTTCCTGCCTGAGTGAGGCTTTGGGACCTCTGGTTGGCCTGGAACCAGGTCCAAATGATGCTATTTCCTGCTGCTTACTTAAGTTAGTGAGAGTGGTTTTTATGTTAGTGTTTTGGCTGCTTGCCTCTGGCTTTGTCCAAGGAGCTTAGATTTCTATTTTTGTTCAATTTGTGACCTATATTCTCTAGAGAGTTAAGAGCCTCGTTGTTTTTGATTCCTATGTTCAAAGTGTGACTCTGGCTAAAGTTACCAGCAACACAACTTTTCATTTGTGATATCTCCATTCCACTGCCTTTCTCTTCATGTGGGTGGCCATTTTAAACTGCTTAGTCTTTCAGTTTCATTTCCTTCAGAACCTCTGTTTTGGCCAGGGTTCTACAAAAGCTGCAAATGCATATTGGTCATTATCTAGAGATTAAAGTGCTGAACATACATATTGACTATGAGCTAGAACTCAAATTCTGCCCAGAGTTCTTGAGTGCTAGTATATTCATTCAACAAAAATTTAGTGAGTAAATACTATGTCCCAAGCTGGCACTGTATGAGATTTTGAAAATGGAAAGAGGAGTAAGATAAGGTCCCAGTTTTTATGGGTTTCAGAGTTTGGTGTAAGGTGGCAAATGCTGAGAGACAATAACAGCACAAGGTGCTTTATGCTGTAAGAGAGAGTATTAGATGCCTTGAATAAGATATGGTCCTTGAGTGCAGCTTAATGGAAAGAGAAACAATGGTGACTGAAATATAATGAACAGTTCATACCTTTTTTGAATTAGTAAATAGGGTATAATATAGTGATGTATACAAGGTATTATGGTTTCTGTGGTGTATGATTTCTTCCTGTCCTCACTCATTTTCCCATTTTCAGGAATTCCTTTGGGAAATGGATGCTTTTCCTTTTCTCAGGCCATTGGGCTTGTGTGGAACTGTTCCCACCCTTAAATTCAGTACTGAACTAATGAGTGTATTCCATACCACTGGCCATATCATGAACGCACAACTTCAGTCAGGCCAATGAGCCTAAATTCTGGGACTTTTGTTGAGATTTTGGAGAAATATTTACTTTTTCACTGAGCATCTGGGAGGAGGAATCAGACCTGAAGTTTCCTGAAACCATCTTTGCACATGAAGAAAGCTCCTTTCTATGAATGGATCTAGAGAGTGGATGGGAGAAAAAAGAGGTAGAAATACCAAGATTGAATCCTGACAACCTCATTTGAGACCTTGAGTTAAGCCAGTCCTCTTCTTGGATTTTACAGTTATGTGGGCCTGCAATTCACTATTTTGCTTAAGCCAGTTTAAGTATGTGTTCTGTTTCTTGCTAACGAAAGAAAAAACCTGCTTATGTATACAGAAATCCAAAGTGGAAATCATCTAACTTTGCCTGGGAGAACATTTCACAGAAGTAAATCTCCAGCTGACAGTCAGAGGATGAGTAGAAGTAGACCATGTAGATAAAGAAGGAAGGGCTTATGCCAGCAGAGGAATCACCACTGGCAAAGTATAGAAGTGAGAAAAACAATGCCATATTATTTCTGATCCATGAAGCAGAGTAAGTTCTTATTTTTCCAATGTCTTGTGGCCTAGGTCTTCATTCTCCCATTAACAACATTTTATATTTTTATAAAAGAAATGAAGATATGCTAAATTTATGTAAAAACAGACAAATATCTCCAGAAGGCACAAGTAGAATTGGTATGTGAGTATATTAGTTAGGACATTTTAGCTATGAGTAACTGAAAATCTGACAAATATTAACTTAAAATTAGTTAGGACATTTTAACTATGAGTAACTGAAAATCTGACAAGTATTAACTTAAAACAAGAAAACATTTAGTGTATGATTAACAATCCATTTGGATACAGTGGTTCCAGAACTGATTGGGAAGCTCAGTAATGTCATCAGGGACTCATTCTCTTTTCATCCTCCCACTCTGCTATTCTCACCGTGTTTGCTTTTGATGGCTGCCAACTACAGTTCCAGACATATCAGCAAACCCATGTTACCAGAGTAGGAAACATGGAAGGAAACAAAAGAATCATCTGTATTTCTCTCTCTCTCTTTCTCTCCCTCCTTCCCTCCCCTCTGCTTTCTTTTTAAGTTGTGGAGGACAGAATCCTTCATCCAGTAGATTTTTCTTACATGGTTAGTACTAGATTATGTGCAATAGTGTAAGGAAAATGGGATTGCTGCAATAGCTTACACTGATCAGTTCATGTCATGGAGCTGAGCATATTGCCATTCAACATGAAATCGAGGGGCTGTTTGCTAGAGAAGAGTAGTCTCAGAGAATGGTTACTATAAAGGAAATCAACAGGGTCTGTTAGTAGGATTGTTCTGGATAAGGTATCAATATAAATACATCCCCTTTATTGATTATAAGCTACTTCTTTCGGGGAGCTCATTCTCATAGTATTTTACAGGACAATTTTAAAACCAGCATCATTCTTGGCAAAGCCTGTTTGAATCTGGCAAAGTATTTAAAGTTTGAAAAGTACTTTTTTCTTTACCAGTAACTTAAACACATAATTGAGGGGACACACTGCCCAAAGCCTGGTAGAAAGCAACATCAATTGTAAAAGAATAAGAGTTAACAGTGAGTAGTGACATTATATATCTGTTTATTGGCTTTTCTTATCAAGATGCATTTATATAAATTCATCTCATTTCATCTGTACAACCATGCCTAAATGGTAGCTATTTTTTCAGCTTACCAATGAAAAAGTTGATATACAGAAAGTTTAAATTATTTTTCAAAGCTCAGGGAAAGATCCAGGTCTAAAAAGAGCTTCTAACTCTAATGCCCTTTCTGTGATTTCCTAAAGCCTTAAGATGACAAATCTATTCTTTGCTCTATTTATCCAAACTTTCTTCAGTGGGGTCAAGGTGGTATCTATAAATATGGAGCTATGAAATACTTCTTCAACCAGCGATGATTTTAATATTTTGATGGCGAGTAGACATTGTTATGTCATTTTGACTACGCTTTGGGTCTGGTGATGGGACTCATTTAGTTTCTAGATCATCTACTCTCAGAGACACCTTGTATCTACTTATTTGCACTAGGATTTTAGGGGTTATAGAAATTCTTGGATCTGATTGCAAAACCTGAAAAGAGGCCAGTGTAAACAGCATGTGATTATCATTTCTAAAATGGAACTTTCTTCATTGCCACTCCTTCACAGAACCCCAGGCGTGAAGTGCCACGTGTATTGCAGTTTTATTTTGTGAGGGGTGTGATAGAAATATTCATGATATAGTGAGAAAAGCACTGGGTTTACAGTCAGAAAATTTAGGTGTATATCTTTACTGTGATTTTTCGAGGTAACTTTGGCAAATTTTGGCCTCTATTAGACTTAATTTCTTCAGCCATCACATGGGGAAGATGATGATGGTAACGAGGAGGAGGCTTTTACATTTCAGGTTTGTTGTGAAATTGAAAAGTATGTGAATGTGATTGTCAAATAATTTGATTTTCTTCACAATTTTTATTGTATTTTACCCTTGGTTTCTTATTCCCGAATTCATGAATTTGAGATCAAGTCCTGGTTTTAAGTATCCAAAGCCATTTGTGGTACTTCTCCAAGAGGAAAACTCGTCCTCACTCTTCTCCTGATTTGTATAACTCAGGATTTCTCAACCTTGACACTGTTGACATTTTGGACTAGATAACTTAGCTGTGGGGAGCTGTCCAGTGCATTGTAGGGTGTTTATCATTATTTTTAGCCTCTACCCATTCAATATCAACAGCAATCTACCCCTCTCTTAACACAGTTATGACAATCACAAATGTCTTCAGACATTGGCAAATATCCTCAGAGGCTGGGGGTGGTGCTGCTGGTGGTGGTAAAATTGCCTCCAGCTGAAATATTGCTGATTAACTTTATGATCTATATTTTCCTCTCCCAGACTCAGAAGACGTGTATTTGTTTAATTCAACTTCAATAATGTAAAATATGTGGTATGTCTGAACAGTGTTGTGTTCAAAATTAATGAATGAGAGTTTAAAATTATTTTATAATTTGAGACACTTTTTGGCATTATGCACATTGTACTTTGGAAGTCCAATATAATTGAGTTTTAAAATAACTTATCAGAATTTTCAATCAGATAAGCTCTATACATTTAGTCAGAAGTTTTCTTTAAAGGAGTCTGTGCTTTGGTAACCACATTAAAGAGATCTAAATTTTTTACATTGCAAAAAGGAAATCTTCCTTATGTAAACTTCACTAATATGACAGATGACATTAAACCATGACCACTTCTCTTTGTACTGCAGATGAGATTATGACAGGAAAGACATTTAAATGACATGTACATTCGATCTTAAAGTTTTTGAAAATTAAAATTAGTGTGGATTTAATAAGAAAATGTACTTGAAAATCTAGATGTCCTGAAAAAGGAACTATAAAATATTCATGAGAAAAAAAAATCAAACTAAATTAATTTAGTGGTTATCTTGACTTGTGTAGAGCAAAGCAATTTTAGTACTCAGAGACTTAAATTCCCCTTGTCACAGTCATATGATAAATTCATTGTTTGACATGGTAAATAGGCCCACTCAGTTGATATATTTGAGGCCTTTCCAGCTCTGACATTTGAGTTGTTGTTGAAAAACCTTCCCTCCTCCAACTTTATACAAATAGGAAAAAAATCAGTTTAATATCAGGAAGGCCAAAATGGCTAAAGGAAGTGACTAGAAAAAGATTCAGTTTATGCAGCATCACCAGAAGGATCATTTGTGTTCAAAGCCTTCATGAAATATTTATTAGAGAATATTTTGAATAATATGGCTAGCAGGGCTGTGTATGGGAATGTTTGGATACAGATATCTTGATTTGTCAGTTCTGCTTCTGTCTCTACATAACTTGCTCTAAAAAAGGATTGTCATGTCACCAGTTTGTACCTGTGACTCTGGCCTAAGTTTGACCAAAGTCATTGGGGTTTTATTTCTAGAATCTTTTTCCCTCAGACTTGTAGAAATCAGTCATTTGCCTTCTGTTAACCTTCTAGATATTATGGAGGTTGGGATAACATAGATAAATAAGGGTAGAAAAAAGTGTATGGATCAAAATTCAAATTCAGGAATGGAACTGAAATGACATTTTCAGGTGCTAGAGTCTTGTCACTTACCAATCTTTCATGCTTAAGGTTTTCTGAAGTATTCTCTCATTTCTATGATATATATCTCAGCTGCTTGAAAATCCTTGCCATACTTTGTTTCTATAGGTGGGTTTCTTCATCAGGAAATTATCCATAAGTTCTTTTTCAGCTTTTCCAGGAACTGGAGCTCAACAAGAATACTGGTGGGTCTTTAGTGGACCACTTAACTTTCTCAGTCTTTGAATTTTTTAGTCAGGACTTTGAGTCCTTAGTTTCCTCTTACTATCAGAAAAAAAAGTTGATTATATATTATTGGTTATCTGGAGGTGGGGGCTGGGGTTGAGACAAAGATTAATTGCAAGAGCAACGGGAAGCCAGCAAAATCCTCTAAAGTAATTCTGTAGGTTACAGTTTTATTAACAAATAAGGTAACTTCGGCTGCTACTTGGAGATGGATGTGAAAGAATCAGAACATGTGTCTGAAGACCTCTTAAACTATTTCAGTTGTCCAGGTTAGATATAATGGTGGACAAGAATGATGATAATGGAATAGGAAAAAAAATATTCAGGAAATATTTTGTAGGACCTGATAGATTTGATGCAGTGTATATGAAATCAAAGAAGGCACCTGGGTTTTTGACTTAAAAACAGATGGGTCATGTACCATTTATTGACGTAAGTAACCTTGAGGAAGGGATACACTTAAAAAAGATAAAATAAAAACTTGAGTATTAGCTATATTAATTTTGACAAGCCCAGAAGGCATGACAAGTATATAGTTGGATACTTGTCTGGAGCTATGGGGAAAGAATTACTGTAATTTGATGGGGTGATGTGCTCATTTCAGTGTAACTTTTTATTACTCCTTTTGCAAATAGGGCAATTGGAGAGGGAAAGTTGGCACTTTAATTCAGTCTTCTTTTACTTTTCTGCTCACATGAGCTGCATCAAAAACAGAAATTCTTCTCTGATTGGCATTGGTGCTCATGTTCTATTGATGATAGCAATATGTTTGTCTTCATGGTAAATGGGGTGTCAACCTGGTTATCTTGGATCAGAAGACTCTGTAGTTTAATCTCAAAGCTAAAAAAAGATTAATGGGAAATGTCATAGTGATACATCCCATGCTTAGAATCCAATAATTTCATTTTAATCAGTTGCACATTATTGGTAACACTGAATCATAACTTTGCTTGCTTTTCAGAGATACCACGACCTTGCACAGCTTATGGAGTGAATTAAAAAATCTGGATCTGTTTAGTACATTTTATTAGAACTATTGATATTTTCTCTCTTTTTTAAAGTGACGATCAGTGCCTTTAAATTATTCACAGACTATCACATAATAAAAGAAAACAACTTTACTTAAGGAATTGTCTAAGAATCTGTCAGTTTTGCACAATCTAGTGAATATATGTGACTCCAGAATGCCATATTTAACTGGAGGGGTATAAAAGAAACCCGACTTTACCATTTTGTATTTTCTTCCTTCCTTCTCAAAATCCAATCTGTATGAAGAGGTAGAATTTCATGTTGACAGGTCAATGTGAAATCCTAATTCATTTTGGAAAATTTGGAAATAAAATTGAAGAATATCATTAGCTACCAGATAATTTACACTAAAAGATTTATTTTACACAATATATTTCTATGAGAATTTCAGAATTCAGAAGGGAAGATATTTGGCATCTTCTCCTGAATAATATGGCATCTCTGAGTATTTTCCTTAGTATGTTTTCTTTAGGTTTGGGAGGATTATTACTGTAAAAGTAATTTTAACATTCTCATAATAAAATGCAAAGGAAAAGAACACTCAGTCTACTGTGAGAACACACAGGTTAGAGAAATAAAAGGAGCCTGACTTTCAAGCAGTTGGAAAGTGTCTTAGAACTCAATTAGCCAAACATTTGCATTTTTCAAATTGCAGGTTTTTATGTGTTCTAAACAAGTGACACAATCTCACTACTATTTTGATAGATGCTGCTTGAAGCTCTGGCTTCTTTATTGTATCAGGAAGTAGGATATAATTTATATGAATAGAATATAGTCTCATAATTTGATAGAAACAACATGAATAGGAAGAGAGCTTAGCAGAATTTGGAAACTATTACTAATCTCTAACTTATCTCAAAACTTGAAATAACTGTTTTTCCTCAACTATTTTTACTTGTTAATCACATTTTAAAATATACTATTAATAATAATAACATCTTTTGATGAAAGAGGATGATTTAACTGCTATCCAGAATCAGAGTAGGTAACAACCTTTATCTTTTCTTGTGGTAGAAATGCCCAAAGTAAGTTCCGTGTGTCTAAAACCCATGGTAGGTTTTTACATTTGCCTAGCCATGGGGTTCTCACTTTTAGTTAATGTGAAATTATCAAAATTGAATTTTGAATATATTGATGGAGACCGAAAAGGAGAGATGATGTAACTTGAACAGAATCCAATTTATTCCCTGAAAGACAGTTATTATACGCTGCTTCATAAAGTCTGAGATGACTTGAGAAGTAGGTTAACACAGAAATGTGTGAATGTCTAAGTTTGACCTTCTCCACAAATTCAGGTTGCAAATAATGTCATTCAGAGGAAAACTAGCTCTAGTACTCATTTGCCAGATTAGCAGAAGTCTAGTAATTCCCTTGTAGAGCTCTCCCACCCCCCACATTTCCAAGAGCCCCAGAAACTTACACAGCATGAAAGAAAGGAGTTTCTGCCTACACACATATCTGAGCAGACCAAAGAGAACCTACAGTTCCATCAGTCTAACTTGCCTTTACTTCTGACTGCCAGATAGAGCCAGTGTGGACAGGAGAATGTGAAAAGGTCCAGCAGGTGCTGCTTGTCCTGTGCTGGTCCCAAATCCCCAAGGGAGGACCGTCCAAGGCCATGAGTCTTTAAGAGCGCCCCATCCCATTTTCTTAGTTTCAACTTAGGCTCCAAGGGGGGCTAGCTTACCTTCGAAAGACAGCAATTCTTCATGCTTGGCTCCCTGGGACCCTCAAGCAGCCATTCTCTACGATGTCAGCTCCTCCAAGTGCAGAGCTGTGGTTTTTCTTCCCCGCTCTGGGATCCACATAGCAGAACCGCCCCCCTCCATTTTCTCTTTTCAGTCCCAGAAACAAAAATAATATACTTCTGAGACACTAGAGTTATCCGTTCATGCTTCAGTTGTAGCTACCTCTGTTATGTCCAAGTGGCTCTGCACGGTTTCCTCTGGGGAGAGGACTGATTCCAGAGACACTCCCTCCTCTGGAGATGAAGGTGAATTTCTGGCACCTTTCCTCAAACCAGGAGAAGGAGGAATGACGTTGAACGTGGCACAAGGACCCTTTTCAATATTTTTTGAATGATTAGGTAAGAAAAACTAAATGTGAAGTCTGTATCAGGACGTCCAAGTGATATTATAAACTTAAAACTTTATTATGTTTATTATATATATTTATACTTTTAAGGTTTTTTCTTTTGTCCAAGTCTTTGATTTTTCTCCAAGTGTGTGAGACTTGTCAGTGAATTTGCAGTCTGATCCTTTTCTAAACTGAATTTCTAACTATATAATCTATTATAAATGTAATATATGTGTGTGTCTACATACATATGTGTGCATATGGGTATATATTTTATAAACACACACTATTTGGATTTCACAATGTTTTAGGGGATTTGGGTTCTTGTAATGTATTTGTTTTTGCCACATTCATAAAAAATAAACACATATGCAAAATAAATGCACGAGTCTACCCATTATGCAGCTGCAGTTTTAAAACATGTACTTGACAAGGTTCCTGATTTGTTTTAACGGCAGAGTCTCGTCTATGCAGCCAATTTGGATCATAAAACAATTCCTATTCCAAATGTTTGTCCCAAAAAGGGAATACAGTGATGGTTGTGGGTCACACTTAGTCACATTATTTCATTCTCTCATCAGACAAAGTGGAGAATTGCCTGGAGGAGCCGTTATATTCTCTCTAGACCTGTGTCTCTCTAGAAAAAAAATGCGACTGTTCAAAAGATTTATTTCAAGTAGAAGGCTGCATAAATGGAGTGTTCTTGTTGTTATTATTATTACCATTATTATTTAGTTTGTATTTAGAGTTGGTATTGGAGGTGAGATGCAGGTGCCAATTGTCTCTGAATGGATGATGATTAGAGGTGATAATTTCCACAGACTTTCCTTGACCAAAGGTACCTTGATAGAGTTAACAAATATTTGCTCAAGGTCAATTTTAAGCTCAGAAACTCACAAGCAAATGTGATCCTGAGAAAGGCAGAAGAAGGATTTCTGTGAAACCAGGCCAAAATTCCAAACTTGTAGCGTTAGCTTCTAGCGTGAGAGTTCTGTTGCATACTTTTGTATCCTCTTCAGTTAGATGTGAGTGCTCAGGAACATCTCCTGTAAAAATGTTCCATAATTTATTTTTAAAATGTATTTTTAAAACTACCCTTGAAATTTCAGGAATACCTGAAGTTTGAAAAAAAATCTGTTAATTGGGGATAGAACAGAATAATGACTAGAGAGCTATTTAGGATTATAGATGCAATTTTGAAATATTTTTATAAAAAAAAAAAGAAGAGAAAAAAGCACCAATTTTATCTTACAAGATGAGCTGGGGAATTAAGTTAGGGCCCAATTGCCACCCATTCTGATTGTGGTCCCTTGAGGCCTGTCTATGTATGCTGGTTCTGAGAACTGCAGTTGAGATGTGAGAGAAAGTGAGAGGGAGGACGCTTCTCATGGATCTCCAAATTTTGTCAGAGTTCTGCATTGATTAACAGTATCCTGTTGTGCAATCGTAACCCAAGTAGTATTTTGGATACTATTCTGCTATTGTGTCCATTATTTCTTAAAGAGCACTTTTCTGTGAAAGCTGTACTTTGGCTTTAAGACAGGATTCAGGAATTTATGGGTCCTTAGATATTTATTTGATATAAAGTCTCATTCTTAAAATTAATATTAATCTATTTTATTTTGTTCATCTATTCTTTCTCATTACCTCCATATATGACTCTACCCAAGGTCCCACTTTTTTCTCATATTTTTAATGTCTCCTTTCAAACTGGAATTTTTTCTCTATCTTCTAATATTTGAAGATTTCTCATTCTTGGAAAATATTAATAACCTAATGTCCTTCATTTAACTTAGATGCCCTTCCTCTCCACTCTCATATTTGTTTTGTCTCTTAGCCACACTTCTCAAACAGAATTTCTCTAATGATGACCCTTTCCTTACCACTGGCTTTATTTTTATTAAGTCCTTTGATCTGGTTATCACTCACCTAAATCCTAACCTGATTTGTGATTTGATTTTTTGATTTTTTGATTTAGTACAGTGAGGAGTATAAGAAGCAGAAATGGAATATATTCAATGAGGCCGCTCCAAGCTGAGCAGCTGATAAAGGAAGACTTCACACCCTCTGGAACGTCATTATTCAGTGTGGTTGGTAGCCACTATGGCTATCCATGTGGCTCTTGAGTAATTAAAATGTGACTAAATGTGACTAATGTGACTGAGAAAGCGAATTTTTAATTTATTTTTAATTAAATTTTCAAAATTGATACTCAGTTCAGCCAATGGAAAACATTTAAGTATGTTTGGAACAAATTGGGTCCGTCAATCTATATTTTCAACTGTATATTTTACAAAATCTACATATAGATCAAATATTTCTAATAAAAACTTAGCATTCAAATTGGAATATGTAGTAAGTATGAAATACGTACCAGATTTCTAAGACTTAGTACTAAAAGAGAGAGAGAATGTAAAATATCTCATTAATAATATTTTTTCAGTAATTTTATTATAGATTGAAGTAATATTTTGGATATATTGAGTTAAGTAAAATAGATCAATAGATAATTTTACCTCCTTCATTTTACTCTTTTAATGCAGCTACTAGAAAATTTAAAATTATGTAAGTGACTCACATTGTATATATATCTGTACATTGTTGCTCTGGAAGCACAAAAGATAGGGGTTTCTAAGTTTAGGCCTGGGCTGGAATTATAAAGTAGCTACTCATGAGAAAACAATGGCGTCTCAGCTGCTGGCACCTGAAGTAGAAGGAAAAGAACTATGAGAAAATCTCAGATGATAGAAAGTTACATTAAAAATACATGGTGGGACAGGGATTAAACTAGGAGTACAAGGTGAGAAACAACTGCCCAAGGAATCTACTGCTGGTGCATCTGCCACTGAGGAGAAAGAGACCTGCATGTGGGAGAATACAGCTCTAGACACAATGAAGTTGTGTGTGCGGGCTAGCTGCCATGAAATGAGGTTTGAAGCAAATGGGTTATCTGGGAATTATATGAATTTTATGAATCAGGAACAAAGTAAGCAGTCATGACAAATTATGGGAGATTCTCTCTCATTTTGTTTGTTTGTTTGTTTGTTTGTTTGTTTTTAACCAAAGCAAAGACTACAAAGGGCTGAGCCAGAAATAACTGGTATGTCCTTTTGCTGGTGGTAGGATAAAATCTGTTGTAATCTTAGGTAAAAAGTAATTTGAGAGGGGTATGCTAATGTTTTGGCATAGTAAACTCATTCCCCCTCAGGATAAGGTCTAAAGCATTCAGTTATTTTTCTTGCCTTGACAATTCTTAACACTTTTCACACCCGCTATGAGTATTCAATTATTAGTATGGGAAAACCTGAAACAAATGAATGAGGTACAACTCACCTAGAAGAGATATCTGTGAAACTCTAGATATCCTTGACATAAAGAATTGTTTTATCCTATAATAAGAACTATGAGTGTGGTTCAATGGGGCAAAACTTGGTGGTTCAAGTTTCCTCTATACTTTCTATTGTACCCTGACTAGTACCTGGACAGGGATTTTCAAAGGCGAGTTTTAGGATTAAGTGGTGAAGGTGAGCAGCCGATAAAGGCAGACTTTATACCTTCTAGAACAAGGGCTTTGCTTAAGAACAAGAAAAGTCCTATTCATTTCAAATATCTAGAACCTTCCTGGTTCTTTGCCATTTACAGTCTTTTTTTTTTTATAAGAAAGGCATAAACTTTTAATTAGCACAACCTAGCCTTTGGAATCTGAGCTTGATTTTACTCCTTACTTGATGCATGACTTCAGGCACAGCATTTAAGCATTAAGATCTTCAATTCCTTTATGTGTAAAATATGGATAATATTAGTATCTGTGTCATGAAGTTTTCTGGAGATTAACAAGATAATGTACGCAAAGCATCACAATGTTTGTCGTATATTAAGAGCTCAAAAGATGTGAAGCCTTTTGTAATTATTATCTGTTAAACACCCTATTGGGTAATTTACATTTTCTTTCGTTTAATCTCCATAACCATTTGGTGAGGTAAGAATTCTTATCCCCCTTTTGTGCATGAGAAAACAGAGGCTCGGAGGGATAAACTAATAATGACCCACATTGCTATATTTGAAGGCATGATCAAGTAGCATAAGTGGTTAAGAGCACAGAGTGAACTCTGGAGCTGTGATGGGAAAAGTTAAGGGCCTCTCTCTGCCTCTATTTCCACACCTGTGAATATAAGGAAAGTAATTGTACCTACCTCAGATGTTCAGGAAGTTAATATTTGTGAACATTTAGAACAGTGCCTGGAACATACTAAGTGCTACATACAACCTGTTACATAAACATATTATGTTTTACATTTATCTTTGGCTTGCAAATGAGTAAAATTGCCTAGGTTCTTCTAAATATTTCCTTTAGTTTTAGGTAAGAAATATAAGCGCTTTGGAAACAAAGCATTTCTCAGTCATTGTACTAGAGCTCAAATCTGCTTAGATATACTTTAGCACAATCATTTTTATAATGATTCAGGTGAACAATAGTAACTATTTTTTGGTCTTCAAGCAGTGACAGCCTTTTGTAGACCATTGTAAACCTGAGATCATGCCTCTGTGACATTTCTCTTGCAAAATGCCAGCTTCCCCCTGTGGCTAGAATTCTTACTCTGCATGACTGACGTCTAACACATGTACTGCTGCCAAATGTACTCTTTTCTTTTGGCTGGGCATCTGGGTTTGGCACCAGTTTTCATTACACTAGAGAAATGTGGTGTCAATCAAGACTGTATTGCTGGGTGAGATAAGTGGGCAAAGAACACATTTTAGAAGCCAATTCACAGAGCTTTGGGATTGTACCTAGGCTGAGAGATTTAGCAGAGATCTCAGGCTTTCCTTGGCTCTATGCTATGCCCATGTGATGTGTTGCAGGATGTTTTTCTTTGCCTTTTAAATTATGACCTTTCTGAAGGTCAAAGCCTTATTCAGCCAGGCCTGCCAAAATGATCAATATATATATAAATTCTATACAGTGCCTGTTTTGAGAGAATTCCTTATAGGCTAAGATGATCCTAATACTAGATGCTTGTTTCTAGCAATGGAAAAAAAAAAAAGATTTATACTGAACTAATTATAAGCAAATTGAACTGTAAAGACCTGAACTTTTCAATCACTGATTTAAGAAATTATAAAAAGGCAGTCTTCAGACTTTCAATATTTTTTAATAAACATCAAACTCTGCTTTAGAGGACATATTGTTATACCATGAAGGGACTGACAAACTACAACCTGCAGGCCAAAACTGGCCTGTTGCTGTTTTTTTTTTTCTCTTCTTTCTTTCTTTTTCTTTTTTGTAAGTAGTTTTGTTGGAGCACAGCCAGATTTATTCATTTAGGAATTATCTGTGCCTTTTTTGTATTACAATGGCAGAGTAGAGTTTTCACACAGACACCACATGGCTTGCAAAGACAAAAATATTATTAACTGGCCCTTTATATCTTCTCGGTTCTGTCCTTGACAACATGTAAACAAATGTACATGACAGCTTGTCAATCAAATTTTATTTACAAAAATAGGAAGCAGGCCTATTGGACTGAGCCTTGGTAAATTGGAAAAAGAGGTTACTTTAGAGTCAGACATACCATCTATGTGACCTGGGAAACAATACTTCACCTCTCTGAACCTTAATTTTTACACTCATGAAATAGGAATATCAAGGTTTATCTTATCTCACATGATTGTTTTGAGGGTAAAATAAGAATGTGTATGATCAGGAACTAGCACACATAAGATCCTCTCTAAATGTTTGTTAATGCCTTTTCATTTAAAACCTCACACCCACAGGCTATCAGGAATTTACAACTAAAATGTAGAAAAATGTCACTTCTACCAAACACCAAGGGAAGTGTTCATATCAGTAAACTGGGATAGAAAAAGAGATTAAAATTTTTTAAAAACATGCTTAGTTTTATTTAAGGACTTTAGTTTGGCTTGTTTGAATATATATTGGTAAAGGGAGAGAAGAATGATATGTAAAAAGTCAAATCATTTGACATCACAGACATCTAATTTAATCCTTGGTTTCAAAAAATACACTGTTTTAGATACATTTCATGGTCTTAATTACTCAAAATACACTGTTTTAGATACATTTCATGGTCTTAATTACTCAAAATTTAGTGTAGTTTTATACTGTCTCATGTTTCTCAATGTTCAGATATATTATGTCTCATCAAAGAACCAACTATTCCTTATAATCTCTTTTAAAAATTAAGCATCCAGGACCAAAAGCTGGAAAAGCATTTGTATGCATGTTTTAAACTAGTAGAAAATGAAAGTGTTATTAGGAAATGATGCCAGTGGGTTGTTGCAAGAATGCTGATGCTGAACATCATTTATCACAAAACTCTGAATGTGGTTTTGTGGGATATTCCAGTTACACTAGGCTTAAAAATAATAATGATAATGAAGAAGAGAGAAAGTCCTTTGCTTCTATTTATAACCTACTTATTTTCTTCTCAATACAGTCTACTTCCTTTACTTTCATTAAATCAAAAGCATCTGGTGCAAAAATAAAGCTCACTTTGGAGCATCATGAGACAGATGAGAACTTCTGAGATAAACTTATACTTCAAGGTTGGCTGAAATCCTTGTTCAGTTGTGTAAATTTACACAAGAAACCTAATTTTTCTGGTTCTCCACTTCTTTCCCATTTACTGGGAATAAAATGCCCACTTAACAATATTACTATAAATATTAATAATATAATAATTATAAATGGCTACATAATGGTGACTGGATCCTCAATACATTTAATTCCTTCCCAGCATTTATATTATTTTAGACTAAAGGGTATAGAACTGTGCTTCTCAAACTGGAATATGGGACAACTCAGAAAGTATACAATGATGTGCTGGGGGCAACTGAAGCCTAATGTCGGATGATAGGCATCTTCTCAAGGTATCAATTTCACTCAAAATTTTAACTAGAAAGTATAGTAACACAGTTTAGAAGAAATTTTAAACACTTTCATGTAGAAACACATAGTCTTCATTTGGGAGAACATGGGAAATGAATGGAAACTTGAAAGATAGTATTTAAACTCTAAGAAAATTAATGATTTGTTTTGACTAGCCGGCAGACTCCCCTCTGTAGACAGGTTCTCTGGCAAAGATGATATGTGAAGTTCTGGGAGAAAGAATGTGAGATTTGGAGTCTGAAGATAAAAGTTTCAGCTCCCCCATCCCATCTTCTGGCTTCTTGTTTTGAGGCACTAAGTAAATTGCTCAATCTCTTTAACTCTCCATTTCTGCATCTGTAAAATGGGACTCACATACATCTAAAGGGTGACTTGAGCACAAATAAGATGATGTGAATATGTAACAGGAGAATCTCTGAAATTTTTGTAAACAGTATAATCGTTTAAAGATCTAAGTTTTGTTGCTATCAGCCTGTGAATACTCATTTTACTAGTAAAATGGACTAAGAAGCCAGACTCAAGGGGAAGCCTCCTTTCTTTGAGAAGTCTGTTTTCTGCTTGAAATCATATTTTCACTTTAAACATCTAAAGATTTTTTTTTTTTTTTAGCTGAGTATGGATCAAATTAAACCTCTCTTGATTTCACCACCTGCGAAATGAAGAAAATAGGAATTACTTCAGTGATTGTTCTGAGATTTAAAAGGACATAATGCATAATGAGATTATCCTGCAGGGGGACTTAAAGCTTCCACTTCCAAAATTGTAATTCTCTTTCCTTTTTCCCCCTCTTCTATCTTTAAGTTGTCTCTTGCAAGTTTCTTCCAACTTGAAAAAATTCTAGAGCCTAAATTTCGTTATAGTGATTTTGGCTGCAGCCCTAGGAACTTCTTTCTGCATGTCATAGTCTTAAAAAAAAAAAAAAAATCTTCTTGTTAAGAATTATATATTCACCAATTTCTTTAGAGAATTTTCTCTGATTAGCTCTTTCATGAGGATGTAGAATAAGGGAATTATAAGAAGAGCACTAAACAATTCAATCCAAACCCTTCACAGTGCTAAGAAACAGATTATTTTTCTCTAGTTAGGAACTCTGAGTACTTGCACTGTGCCTGTTTACAAGTCCATCAGTTTTTGTGTTTTTTTTAGTTTTTTTTTAAATGACATCATGAATTTTTAATAGTTCTCAAATCCAGCATTTTCAAATTACCAATTAATAAAATACTTTCATTTGTTCTTTAATTTATATTACATTATGACTAGAGTTTAAATTTGTAAACAGCACCTGCTAACTAACTTTTTGCAGGCCCAGCTGGATTATCGACCTTTTAGGATTTTGTACAAAGCGCACATTTCAATTGAAGATAATTGGGAATAGCTTCCATTACACATATTTATAGAAGTGGTTCCTTCTTTTTTCTTCAGGCTAAAATGTGTTGAATACTTACTAGATATTAGATACTCTACTAAGTATGTTACTTGTATTTTGTTAGTCGATTCCTCACAACCACCACTGAATAGATAATGGTCGTGTAATATTTTCTTTACAGTTTTGCCAAAGGAAATTGAGCCTCAGAAAAGCAATGTTAAGGAAATATAACTTACATAAGGTTACTCAATAAATTGTGTATCTCAGTTAAGATGGGTGACTACAATTTGCCCCTGTTCTCCAACCCCGTTTTTGGTCAAATTCTTTAATAGCTTCCTTTCCTCTACTCCATAATTTTTAAATTTGAAATATGGAACTCCACTCACTTTTCAAGATAGTATGGCACTCTAAGGCAAGACACAAAACTGAGTTTTCAGGATTTTATAGGAGAAATCACATTTCTTTAGTCTGTGTTACAGTGAAGGTTGGGAGCTATGCCGTACCTATCTCCTACTATATACATCTATTAAAAAAAACATGTACAAGTTACACAATTGTGTAGCATTTACCACAACCAAAATTTATAATATTCCCATTAGCCTCCAAAGTTATTTTACCCTTTTTTATTTAATCTCTGTCTTCAATCCCAGCCCCTGGAAACTACTGATCTGATTTCTGTCCCTAGAATTTGTTTTTTTGCAAAATGTTACATAAATGCAGTCATATAGTATGTGGCCTTTTGTGTCAGGCTTCTATTTAGCAAAATCTTTTTGAAATTTATTTAAGTTGTTAAATCTTTCTAATTCTTTCCTTTTAACTGCCGTTGTATTTCATTGTATAGATTTAAAACCATCCATTCACTAGTAAAATGCCTAGCTGGATTATCAACTTATTATAGAGTGTTTATAAGAAAATGTCAAACAGTGTGTTAAAGTGATGGGACCTTTTTGCTCTTCCACAAGCAATGAATGAAAACTCCAGTTGGTCCACATTCTGATCAGCATTTGATACTGTCAGGTTTTTTTTTTTTCCCCCCAACCATTCTCATAAGTATGTAGTGGCAATTCATTGGAGTTTAAATTTGCATTCTCATAATAATGTGGATCATTTTTTTTCATGTGCTTATTTGCTTCTTTGATAAAATGTTTGTAAAATCTTTTGTCATTTATTTTTATTTATTTATTTAGATAGTTGTTATTATTGAGTTGCTAGAGTACTTTACATATTCTGGATATAAGTTCTTTATAAAATATATTTGTTGAAAATATTTTCTCTTAGTTTGTAGATTATTTTTTTAAAATTTTCCATAACAGTATCTTTCAAAGAGCAGAGTTCTTAATTTTGATGATGCATCATATACTGGGATTGCATTGAATCAATAGATTAATTTAGGAGAGTATTGATATCTTAACAATGTTGGCTATTCAGATTCATAAACTTGGTATATCATTTCATTTATTTAGGTTTTCATTGATTTCCCTCATAAATGTTTTGTAATTTTCATATGTAAATATTGCACGTATTTGTTTGATTTACCCTTAACACCTTCTTTTGATGGTATTGTAAATGGTTCTGGTTTTGACAAATCAATTTTAATTTCTAACTGTTCATTGACAGTATATAGCCATATATTGAATCTTTATATATTAAACATGTGTCCTGCTTAAAGTACTTGTTAGTTTTTATTTTCTTATAAATTCTTTGAGATTTTCTACCTAAATAGTCATGTCGTCTATAAATAGAGACAGTTTTATTTCTTCTTTTCCATCTGCATGCCTTTTGTGCCTTCTTTTTTTCTCTTTCTTTTTTTTTTTTTTTTTTTTTTGCCTTATCGTACTGGGTTGGACCTCAGTATAAGATTGAATAATAGTGAGATTAGACATCTTTGACTTCTGATTTTATCTGAAATAATTCAGTCTTTCACCATTAAGTATGAAATTAGATGTAGATTTTAAATAATGCCTTTTATTGAGTTGAATAATTTCTTTTCTGATCCTATTTTACTGAGAATTTTCATCATAAATAGATGTTTAATTTTGTTGAATGACTTTTCTGCATCTAATGAGATGATCAAATGATTATTTTTTAATAGTATATTGATAGAGTGATTTACACGTACACATTTTCCAAGGTGAACTCCACTTGGTCATGATGTATTATGCTTTTTATATGCTGTAATATTTAATTTGCTAATCTTTCAAGGATTTTACATGTCTTTGTCTTTGAAGGATATTGGCCTGTAGTTATCTTTTTTTGTGACATCTTGGTCTATTTTTAGTGTTAGAGTAATGTTAGCTTTATAAAAAGACTAAGGAGGGGTCTTATACTTTAAAAAATGCTAGAAAAAATAAGATTGAACTCAACTGACTTTAGTTTCCTTTTCCCATTTTGTTAGATTGATGGGTTATTATTTTTATTGCCTTTCTACCATGATCTAGAGTATGAGCCAGAAGAACCAAAAGATAAGAACAAGGAGGTCTTTGCAAGGTAATCCATAATTTGACAAAATAAACATCCCCAAACATCTGATAATATTTGTAAAAACAGGAAGGAAAAAACAGAGAGAAAGGAATGTTCTGATCTTTAGTTTTAAAGAAATAAAGAAGAATATACCCATTAGTGAATCTATATTTTTTGCTTTAGCAGTACACTGGTGGAGGACTTCATAGCTCTCATCAAAACCACTAACAAAAAGTATTCACTATAGTAAAGAGTGACATGACTTATTGAATAAGATCTGGGGAATTTATTTAGATAAAATAATGTCTGTTTTTTAAAATTTTGCTTTATTCTCAGGAAAGCTCAATCTTGGAAGAGGTTTGGGAGCTTGTCTATGACTTAACATCAGAAAATCCTTTGAAATATTGTGACAGTCTTACCTTTAAATTTTAGGGAAAATTTTAATGTAGTCCTTGGAGATTAAATTATTTTCAAAGACTTCTAAGTTAGTTTAATTCTCCCCAGAAAATTTAATTCTCCCCAGAGAATAAGGAAGAATTTCTGCAATTATAGGAGGAAGATATATTGCTGGCCACAATGGCCATTTATATGTAAGGACAACTTAGAAGTTGGTGCCAGGTGCTGGTAAATGATATGAAAGTAAATAAAACAAGGTTGGTGGTCTACAGTGTTGAGAAGGGTGGTACTATGCTATATAAGGTAGTTGGGGAAAGCCTCTCTGATAAGGTGATGTTTGAGCAGAGATTTAAAAGAAAAGGAGCAAGCATTTGGATATCTGGAAAAAGAACATTCCAGGCAGAAAGATTAGCAAGTCTGAAGGCTCTGAGGCTTACTTGAAGAGCACAAAATATACAGCAGGGCCTGAGTTAAAGGAGTGAAGATGAAGTGGCAGTAGATAAGATCAGAGAAATACTAGGGACTAGATCATGGAAGGTCTTGTAGGATTTGTGATTCTATTCTGAATGAGATTGGAAATTTTTGAAGCAAACGAATACATGAACTGACTTATATTTTACAGGTTTAGATATGTCTGCTGTGAATAGATAGGTTATCAGTAAATTGTGGGATCAGGGAGATGTGTTAGCAGGTGATTACAGTAGCCCAGACTAGATATGATTGTGGTCTAGGCCCAGGAAGAAGTGATGAAAAGTGCTTGGCATCTGGATTTATTTAAAAAATAGAACCAACTAGATTCAGATAATTTGCCATGGGATGAGAGAGGATGAGGAACAGAAGATGACTCTAAGGTTTTTGTACTGATAAACTAGAAGAGAAGAACTACTAATTATTGAAATGGGAATGACTGAGGTAGGAACAGGTTTCTGGAAGGGGCATCGTGAGTTTGGTTTTGGATATGTTAAGATTGAGAAACCTTTTAGACATCTAGGGCTGCTCAATATCTAAGTATGAAAAGTAAAGGACAAGTTGGATTGGATATATGTATTTAAGAGTCAACATCATATAGATAGAACTGAAGAAGAAGGGGAAAAAATTAAACATAATTGTTAGTAAGAGCCCAAATTGTACTTCATTCATGCCTTGGGCCCTGAGATTTCAGTTGTGGCTGAAAATCCCTGGTGAACATGAACTAGGTGAGGCTGACACAAACCAGAATGGTAGTAGTATTTGTTTCTCCTCCTCGAGTTTAGTTTCCTGTGTGGATTAGCAAAGTCACTCCATGACTTTGGGCTTCTTTTTAGCCAGCAATACAGATGCCTCTGGGAGTTGTTGTGAATCTCGGTTTATTAATATTTGCAAAAGTGCTTTCAGGTCCTTTGTTAAGAGGCATTATAGAGAAGCAGAGGGTTATTATTAAGGATGACATTTGCTCATTGTGATTAAAAATGACAAAATGAAATTTCAAGTGCAGAAGTCAACACTGCAATTTAATGTATAAAGGTGTCTTTGCATATCAACATGCAGCCAAATGAGGTCCATCTGTATTACAGAGATTTTTCTAGTTTGCTTTCAAATGAGGATTGGTTTTCAAGTGGAGAATTGAATGTAAGCAGACATCATCAGAGGCCAAAAATATACCGTTTCAACTAATTGCATCCGTTTGTACAATGGCTTTTTTTCCTCTTTAATTTATCACAGTCTGCAAATGGAGCCCAGAGAACTGTGTATTGAGGCCGCATCCACATGGTTTTATTTACCATTGCACACAGAATTTTATTGGGCTATAAAATAAATGGAATTCAGCTGAAGCAATTAGAACAGTACCTTCTAAGGCCACTGCACAAATTAGCACATACCCATGGGCCCTTTCCTGGAAGAAGCTTATAATATACAAAGAAGAAATGGGGTAGGAACTTGAGGGGAGTGTTGGGAAGTTCTTACTTATATTTCTATTCCTTTCTCAGAATATGTTGCTTGTGACACCGCCCCCCCCCCCAAAAGCTAAAAATCACTTGTAGGCTATATTGTAATCAAGGACCACCTGACACACTTGAGCTGACAAAATGTACTAGACAGACAGTGTTTAAAGGAAAATGAACTTGCTTTTTTAATGGCGACTGGGGAGAGAAACAGAAGACTTTAATAGAAAATTTATTTGCTGAATTTTGAGTGTCTCTCTCTCTTTTAACCTAAGGCAATTTTTCTAGTTTGTTTTGATCCACAGTTTAGCATAAGTGAAAAAAGCTAGAAGTATTTTGTAAGTCTTTATTACTTCTCCCAGCATCACCACTTAATGTCCAAATAACCTTGAAAAAGTTTCTTCACTCTATTACTCTTGACTCAGTTTAATTGTGTAAACAGTGACTTTAGAGTATGACCTTTTTCTCTCAGTTTCAGTATGGTACCAACTATATATGTCTCAAGAGAATGGCATCAGTTGGTGATAGGAACCATCCCTTCTCACCTCCACATACAAGCAAGAGGAAATGACTATGGATCTGTTCGATAGCTTTTGAACCTCTCAGTCAGATTAAGAATTAAATACAGTGTTTCCAGAGATCTGAGAAGAGATGGTTGAAAAAGAGTTTTATTTGAACAGAGCTATTGCTGAGTCTGTAATTCCCACTGAGTTTGGGGACAGCATGTCCCTGCTACTTTAGAACCGTATGCCTAGTGAGGGGGCACTCAAAGAGTCACTCAGAGGAAATAGACGGCTACATGTCTAGCTGTTGCTGGATTTATGTCTGAAAGAATAAAAACAGATTGTGGGGTGGGATCTGACTGCATGCCTAATCTCTAAGGGAAGAGGGGGGCTTTGGTGGAGGATCCAAGAGTTTTCTTGTGTTGTCGTTGTCCAGAATGTGTTTGGGATAAGGATGTTTACATTTATGATGATTAGGGGGACTATGCAGGAGAGAGTCTATGGAGGACTGTATTAACTTCTTTCCAATATGGTAACTTTGAGGGCTAAGGAAAGCTCAACAGAGAGAATGGAGGTACACCACTGCATGCCCAATAATAGATGAGAAAAGAAATAGAGGCAAGAAAGATCTTATTTAAAAAAATCTCTTCAGAGATTCACTGCTGGACACCTCTCTCCTGCATTTTCCTAATTCCAGACAAAAGACTACTCAAAATAGAGATTCCTGGTCCAAGAAAATGTTTGAGTACCCAGAAATGCCATGTTTCTGCTGGAATTTTTTCATTCAGAGGCGAGGTAGATTACCCCTACTGAATTTTAAGGAAATGCGAGAAGTGAGTAAAGTTGGTTTTTGTCACATTCCATTTGTCTTGCTTATTTGATACAAATGTTTTATGTGTGGAATGGGGTTGAAGTCAGTGCAATTCTGTGGAATCAAACAAACATATATTGAGTGCCTTTAATGTACAAAATCCTGGGAGATATAAAGATAAGCTAACCTTGAATACTTACTACCTATTGCCCTTGTATACCCAGTTATCTTTCTGTGTAGACATCTTTCCCTTTTACAGTCTTGGGCCTATTTTATTTTCTCCAGCTCTTTTACCCTTTTCTTACTCCGTTCTATGTTATAGCAGGCTGACTCTTACAAGTTTCTCAGGCTTCTCATTGGGTTTGATCAATGGCAGGCACTCTGAGAATGTTGTGGGAGATAGGAGTTTGGGGAGAGAGAGACCACTAGAACATTTTATATGAAACTTGCCTTTCTCATTCAAGGGGAACTTATAATTTCCTTGAAAATGAAAACTGGCTTAGTCATATATTCAGGACTGGCTACATAACTATTGGGACCCAATGCAAAACAAAAACGTGGAGGTTCTTATTCAAAAAGCAGAAAACAAGCTTTTTCTTTTTCTCTACAATCTCACTCTTGACCTGTCATGATGTTTATTTGCTAATTAATATTGCAGTTTCTCCAGTACAGGAATACTAAAAGAGTAAGTATAAACCCTTGCAGGCACCAAGGGACCCCACCCTATGACTTTGTGTGCACACAACATGTACTTGTGAGGCCATGGGCTGGGTTCTCTTTTCTGATAGTTGTCGGACCAATGCCTTTGGAAGTTGAGCCAGGCATCTACCCTCTCTATGGGCTCAACGCCTCAACTCCCTATGGACAGGTGACCCCCATATCAAAGAGCATTGCAACAGCTGTGCTAGGATGCACTAGATAGTCTAGCCTCCACCAAGTTGCTCTTCCAAAAGCATTATGGTGCTGACATCTCATGTGGCCACTGCCACACCCCGCCCTGGTATGGTTTGGGTTCCAGCACTGACCCTTCCCATGCTTGTGCCCAGGCCCTCATCAGTGATAGAGAGTGGCAGTAGAATGAGAAGGGGGCATCCTAGGATACTGGAGGACAGAGAGCATGTGAACGAGAACCCATTCCAGGGAGGCGACTGGAGGCTGGACCACATGTGAGCTGAATCTCTGAGTCCCTAGTGCATGCTTTATTGTCCAATTGGACTTCTCTTATAAAATACAAAACTAAAGATAAAATTATTAAGAATTTCAAAACAGTGATTGCAGAGCATGAAATCTCAACTCTAAGACCCTGTGTGACTACAACTGGTCACATGCCCATGAAGTCAGCCCTTCATTTATGTATTCTCTACCGTGCCTAACCCACAAGTTTATAAATACTAGATTATTAATAGCTGGATAAATAGTCCAATAAGTCAACGTAATAGTGAATGAACTAATAATTGATTAAATGAATTAGGTAACTAACCAATTAATCAGGCTTACTCAATTATCTGTTGCTTCAATTGAATACCAGAAATAATACACCAGTAATTAGCTAGCATTTATTCAATATCTCCCATAATCAAGATACTTTTAATGGCCAATGAGAGAAATATTGAGGTGAAGGTAAAAATTTGTAATATTTCTTCAGAGTCTAGCCTAGTGTTCCATAGCACTGGTGAAGGAGAAGAAGAGGGAAATGAATGGCATAGATTTTTTTTGGTTTAGGACCTCTAAGATATAATTTCTTACCTTAACATGGTCCTGAGGGTTCTATTCTGCCTTTATATTTTAGCTGCAGGAAATCTGGGGGTCTGTGGGAGAGGCAGAAAGGACTAACATCTATTGTTATTTTCCTATATACCAGATACTATCTTGGGAGTTTTTTGTATATTGTCTTATTGTATCCATACATCAGTCAAGCCTATGAAATAGCTGTTAATGTATCCATAAAATCAGTGAGGAAATGGAGCCTAAGAGAAGTCAAGTACTTTGATTAAAATCTCACCTATAAATGGAATATCAGGGATTCTAAACCTGATATACTTTATTCCAAAGTCCTAAAGTCTAGGCTCTTCCTACAAACAAACAAATGAATGAGTAAATAAATACTTTAAAATGTATTTATTTTTTGACACAGGCATATATAAAACTTCCAGGTTTGGAGTAGTTCCGTCTTTAAAAAATTAGTTAGATTGCAGTGAAAGAATAAATGATGCAATGATAAAAATAACAAAAATCTAAAGTGTTTTTTGAAAGCCATCATTAATAGCACTATTTAACATGAACTGAACACTGAACTCCTTTAAACAAAGTATTTGAAAGAATCAGTAACCTTAATATGTGGCCTTCCCTCATTTTCTATTTGAATAGAATTAGAATTTCTTCCTTTACTAATTATTTTATGTCTTTTATCTTCTGAAATCTAGGTGAATGTTACCTCCAGGGTGTTAAAAGCAAATTAGACTAACAAATAGCAATGAATAATTTTTCCTGTCATGTTTTCTGGGCTGTGAATTCTGCCTGAGATTTTATTGGGTGGATTAATTTCACCTAAATACAATTCCTTTTGCTTTTATAAGAAAAGGAAGATTGTTGCTTTCTTATCAGTCCTGATCTCAGTTTTGGATTACATGTTATAAATGATTAAATGCTGACATGTTTGGTCTTTGATGGAAAAATGATATGATACCTCTATATTGTTTTTTAAACAGGCTATAACATTTATCAAGCCCTAGAAATATTAGAATAAAACTGTTAGAAAAATGTCAATCACAATATTTGTTCCTCCATTCCCAGAATAGTTATTTATTTGGCATCGTTTCTGCACAAGACTTTCTGATGGGTAGAGAAGATGGAGTGTGGAAGTTGGAATTCCAGTTACAATGTGAACTTTCTCCTTAAGGAATCTACAGATTAGCACATGAGATAAGTGGCTAAAAGGAGAGCTGTCATATGGTAATACTTTCTGTACATTGGGATCATTATAACTAAATACCATACAATATCTGGCTTATACACAACAGTAATTTATTTCTTACAGTTCTGGAGACTAGACGTTGATCAGTTCACCAGCTTGCTTGGGTTCTGGTGTGAGCCCTCTTCTGGGCTGCAGACTGCTAACTCCTTGCTGTACCTTCATATGGTAGAAGGTAGAGAGGGAACTCTCTGGATCTCTTTTATAAGGGCATTGATCCTATTCATGAGGGTTTCACTCTTATGGCCTAATCACCTCCCAAAGGCCTCACCTGCAAATATCATCATATTGGGGATAAGGATTTCAGCATATGAATTTTTTGGGGACACAAACGTTCAGTCTATAGCAAATGCCTTCCCAAAGATAGGTACAGAGAAAGCCCTAGGAAAATTTAGAAGCAAGAAACATTGTTTCCAGCTGGAAGATTGGGAGAGACTTTAAGAAAGTGGTCCCCAACCTTTTTTGGTACCAGGGACCGGTGCTCCAATGAGAATCTGATGCCTGATGATCTGAGGTGCAGCTGAGGCGGTGATGCTGGCTGCAAATACAGATGATGCTTCGCTTGCACACCCACAGCTCACCTCCTGCTGTGTGCCCTGCTTCCTAACAGGACACCCAGTCTGCAGCCTGGGGTGGGGGTGGGGTGTTGGGGACCCCTGCTTTAAGAAGTTATGGAAGGGAGACAAAGTAAAAATGCTAGAATTAGGTCATTTCTTTGAGTCAAGGAAAATAGCCTTGAAGACTCTGTAAAGTCCATTGTTTTAGGTAGAATGTTATCTGTTATTTGTGTTTGTTTTGCTTATTGAATTTATGGAAGCACCTGAGGCTGGCGAACAAAGAACCTGAGAGTTCCAAAGTATGTATTTCTAGTCTTCATTTGCTGACTTATGAGAGACTTGAGGACATTGCTTTATTTACAGGCTACCAGGGCCCTATGTGATAAGAGAGTTGTTAGTTCATTCACTTATTTAGTCTCTAGAATATATTAATTGAGCACCTATTATGGAAAAGGCACTGAACCTACATATGGGGATAGTGTGGGCAATGTAGCTGACCTAGTTGTTGTTTTCATAACATATAATCTAGATCTTTGATACTCTAAGTGTGACCAATAGACCAGAAGCATCAGTATCATCTGAGAGTTGTTGGGAAATGCAGAATCTCTTACTGCCTTAGCTCCGCTAACTCAGAATTTGCATTTTAACAAGATTCCCAATTGATTCATACACATATTAAAAGCAGAAGAAGTTGAATTTGTAGCTCTAAATTGAGTTAAGCAAATAGTCTGGAAGCTAAGATGTCTTGGTCAAATCCTCAAGAGAACAAGGAAAACATAGATATGCAAGGATTTTCTTTATTGAGAATAGGTTATGGGTTTCAAAAGAAACTTCACTTAAAATGACTAAATGAAGGTAAAAACTAAATCTCAAATGTAAAAATTTGAACAGTATAGAGACTAACAAATCTAATGAGCTGAGATTTTTTTATTCTCAGTGATACTGAAGAGAACTCTTAGACTGCTCCCTAGCAGCCTAATACTTTGGGTCCTTTTATTTAAATATAATCAGCCTTTCTTTTCTTGCCTAGAAACTGTCCTTTGTCAATCTCAATTTGTGCAAATATTATTTATCCTTCAGTAACTGGTTTGAATGACACCCTCTCCTTAGAGTCTTTCTCAATTCCCCACCAAGAACCAATCTCTTTCTCTGAATATTCCCAGCAATCTATTTGTACCTCTCTATGACATTTATACATTTCTGTCATCATGTGCATATGTACAAGTCCATGACTTATTTCTTTCCCAATAGTGCCATTAAGGAAAAGAGGCCCATGCCTTATCTCTCATATATACAGCATGCTATCATCCACACAGTAGGTCAGCAGTTGTACTTCTTGAATGAACTGAAACATATAATTCACTATTGCATTTTTATATATGTTAAAATAGAGATGCAAACACATTAACTATGCTTAGTCAAAGGCCTTAAAAACCACCAATAACATTATTCAATCCAGAGTGTCTTTATTATGGTTAAGATTTATATTTAAAGAAAGATTAAATAAGTACAAATTAGTAGTTGATAGTTGGTCATGGGGATGGGGAGCTCGGCAGAGGGAATGCAGTTAGCATTAATATGATGGCTAGATGGAGGGTCGGGGGAGGGAGGGAGCAATTGGGGGGATCGTTTTATGAACTATATAATGTACTATATACTTAAAACTAATTTAGATAAATAAAAAAAACTGCTGTGTGCAGTGGAATTAAAAATGAAGAATATAAGGTGTTTATTTATCTATTTAATTTTTTTAATTGAAGAAATTATTTTAATTATTTTCCCCCCGTCTACCTTCCCTCTACACCCTCCCCCTTACCCTCTGGTAACCACTAGTCCATTGTCCATGTTCATGAGTCTCTGTTCATTTGTCCTGTTCATTTGTTGCTTTAGGTTTATATCCCACATGTAAGTGATATCATGTGATTTTCAACCTTTTCTGTCTGGCTTATTTTGTTTAGTATGATTATTTCAAGGCCCATCCATGTTGTCGCAAATGGCAGTATTTCATCTCTTCTTAAGGCTGAGTAACATTCCATTGTACCACAGCTTCTTTAGCCAGTTATCTATCGTAGGACACTTGGGTTGCTTCCATGTTCTGGCCACTGTGAATAATGCTGCTATGAACATTAGTGTGCAAATATCTTTTTGGATATGGATTTTCAAGTCTTTGGGGTAAATACCCAGTAGAGGGATTGTTGGGTCATATGGTAGATCAATTCTTAGTTTTTTGAGGAACCTCCATACTGTTTTCCATAGTGACTGTACCAATTTGCAGTCCCACCAGCAGTGTATGAGGGTTCTTATTTCTCCACATCCTCTCCAGCATTTGTTATTACTTGTCCTGTTGATTATAGCTATTCTAACAGATATGAGATTGTATCTCATTGTGGTTTTGATTTGCATTTCTCTAATAGCTAGAGATGTTGAGCATCTCTTCAAACATTTGTTGGACATTTGTATGTCTTATAGGGAGAAGTGTCTGTTTAGGTTCTCTGCCCATTTTTTGATTGGGTCATTTGCTTTTTTTGTTGTTATTGAGTCGTATGAGTTCTTTGTTTATTTTGGATATTAGGCCCTTATTGGAGGCTTTGCTTGTAAATATATTTTCCCATTTGGATGGTTGTCTCTTTACCCTGTTGATGGTTTCTTTTGCTGAGCAGAAGCTTTTTAGTTTGATGTAGTCCCATTCATTTATTTTAGCTTTTATGTCCCTTGCTTTTGAGGTCAAATTCATAAAATCCTCTTTAAGTCCAAAGTCCTTGAGTTTAGTTCCTATGCTTTCTTCTATGTATTTTATTGTTTCAGGTCTTATATTCAGGTCCTTAATCCATTTTGGGTTAATTTTGGTGTGTGGTGATAGACAACGGTCTAGTTTCATTCTTTTGCAGGTGGATTTCCAGTTTTCCCAACACCATTTATTGAAGAGGCTTTCTCCACTGTATTTTTTTGGCTTTTTTGTCAAAAATTATTTGCCCATATAAATACGAGTTTACTTCTGGACTCTTGATTCTGTTCCACTAGTCCGTGTGTCTGTTTTGTTGCCAATACCATGCTGTTTTGATTACTGTCACTAAGGTATTTCTTTTTTTATATAAACTTTTAATAGATACCTAAATACATACAATATGGTTTTGAAAGGAAATTATGTGTATACAATTGTATTCATAAAGATAAGTAAATGAATCAAAAGCTATACAACATTAACAGCAAATCCAAATACAAAGATAATTCTCTGAATTGCATGATTCATGGAGCATCAAAAACCACTAGTCTTTTAGTCCTTGTCTTATACTTTATTCTATGTCCACATTCTCTGCATTTGATTTGATCCTGGATTTTGTTTCATTTTCTGTGTGACATTCTCCACAGATACATATCATTGGCTGCTGCTTTGGGGATTGAATGTCCTTCTGAGTGTCCACTGTTGGTCCTCACTTAGCACTGAGAAATTCCTCATTCTGTGCTTCCAAACGTTGTGGCTTGTCACTGTCTCTCTAAAGTATTTTGCATCTTGGTTAGGGAGGCAAAATGTTTTATTCTAAAGAACAATAAATAGCACCAGAATGAAGAACATAATAAAGCTGTTAATCTAGCATAATTAAGTGCCAAAATGCAAAATAAGAATATGAGAATTCCGGGGTAAACAGAGATATGTCAGCGTTGGTGAGAGTTTCCCAAGAAGTGGATCAGACAAGTGAGGCTTGAATTGGGCTTTTAAGGATAGTACTGAGTTAAGGAAGAGAAGCACATAAAGTCTTTACACACAGAGATTCTAAGTGTTCGGAAAGTAGGAGAAAGAGGTTCTTTTCAAAGGACTCAAAGTCTTGAAAGGAAGACTGGTGTCAGATTAAGTTTTCCAGAGATGGTCACAGTAATGTTTCTCATTCCCCATGCTCTTCTGAAATTTCATTTGTCACTCCACCTTAAAAGGAGGGTTTGTGGCTCCTCCCCTTAAATCTAGACATGTTTATAATTGCTTTGACCGATGGAGTAGAATGAAAGTGATGCTATGTGAATTCTAAGGTTAAGTCCTAAAAGGCCAGCTAGTTTCTGCTTAGGTCTTTTGGAATGCTCATTCTCTGATGCTTTCTCATGGGATGATCCTTCCTGTGACCCAGGTGTCATGCTGTAGTAACTCAAGCTACATAGAGAAGTGTAGGTGATCCAGTCAATAACCCAGCTGAGCCCAGTTTTCCAGTCATCTCAGTCTAGGTACCTGCAGATTATTCCAACACCTAGCCATACTGCATCACTTGTATTCCTTTTAGTCTCCCCAGCTATAGCCTCAGATATTATGTAATGGAGATAAGCCATCCCTCTTGAAACCTGTTCAAATTCCTTACCCATAGAATCTGCAAGCATAATAAAATGGTTGTTTTATGCATGTCATTATTTATTTAATGCAACATTAAATAACCAAAAGAACCTCGTTTTCCCATCATCTCTTGTGTAATGATGGAAAGGGTACATATTTTAGAATTAGACTACACTGAGTTTGAATCTCAACTCCTTCACTTACTTAGTTGTGAATGCTGAGACAAATCAGAGTTTCAGGGCTCATTTCTTTATTTCTAAGATGGAGCTGGTCATACCAACATTACAGAGTCATTGGCAAAATTTAGTGAGATAAAATATATAAGAGGCCAAATACAAAATAGGTACCAGGTATTGAGGGTATTATTACTAGTATTTCAAATCAAAAGTGGGCTTGCCATGGTGATCACCACCATTACATGGGCCGGATGTAGGAAGGATACAAGAGAAGAGTCCATGGAGACACCAGTTCCCTTGGAGGTGTATGAGGGCCCTTTTCCTTATAAGATTTTGCTCAGGGGTCCTTAATTTATACAAATAATAACATTAACAATAACTAAATTTAAATTTTACTTTACAGTTTATGTAGTACTTTTGCAGATGTGACTATATTCAAATTCGGGGCAGCCTTGCATGGAAAATGATTAAATTACATCCTTTTGCAGATTTTTATAAGCAGTAGCTATAGGTAAGTAGTTCAGCAATTGGGCCATAACGCCATATTTCCTGAATTCAAATGTACCACAGATGTGACTTTGAGGAGGTAAATTAAACTCTCCTAGCTTCAGTTTTACCATCTCTAAAATGGCAATGCTATATGATATTTGTGGTATTGTTCTGAGAGTTAAACGAGATACTACATGTAGAGCACTTAAAACAATGCCTTGCATAGAACAAGGTATTCAATAACATGCTGTTATTATGAATTGGCTCAGGGAGTTAGATTTTCTAGGTTTGCACAGGTATAAATATTATCAAACCCAGGCCCTCACAATTATATATTTTCCTTTTCATTTTTGTTTAGGTGCAAGCTGACTACTGTGTCTTTTGGTGTGTGGCCACTATGTAAACACGTTCTTTGACTTTGCACTCTACAGATTCTCATGGGAACCGTTTGTGCAAAATCACTGTAATACCAATTCCAAATCTTGCCCAAGGATGATGTGGGCAGATAACTCTCATGGTTTATGTGTTATTACCAGGAATAGTTTCTCTGGAAAAACTATCTTGAATAAAAACGTATAACTAATAAGATCTCCTTTATGGTTGCCTCATCTTGATAAAATAAACAGAATACCTTGTTTTTTCCCAAGGCGTTGGGACTGCCCTCCCCTGTCCTGCTATAGTCGATATTGATGCTTTTTTAGGTATTCTAAGTAGAAAAGGTTTTCCTTGAAACACACTTTTTGTCAACTCTGATGTTTCTTTATTTAGATTTTTATCCTTCTCTGAAGACTTTCAAGTCACTGGCTTGTCTTGTGACATTTGCTACCCTAATGCATGGAACATACTAGTAAAACCTTGTTGGACTGCATCACCATCACAAGCTCCTCTAAAAGCATATCTCATCTCTTTTCTTATGCTTCCTTCATTCTTTTTTTTTTTTTTGCGCAACCACTTAATTATCTCTTAGATTACATAATTCCCAACTAGTGTGTCCGTAGCCTTTTAATATTCTCTATTTTGTAGTGTTTTCTAAAGTATACGGCTTCTCTATTCTTGTGCTTTTTGTATTTGTAGGCTGTCACTTTACCTGTCTGTGGAATGATGTACAAATACTTAGCTGAAGGTGACTCATTTCAGACCTTGCTTTTCCCACAGGGGAGAGAAAAAAAATCAGTCTTTAATGAACTTCGTGCTAAAGTAGATTAGCTGTTTTCTTCAGCTAAGATGGATGATGCTATCAACATTATTAAGTCACTAGGACTGAATTTCTTTCTGTGAAAATCCAATGTAATAAGTACTATTAAGACCCCTGTCAATCCATCTCACTGACATATTACAGTATTTTGGCCAAAAAGTAAAATGATACCAGTCCCGATTAAATAGTTTACTTTGTTATCTATTTGGTTTTCTTGCTTCCAAGTGGTTTGATCTTACCTACTGTCATTTGACAATTGGTTTTATTTCTCAAAGATTTCATAATATACTAAATGACCTAGGAATTGTCCAATTACTTAAAAAAATTGAAACCTCACTAGATTGAGAAAGCTCTCTTATATAACCTCATTTTAAGAAGTTTGATAAGGGTTTTGTTTTTACACATATATGAAGTATCTCTTAAGCATTTTTGTAACTGTCTCTACTGAGGGAATCTCTTAGAATAGAAAACTGTGACGAGTTTTCTGGCCTTGACGGCAGGAATGGGTGAGGTGGCCATGCCGCCTGGAAGACATTGGGGCAATCTTTCTCACAACCATAGGACCTATTGCTGAAAATCTCCAGAGCAAAATGAACAATCTAGTAAATACAATTTATGCAAGATTATGGGGGAGGGGAACATAGATGGTGGGGAAGGAGAGTTAAGGTAAAGTTTAAAAGGAGTGTAATAATATCTTCTACTGGAGGCTGATGGTTACTGACTTGTAACAGTAGTCTCCTGCTAATGATTTGAGCAACCTATTTCATTCACCTTCTCTAAATAAATAAATAAATAAAATAAGTGAAAAATTAAGTGAAAATTTAGATAAAAATCCTTTAGTGTTTCACTGGCATTTCATCTCTCTGCTTATAGAGATATTTTAATGAGTGTAACGTTTTCTTTTTTTCCTTTTAACATTATGCAGACAGACTCCTTAAGGTTAAATTTGTTCCTGGGTGGTTCTGTGTAACTTCTGAGCAAATTTTGCCGTCATATATATATATATATTTTTTGGTTTAAATCCACTTTAATAATTGGTGAGAGCCACTTGTGTCAGTGGGTAGTTACTGACCTTTATTTGCTGATTTGGTAAGTTGGGATGACCCCTGAGTAATTGAAATTGGAATTTGTCTCTTCTAACTTCTAATAGGAGGTAGATGTTGAATATTTGCAACATAATGTTCTTTAATTCAGGGAAGAAATGTGCTTCTGTCAGTATTACGTAGTGCAGAATTCTTTTGTTATTATTAGAAATGGGTTGAGAATTAGGAACAAAAAAAAAACAAATGGAAAGGTAGAGAATTTTTCACTGACTTGTACCTAAATTTACTTGCAAGGAGAAAAAAATTAATGGAAATCAGTATTCTTTTATTGTGTTTCCATTCCTCAAATAAATGACAAGCTATGCAAAGAAAGAAAAAGTGCTCGCCTGTATTTTATCTGTCATTCATACACAAATAAGCTTCTGATTAAAATACATTGTGGTGGCTCTGACTGAGAAGAATTTATCTGTCAAGAAAAAACTTGAAAAGGATAATGTTTTATTGTTTGATATTTTCAATGCTACCACTCTAATTCTTTATTGAGTTCAGTCCTATACAGACTGTAGAATTGCTAATGTTCCATCCTTATGTGGCTCACATCTTTACTGCGAAGCTTAATCTGAAGTTCTGCATGCTCTTTTCATCCATTTTTGTGTTTGTATATTACAAGTCCTTCTAACTATTTCTCTTTTCCTCCCTCAGCAAGATTTTCTCTTTTCTAAAGAATTTTAATTTCTTGAGGTCATAAATCTTTTTGATGCCTTCTATTATACTTGAAGTAAACTCAGTGCAGCTTTTTTTTTTTTTTTATTTTTTTTTATGCGGGGAGTAGTGGGGAAGTTGTTCCTTATCAACTACTGGAGGGAAACTTGAAAGGACAGTTATACCAGTGTACATATGCCCATCTGATGTAATGGCCAGGTGGTGCTGTAGATTCAGAGCAGTCACTCCTAGTACCACATTTGTGATGCTTATCTAAACAGTAAAAAAGATTAGAGTTGTTTCATTTGCTGTAGACGTTTTTAGGGTCAGTAGATAGGTATAGTGGGTATGTAATCCAGAGCCTTGCTACTCAAAATGTGGTCTGTGGACCAGCAGCACTGACATCACCTGACAGTATGTTAGAAATGCAGAATCCCTAGTTCTCCCCAGAACTTCTGAATCAGAAGGTGCATTTCAACAAGATCCTCAGGTGATTTATATATGCATTAAAGTTTGAGAAGCACTGGTCTTCCTTACTCCCTCAAGTTCTGCAATTATAATAGTTTTAGAATAACACTAGTGATAGTTATGTACCAAAAGTCATGCTAGAGCTTTAGATTTCATTGTTTCATTTAATCTTCATATCATACCTGAAAAGTTATTTTTCCTATCATCATCATTTGATAGTTATGACACTTATGCTTGGAGAGTTGAGGTTACTTATTCACTTATGCTCAGAGAGTTGAGGTTACTTATTCAAGGTCACACAGAGAAGCATTTATTCATGAAATAACTGAGAAACAGGGTCTTCTCCATGTTGGCTTTTGACTGTGACTTTTGAAATGATAAATTTTTTAATAGAGTCACACAAACTAGACTCTTTAGAAATAGACTTATAAACAAAAATAGACTTATCTTGTTATAATGAAAAAAGTAATTACCACATAGGTATGTTTGTGGACATGCTCAGATAGTCTGTGTTGTTGGACATCCTGGTGGGAAGGCAGGATAAACTCAGGAGGTTCTTGGTCAGCCTGGAAATAGAGTGATGGAAATTGACTGTTGGTAAGAGAGTTAATTGATAATGTTAATGTTTAATATTATCAAATAATGATAACTTTTGATGTAGCCATCTGTTCCATGGCCATGTATCTGCTGAGGACACTTGACTTTGATCGATGTTGCCCCTTCCCCTCAACAGTATTGGAGATTGAAAACACATCCTACCTCTCTGATGAATCATATTTTCAGGCAGATCATACCATTCTATTGTCATATTTTAGTGCTCTGACACATTTCTTTTCATCGGGGAAATCATAATCCTGTCTAAACAACATTTGAACATAATATAAAATAACTACTCCAAGTTATTTTTATTCACTGAATTAGTCTGTATAGACTACATGTTATATGTCCTTTAGGAAACATAATTAAAGTATTTATTATGCAGTAATGCTTTTTATCTTCCTTGAGAAATGATTACACTCGAATTCAATTGCTTAAAATATACGTGGATTTGCATTAACAGAATTCCCAATCTCTTAATAAAATACAAGATCTTATAAAGTATTAATGAGAAATACTTATTCATACCTTATATGTGCCTGGTACTCTTTTGGGATATTAGGTAAGCAAAATATACAGAAACCACTGACCTCATAGAAACTAAATTCTTGTAAAGGTCTATAGAAAATGAAAAAAAAATAAAATATGCACAACTAAGAAAATTATGAAATAGGTTAAAATCAATAAGTGATATGGAAAAAGTTAAAAAAAAAAGCTCAGAGAAAGAAAGAGTAGGAATGCTGGTAGATACAAGACATGGTATTATATAGGCTAGTTAGGGTAGACGTCGCTGAGAAGAGAAATATTAAATAAAGAATTGAAGAAGAGAGAACTAATCAGGCAAACATCTGGGAAAGAGCATGTTGATCCTGCCATAACCAGGCAAACATCTGGGAAAGAGCATTCAAGGTAAAGGCAATAGCCTCAACGGAGGCCTAAAATGGGGTCAACAAACAGCAAAGAGGTCAATATGGTTAGAGTAGAGAGAGGGAGGGTGGGAGAATGTAATAGGAGACAAATTAGAACAAGGGGACAAATCATGTTGATCCTCATAGGGTCTTAGAAGTGTTTTGTTTTTTACTCTGAGTTAAATAAAGGATTATTTGTGGTTTTGAGCAGAAAAACAACAGAGTTTGACTTTATTTAGAAAAATCACTCTGGATAATGTCCTGGAAATAGACTGTATGGAAAGGCAAGAGAAAAATCAGTAAAGCAATTATAATAATTCTCGAATGAATTAGTGGTGACTTGGATCAGAGACGTAGCAGTAGAGATGGGGAGAAGCATTAAGATGATGAATATATTTGAAGGTAGAGGCAAGATTTTCTGATGGATTGGATATGAGGCATAAGAGATAGAGGGAGAGCAGTCAGGATTGCTGAGATTCTGGCCTGATTATTTTCAATGATGGAGTAATCATCAGCTAAGATGAGGAAATCTGTGAGTGTGAGATGTTGCAGGGGAAGGAGAAAGATAGAAGAATGCAGTTCCGAACATGTCGAATTTGAAATAGCTAATATGTATGCAGGCGTGGATGTTAGTAGGCAGTTGGGTGTACAAGTCTGAGATATGAGAGAAAATATGGGCTAGAATTGTAAATTTGGGATTTGTGGGCATATAGATGGAATGTTACAAGACTAGATGAGATAACCTAGGAAGTGAGTATAAATAGAAAATCAAGAAGAACAAAGGAAACAAGCTCCCAAATACCCCAACTTTAAAATATCACAAGGAAGAAAGGAAGCAGCAACAGACACTGTGAAGGAGCAATTACTAAGTTAAAAACAAAACTGAGATCGTGTGATATCCTAGAAGTCAAGTGTAGACAGTCTATCAAAGAGGAGGGAAGACTTTTCAGCTGTCTATAATGTAGAAAGTTGCAAAAGACTCTTTCATCCTAACCAAAACAAAACAAAACAAAACAAAACAAAAACCAAGATAAGCTACCAAAATCATAGAATTTTAAAAACCCATCAGAAAACTTAATATATAAAGAAACATAAATTAATTCCATTTCAGAAAATGATGAGCTCTTCCTAAGAGAGAAAAGGCCCACGCCATTCTTAAAACTGGGAAAGCATTGGGTAAAAGAAGTATGTACCATAATGTCAGTAAGGATAAACCAGCTGAACTTTTAACAGACTTTTATTGGCCACATGGTATGTAATATTAGAATTCTGAGGAGCCAAGCCTGGAGCAAGTATATGTCTACCGCTGACAGTTTCCAATGGGCCTCTATGAAATGCAAAGATAGTATGGTGAAGACCGGGGACCAGGAGGGATGGCTGAGAGGGCCCCTGCTGAAGTGTGCAGACTCCCAGGTACAAGGCAGTCATGCTCTGAAAGCTAGGAGCGTGAAAATAAAGCTGAGAGGAGTTCATCTGCAGCACTCTGGGCTTTCAGCCACTAAAGTTTGGAACTAGAAGGACGGTGAGTGCAACTTCACCAAAGTACTCTGGTACCAGAGACGATAAACCAAACTCTGAAGGCCAGTTAAAGGGCAGGAAGGCTGAGAAAGATTTTCCAAGGTGCAGGAAATTGGGGATAAGACTGGAGAGCAAAGAGAATTCCATGGGGCCCTCAAAGTGGGCAGACTGATCATAAAGTAGAAGATTTTTCTTTGTTTGGAATGCTGTAAAGGAATAAGAACTGTCTGGAATTTCACCAATGCCTTGTGAAAAGGAAGAGTCTTGATCCCACCAGTGAAATATAAAATATATATAAATATATAAAAATTAAAAAAAGTATATTTTTTATATATGTGTATATATATAAAGCTGCAA
Source organism: Pteropus medius (assembly GCF_902729225.1). Classification (NCBI taxonomy): domain Eukaryota; kingdom Metazoa; phylum Chordata; class Mammalia; order Chiroptera; family Pteropodidae; genus Pteropus; species Pteropus medius. The sequence continues at coordinate 29,070,119 of NW_024349802.1, read as the reverse complement.
CAAAAACCAGATGCAGCTTAACTGCAGTTAAGATCAGCTCAGTTGCCCATGCTGGCAGCCTGATAGAAGAAAGGGTATGCCCCTTTCTGGAGGTGAATATCACTTGCTTTAGTCTCTAATGTTATTTTATGACAATATCATAACATAAAATAAACTATGAGACATACTAAAAAGCAAAAATATGCAGCCCATAGTCATGAGAGGAAGCAGTAAATAGAAGTATATACAGAAATAGTCCAGATATTATAACTATCAGAAAGGAACTTTAACATAAATCTGACAAAAATGCTCTAAGAATCTACTGGAAAAGATAGACAATGTGCATAAAGACATGAAGTGTTTTTCTAGAGATATACAAACTATACAAAAGAATGAAATAAAAATGCTAGAATTGAACAAAAAAAAGATTAACAAGTAAAGAATTCATTAGATGAAGGTAACAGTAGATGGACTAGAGAAGTTCAGTGAACTTGAAAAACAGGTCAATAGAACATATCCAAACAAACAAGCATCAGGGAAAAAGAGTGGAAAAAAAATAGAACAGCTCTGTGGGACAATATCAAATACTCTAACATGTAATTGAAGTCCCAGTAAGATACAAAAGAGAGAATGGGGCAGGAAAAAAGAAATCTCGTAGTCTAGAAAAAGGGAGAAAATTGTCTTTTTTGGATTATATAATTCTAGTCATATTCGAAGACTAAATCACGGGCTACATGTATATCCAATGGAGGCTCTCTTTAAGACCTTTTTTCCTAGTTAAAATGCTCTATCATGACATATCTTGGCTTGAAATTAATAAATATTCATAAAGGTAAACCTTAAGAAGAATATGCATAGTCTAATGAGAGCCCTCCAAAGAGAATTGAAACTCAAAGTTTTGTCCTCTGACTAATGGATATATGATCAAAGCAACTGCTGCACAAGCAGGCTGGGTATTTCGTAACTAAAAATGTATCATTTTAGTTGCACTTTTATGTGGCTGTTTTGTTTTGTTTTTCCTCAGAGATTTGAAAAATTCTGCCTGGTGTCTGGTAGGGAGACAGTGTTCCTAATTCAAAATTCATAGTGGTGGTAGCGTGTCCGAGGAGTACCCTGAAAGCGAGCCAGCCTCCAGAGTGTTACAGAAGAGCTTCTTATCCTTCCATTTTCCATATCTGATATAATTTTGGCCTTGAGAGACCAAATGTCAGAGTTTTTACAGCGAATAAATTTCATGAGTGAAGCACACTGCCGTTGTAGTGATAAGTGGAACGCTGTGTTTAGACTGTGCCATCATTTCACTCTTTTCCCACGGGCCAGTAAAAATGAGTCAGATGAGAAAGAGGACCATCTGGTGACTGCACTCTGTAATGATGGGAAGGTCAGTATGGATCAAGAGGGCAGGCTCATTTCTAAAAATTGAAAACAGAAAACAGGGACATTTTTATTTTCTTATTGCAGGTATAACCTCTGGAGCAAAGAACTACATTTTATAACATGTGAGATGGGAAGAATACCTACCACTAGTTGTGTTCCTAAAAATGAGACACCAATCTTTGGCTAACAGAAGTGTTTTTAATGGTTCCATTTGTGGGAAAAGTTGCATGTGCACTTTTGCAAATTGTATTACATTTTAAAATATTTTTCATGAAGACTATTTTTTTTAATTGACTCCCAATGTTTGGTTAGACTTTATATTATAACTCCAGTGGACATGTTATCTAAATAATTTTAATACCATCTGAACTCATTGGATTCATCAAGTGTTCAAGAATTCAGCATTTATGAGGATTTTCACTAAAGTTGATAACATACATTTTATCCTTTTATTTAAAGTTGAAATAAATTATATAATACTGATCTTAATTATTTTCTAATTTAGCCACATCATTTTTTATACCTGTTCTGGTGATAAGGAATATGCCATCAAAGAAAATAAACATGCATTTAATTGAAATATGTTGAAATACTAGCCCTTATCAAATGTTAACTCTGGGCCAGAAATATGCCAGATATTTGCAAATATACAATTATTTAATCCTCGTTACAATCCTGTGATAGAGTTCTAAATTTAACCCATAAAGAAACTGAAGCTTGCAGAATTGAAGTAACTTGCCAAAGGCACATAGCTCTAAAAGGCCAGAAAGAGACTCAAAGCTTGGTTTGTCTCGTCTAAAAGGCCGTATTCCTAACCACTAAATCGTGGTGCTGAGTACCACAGTCACAGTTGCATCTGCCATATCTCCAAGGTCAGAGTCTCTGACGTCCCTTGTAGGGAGTGAGTGCTCATGAATTCTTATTTTATTCAGTAGGTTACAATCTATTTCTATTATATCTTAATTTGATATTTAAAAGATGATTTTAATGGGCAGCAATGTTTGAGAAACCCTATACTAAAGTCAGTTATCTTCACTCATCTGTTTTCTTTTTCCAAAGTTTGCTTGTCAATTCTAGTTTACTATTGTCGCCTCTCCCATTCTTTTACTAAAATCTTAGAGAAGTTTCAGAAGGTAGTGGTAATAGTGTTGTGTTTAATATGCCATTGTTAGCCAGAGGTTTTTTGTTATTTCAAAAAATAAATGTTGACCATCTTGTTTAAGGAAAAACACATGTGCACCAATAATTTTAAGTTAATAAACAAAGACAACATGTGCTAGATTTACTTTACTATATTATTAGTAGACTATATATAGTATTTATTTTGCATTATACACACAGAGACATTTATTTATTTATTTATTGAAACTTCCAGACTTTATGAGTTTGCATCATTTCTTAACTAAAGCAGAGAAAGCATTTCCTTGGTTTGAACTGTGTTAAGACCACCATATAGGGTAGACTCACCTGCACTTATCTTGCTAATGAAAAAATTAATCCACATTCCTTTTGAGACTCTGGGGCTGATTAGCAATTCATATCTGCTTTTACAAAAACTGGTAGTGACTCTTTGTGTCTGAAATTGAACAAGCTCAGCTCCCAGATGATGTCACCTGTTTATTGCCACAATTCAGTATTTAAATAATTCAATTTAAAAAAAAATCCCAGAAATAACACAAAAGGGAAATAAATCAGCCAGAAAATTCCAATAACAAGCAAACATAATTAGTGAAACTCTCTCTCTATATAACTTTGTCTAATTCGATTTCTTAACTTGAAATATTGGGCAACCTTATCTGCACATTATCACTATCAACTTTACAAATATAGAATTCTTGGTTGTCAAAAGGATAGGTTGATATTTTGGAAGAGGATTCTAATGAGCTGAAGTGATTACTCAGAGGTTAGCCTATGGTGTTTTAGTGGTGATGTAGAATCTCTCAACTTGAAAGTTAGTTGGCAAAATGCTGAGCTACAGAAAAATTCACATTGACTTTATGATGAATGGTTAAGTCTCCCAAAGGTTGAGTAAGCCAAGATATTCCCTACTGAGTGCTCGTTCAGACAGTCCTTAGACAGGCAAAATTTTTTCTGAAATCAGTGTCCTTCACCAACATAAGTCAACCTTTTTTCTTGTCAAATTATCACTGACAATGTTTCTTTCCTGTAATGTGTGATTCAGTTAGCTTTCTGAATACAATGTCCTTGTGGTTGATGCTTCCAAAATAATTTTCTTCTGGTTTCTAAATGGACACCTGAAAAGTCCTGTGCCTCCACTCCCCACTCCAGCCCCCTCTGCTTTCTAACTCCAACCATTTGGAAAGCATCTCCAAAGTGTTTCAAAGGCCATCATTTTTGTTCATAGAGGAGTCAAATCATAGTGGTTTGTTTTAAATTAAAATCTATATGCTATGAAAGAGAGAAGAACTAGAGTGTGAATATAAAAGAAATTAAAAATAAATAATAACGAGGCGATAATTCCAGACATGGACTTATGCCTGGGAATAAGTATGAGAGAGGCAAAATGATGCTCTTAGTTTCATTTTTCCTGACTTCTCACAGTGTGAGAACAATCAAGGCTGAATCAGATGATACTTGCAAGGCAATCTTTGGAAAGTACGTATGAATGATTTTAAGGGGTTTTCTTCTATTAAAAAAAAAATGAACAAGCAAGCAACCCCATGTTTTCCAGCTTGGGTAGATCTTTGAAGAAGAACTTATAAAATTAGATCCATAGAGAAATATAAGCCAACAAAGAGAGGAATTAATATTATCTTCATAATTATGTACATAAAATTATGTTCAATGCTCTATTACAGAACTAAAATCAAAGGCAATAAATAGGAATATCCAGCAAGCTGTAAAGAAAAGTTTAAATTCTGAAATGAAATTCCTGGAGTGAAATTTTAGACAATTGTATTTTAAGGATAATTAAATAAATTTTTAAAAGTAATTTTAATAATATACAATTTCACTTATTATGCCAAGCTTACAATCAAATATCTTTTTAAAAGATCAGTTTTATAAAAGAATCAAATCATGACTATCATACAGATATTAAAATCAAAATGTGTTAAAGCTTTTATTTAACTCATCACCCAGATACCTGTCAGATGTTGTAATTTGTTCAAAGGAGAATCCAAAGGCTAGACACATTTATAGATCAGGAATATTGAAACAAATGAACGAATGGAGGCAAAACTAGTTTTACCATGTGGAGTGGAGGACTGTGGGGAGAGGGTTCTCCCTCGACCAGACAAAATTCAGTTGCATATTTATAGACAAAATTATTTTATATTGCTATTAGTTATTTTTAACTTCCAAAGTTATAGAATAACTCCACTAGAATCAGAATTAAATAATACAAAAATATATGCTTTTAAAGCAATTCAAATGAGATATTATACACACACAAAAAAATGGTTTGTAAATTGAAAAGTGCTAACTGCAAAGAGTTATTAATATAGTGTGCGTATTATATATCTAATGGAGGCTCATTTCTTATTTATTTTTGTTCCCTCTTGTGGCTTTTCATTATACTTAAATCCCAACCAAAATTCTTAGCATAGGTGGAGTAAATTGTTTGCTAAGGTGACCACAGCAATTCCTCCAATCCCTGTCCCCATACCCTTGCATATGTGAATTCATTGCTCCATCCATCAAGAAGGGGAGTCTGTTTTTCTCTCCTCAAACTTAGGTTGCCTTTTAACTTACATTGACTAATAAAATATAGCTTGATTAACATCATGCAACTTCCCACCTTGGCTTCAAGAGGCCTTGAAGCTTTTGCTCTTGCTCTCTTGAAACTATTTGGTAACATATGAAGTAGCTTAGCCTTGCCTGCTGGAAACACATGGAAATACTAACAGCCAGCACCAACCACCAGATATGTGAGTGGAGCCATCTTAGACCATCAGGCTCCAAATGAGTCTCCAATTGAGACTGCAGAAAAATGAGTGACACTAGGTGAGTCCAAAAGAAAATACCACTTCAACAGAGCCCAGCCCCAAATGCTGAGCAAATAAACTAGCGGTGGCTTTAAGCCACTAATTTTGGGATTATTTGTTTTATAGCAATAGGTAATTGAAGCATGGACTTCAAAATTTTGCCTACTCTAATCTAGCCCCTGCCTACACTTTCAAACTTATCTTCTGTCATTCTCCTCCTTGTATGTTAAGGTCATCCACAGCAAGTCATTTCTCTGATCTTAAAGGTACCAGGTTTCATTTTTGATATTCTATATTCTTAATTTGCTCTTCTTCCTTATGCTGCCTCAACGCTCCTTTCCACACATATAGGTACATTCTTATTCATAATTAAGATTACAGTCTAAATATCACCTTTTCAAAAAACACCCCTTCTATCCCAAAGGTAGTTGGGGTTCTCCATATTTCTCTTAGCACTCTTACTTTTCTCTTATAGCACTTATCACAATTACAATCAAGTTTTTTAAAAACATTTTTCTTCTCTAGTTGCCAGTGAGTTCCACAGAGCAAGGATCACTAATGTGAGTGGAGCCATCTTAGACCATCAGGCTCCAAATGAGTCTCCAATTGAGACTGCAGAAAAATGAGTGACATCAGGTGAGTCCAAAAGAAAATACCACTTCAACTGAGCCCAGCCCCAAATACTGAGCAAATAAACTAGTGGTGGCACCTAGTACAATGCCTATAATATAGTAGGTTCTTTGTAGGTGTTATAAGTATTTATTGAATAAATAAATGCTTCACAAATATTTTACGAATAAATATTTACTATTAACATCATCATTATTATTATATGAATTGATTTTCAGTACTAGGCAAGTTCATTGTGCCAGGAATTGTGTGGTTCTATAAAGTCAATGATTGAATAACTGTCAATAGATGAATTTTTTTATTCTAAAATAAGTGAAAACTATTCTATCAATTGTTAAATACATAAAACTAGAAAGAAGTATTTTTTGGGTGAGAAGGAAATAGTCATCAATATTATACAAAATATTGTATTTTATTCTCAAAGATAAAAGATAAGTGTGTCAGAATATTAATCTGGATGAGAGAGAGGGCAGGGTTTTGCGTTTTTTCCCCCAAGGAAATACCTTTCATCATGAGCAATTGTTAAGACTCAGACCTGAGAAAGAGGTTATCTTTTAGGATCTGTAACTGGAATATTCAGATATGCCATAAACATTTTTATTCCCAAAGAGTGCTGCATGGCATATCACTATTTTAGAGAGGGTGGCTCAGCTTAAATTTCTGCTATATTTAAGTAATATGGGTGCAGAAGTGGAACTTCATAGCCCTCAAGTCTCCAGTGAATTGCTGAAGCAGCGAAGTCTTATTACTGTTCAACAGGACTGGTGGTTTTATGGCCTCGTGACAGAGCCATTTATGATTCTACAGAATATACGGCAAGCATAGCTTTGCCTCAGGTCAAGGGCCTTAAGGGGTTTATATAATGCTAAATGTTGAATAGATGTGTGTATATATATATATATATATATATATATATATATATATATATATTTTTTTAAATATGATCTTCCAAAATCTCCCAAAGAATAGAGGAAATCTAACTCTGACTGCTGACTTCTGTGCTAACTCTGTGAGATAAGGCAGTTCATTCGAGCTTTCCTGTCCTCAGTTTATTCATCTCCAAACTCTGGGTGATTGTCTTAAGTAATGACTGAGGTCACTTATGCTTGTAATGGCCATAGATGATATAGCGTATAGCCGTGGATTGTCTGGCACATCCGCATCTAATAGGGGGCAGGTGTTAGCATGCAGATTCCTAGGCCCTTGCCCAGATCTAACAAAGCAGAATAGAAAGGGTGGGAGTAGCGGGAGGGGTTGGTGGTGGTGGTGATGGTGGAATTTAGGAATTAGAATTAAAAAAAAGAGAAATAAAAACCTGTTTAGATTATTCAAAAGCACATTTATGTCCAAGAACCACCTCTTATATTATCAGGATTCTCCAGCGTTAGATGTGAGGATATTTACTTCTTATATAGACCTGAGAAATATTATATGAAGGAAACACCAACATTTTAAAAATATTAGCAGCAGAAGACAGTTGGTTGACTTACTCTGACTTTCTTTTTTAGATACTGAAGTTGAAATCATTATAGGCAAAACCTTACATAATTTTTATAAAGTTCAGACCTTATAGCATTTAAGGTCTTGCAACCATTCAATCAACACCAAAAACTTCACAGGGAATAACCAACTAAAATAACTACTCCACATCTACATTATTTTGGTATTTCTGTTCCTCATAGCTTCCTATTGTACATTATGAGAAGCAGAGCAGTGACTGAGCCAGACTATCTACCTACCTACCTACCTACCTACCTAATTATCTATTTATGTATATATACACGCACATACACAAACCCACATAATATCATGTAAAGACGCTTGGATCGTTCCTCAGATTTGCAGTCATATTCCTAGGCTGCTCTCAGTGTTAATTTTTATCTGAGTTTATGGGCATAAAACATACACCAAGAAAGTTGAGAGATCCTGAGTTCTCTTCCCCAGGAGAAGTCTCTGCAAAACATTTTGACATATGAAGTATTTTGAGTTGATGTCTTTTAGATATTTCTATGAGTGGGCAACACAGCCATTACCATCACCATTTGATCAATGAAGGATTTTGGTGACAATAGACTTGTCCAGTTTGATACCCTGATATAATAGAACTAATCCAAGAATCATTTTCAATCTTTTGGTTTTGAATCTCATGCTTTGTTCCACACCCTATTCATGCCACAGTTCAGAAGTTTTTCTGTATTTTTCTTACTTAAGTCTTGTAATTAAAAACATCTGTGTGCTCGGAGTGACGGAAGCAGAGTTATCGCACTGAATATGTTGATAAAAATTTATTCAAACCTCCCCATTCTGATGGCTACTATAGTGACTACATGACATAAAATTAGACGGCGGCAGAAGGTGGGCTTCGGCAAAATCCATTAAAGATATCTCAGGGAGAGGGAGATACATGATGAGAGCTATGTTTACTTAGAAAGGTGCCAGTTCTATTTCCAAAATAACAAATAGCTCATGGATCTGGTCTCTAGTCTCCATTTCTTCTGCCACTACTTCAGTTTAGGCTCTGTTCGGTTTTTATCTAACACATAGAAGTTACAAGAAAACAAAAATATATTGAAAGAAGGAATGTCTCCTAATTGGTTTTCACCTCCTTTCTTTTTGAAAAAGGCTTGGAAATAGCAGCATGAGGACTCAAACCAGAGTTTGAGGGGTTCAGAGTACAAGCTTTCAACTGCCACAGATCATTAGTCACTTTTACAGCCTACCTAATAGACTTGAGAGGCTGAATTTCGCAGCATCAGCAAGAGGCTCTTTAGCAGGTTAGATTTATTATTTGTAAAGTTCAACTTTCTACAATCTCTGCACTCCATTTTGCTACCATACTGAAACTTCTTGGGCAAGAAAATTACCATATGCATTGAGGTTTTTAGTCAGATCCTGTTACTTCCTCAATGTTTAGCTCCTTCTTTTTATTTTGTTTAGACCATGAGTTCACAAAGAGGAATGTTTACAAACTGAAGAGTCAGCTCTGTGAGGATACTGGCACAGCCCTAGATATGGCATGACTTGCCAACTTGCTTCGTGCCAGAGTCTCTTTCAGAAACTCTTCAATCACTCCTTTGGGGGAAAGAGGGCTGTTTAAAATTCCTTCATAATCTGCAGCCTCTCTGCAGGAGAGCAGCTTTAGGGAGAATGGTGAAAAGCAGAGCCAGTCAGGCTCCTTTTGCTTTCTTTATTCGGCTAGGTCACACACTAGCTGTGATTGGGAAGGAATGTTATGTAATTATGACAAGTCCCTAGAGAACCTTAGTATTAATATTAATTAAAGACACTCGTATTCCACTGGACACTTTGTTGGCCACTAACCATTCCCTCACCACAACTTTGGTTTCAAAATAGGGCTCAGAGTCATTTGGATTTGAAAAGCAGCATTTTTAGTTACATGAATATAAAATATAAATATCACCCTAATAAGCAGATGACATTGTGTGAGAATTTCCAGATTAATCCACCTAAATCAAGAAGAGAGAGACCTGTCTGAAAGTATTTTTTGTTCCTTGGTGTTCATTCACTGGTTTTTATTAATTTGCTGCTTTAGTTTTATTTTCAGCAATACAAATCTCAATGAATCTTTGCAATGCCCGTAGTCACCCAGCCAGAGACTTATTGAGGCTTGCTTTGGTCATTCAATTAAATTTTGGCCAGTGAATTTTGAGTATAAGTAATACCTGCAACTTGCTCATCACTTCTTTAAAAAGGAAGCAGATAGCCCTTTTTTTATAATTTCTGTGAACTGATCTCAATATATGGTGCAGATGAGCCAGCTATAATTGTGAGGAGGAGGGCAAGACCCTAAGTAATAGGGGTGATTAGAGAAACCTGAGTTTCTGGACACCAAGTATAGCAGAAGTTCTTGCCTTTTATGTTCTCATCTATTTCTCAACTATTATTTTGAGAGAGAATAAACTTATACTTTGTTAGAGATTCTGTAGCTTTGAGGCTTTTGGTATAGATATTTAGTTTTACCCAAACACAAAATCTTTCTCTACAGACCTAAATCTGGAGTACCTTTCACTGATTCAAGATGGCCTTGGTCTGAGCATCTTAAAATATCCACGGAGACAGAACATGGTCATAGTGGAATCAAAAGCTAGTGTATCTAGGGAAGTCAAAAGAAACTTTTGAAAGGTAGTGTGGCCAAATGGCCCAATACATGTCATAGCACCAGATGGATATACTCCTTAAATGAGTCATGCCCTGCATAGCAACATTTTGATCAATGACAGACCACATCTACTATGGTTGTCCCATAGATTTTAATAAAGCTGAAAAATTCCTATTGCCTTGTGATGTTGTAGCCATTGTAACGTCACAACATAATGCATTACAGTTGCCAACAGTATTCAGTATGGATAGTAATTTGCTGTACAATTTGTAGCTTAGGAACAATAGTTTATACCATAGAGCCTGAGTGTGTAGTAGGCTACACCATCTAGGTTTCTGTAAGTGTAATGTTCGCACAGTAACAAAATCACCTAACAATACATTTCTCAGAACGTGTCCCTGTTGTTAAGCAATGCATAACTATACTACTGAACTTGAACTTTAGTTTTGTCATCCGTAAAAATAATGAAAATAATACATGCTTTACAATATCGCTGTGGAAATTTTTAGCAATGATATATATGAAGTATCTAGCAAAAAAATGTTTCTCAATAATGCTAGTTTTTTTTCTTCCATTTTTTTCTACTTATTTCAGCCTTGATTGTTTTGAGGAGTACAGTCTTGTTGGTCAGACCATAAATTTTTGTATAAAGAAGACTTTTTTTTCTTACTTTTCCATATAGTGTTAATTAATTGGAAATTTTCTGTGGTTTTAAAACTGATAAAGAAAGGATATGAGCTGAGGTAGGCAATGGCCACTCACCTGTTCCTTCTCCTCTCTCACTTCATAAATACCAAACTTTGGAGGAGTGTGGAAACGGGGAGGGAACTGGCAGTGTAAATAATTACTCTCCTGAGGGTTGGCATAGCTGTTATCAAGAGTGCTTTTAATAGAAGTCATTTCCAAAACGCCCAGAAGCAAATGAAAAATAACATAGACTCCAGAGCTCTGTCCGTGGCACAATCTATTTCTTTCACCTTTATTGACAGGATCTCCTCTACTTAAGGATTTGCTATGTTGACAAGGGTACTCAGTATTGATTAGAGTTGATGGTAGTCTAGTTGACATCTCAACTCCCTGCACTTTATTTTTTAATTGAAGAAAGCCTTTATAATCTAGTCACTTTCCATTTTCTCTTTGATCCAAGAATCCCTGGGGAAGGAAGGTCAGCCTCGAATCAGCCTGAGGGAATGTGGTTTATTTAGGATTGTTCAGTGTCTTGAATAGAAAGAAAATAGGCAAATTATATTGAAGTGCATAACTTAACATTTTTTTTCAATTACAATTGACATGAAATATTTTATATTAGTTTCAGATGTACAGCATCGTGGTTAGATATTTATGTAACTTATAAAATGATCTCCTGGTAATTCTGAAATCCACCTGACATCATGCATAGTTATTACAATATTATTGACTGTATTCCCTATGCTGTACTTTACATTCCCGTGACTATTTTGTAACTACCAATTTGTACTTCTTAATCCCTTCACCTTTTTTACTCAGCTTCCCAATCCTCCTCACCTCTGGCAACTATCAATTTGTTCTCTGTATCTATGAGTCTGTTTCTGTTTTGTTTATTTTGTTCTTTAGATTCCACACATAAGTGAAATCATGTTATTTGTCTTTCTCTGTCTGACTTATTTAACTTAACATAATATCTTCTAGTTCCCTTCATATTGTCATAAATAGTAAGATTTCATTTTTTATGGCCAAGTAATTGTGGTATAAATATGTACCACAATTTCTTTATCCAACTGTCTGTTGATGGGCACTTAGGTTGCTTCCAGATCTTGGCTATCATAAATACTGCTTTAGTGAACATAGGAATGCGTATATCTTTTCAAATTAATGTTATGTATTTCAGATAAATACCCAGAAGTGGAATTGCTGAGTCATAAGGTAGTTTTTAAAAAAATTTTTTTGAGGAATCTCCATAGTATTTTCCATATCTAGTGCACAACTTTTGATAACACACTATAATATGATCCTTCTGTGTGAGGAAGAGCATGAAACATAATTGGATAACTATACTCTGGGATGAAATTAAACTTAGTTCAAATCCTTGCTCTCTCATTTACTAAGACTAAAAGTATTCAAAAACTCTGAACCTCAGTTTCCTCATCTCTAAAATAGATGATGATAATGTCTCTATATCAAAGATAATAATACTTACCTCAAGAATTAATGTAGCATGGGTTAACTGACAGTATATGCAAGGCATCTAGAATATAGTAGATGATCCAGGATAGCTATTATCTGCTCAAGCAATATGTAATTGAGACACTTCTTTTTGAAAAAAAAAAAATATATATATATATATATATATATATATATATACACACACATTAGAAATGTCTTATAGAAGGTGAACTCTGACCCATTCTGAGCAAGTAAGACTCATCCTATGCAAATATAAATTCAAGAAAGTTTCCAAAACCAATTGTAGATGGTGGGTTTTATTGCCTATAATTATGAAGCATTTATGATCTCTTTCATTGATATAAACATATATATCTACATTCTTTTCCAACCTATGGAATCGTACTATATTGAAGATTCATTACCTGCTATTCCCATGTAGTAGATGATGCTTTAAATTCTAATTCACTTATTTAAGTATAAATAATATGCAAGATCATAGAAATTTGTGGCATAAACTATATATTGGATAACTCAAAATTGATTTCCAATCCCTCTTTAATTCCTGTGCTTACTAGGAAATTTAAATTGCACTAACAGCTTCGCTTGAAGTTAAGGATATCATATGACACCCTTAGGAATAATATATTCTGATGAATAAGATGTAAGTGGAAATCTGTGAAAGTGTTTGGAGAAAACAATTATATTTAAGAAGAGAAAAAGAGGGTGGGATATAAAAAACTTGTGAAGTTTTTGCCCTACCATCTTCTTTGTTTCTGACATGTGACTAATGCTTAAAAGTGGAGCAGGCATCCTACATTTCAATATGCTAAAAATTGTGGAGCTAAAATATGGAAAAGACCAGAGTTTTGATACCATCAGTGAACACCCAAATCAATGCTTGAGCCATTTATGTCATTTTGCAACAAATACTTATTGGGCATTTACAAGTTAAAAACATACTCTTTTAGATTTTGGAGATATAACAGTGAAAATAACAGACAAATGTTCCTGTTTTTAGGAATCACGTTCTCGTGTGAGAAGAGAGATAAAAAACAAATTTTGAAGAGCGTATGGGAGTGGGTGTGTGTGTACGGAATGTCAAAATGATAAAAACATCCTAAGAAGAAAAATAAATCAGGGAAAAGACAGTGTTCAGAAGTACTAGGGTGTGGGTATGTTTCACTGCTGAAATACTCATGAGAATTAGAATCTGGAAAGTGAGAGATGACTTGAGTTCTGGATTGTATGTTATAAAGTACAATTTAGGAGTGTGAAATTAAATTTGCACTGATGGTCGCAAAGCAGATAGTGAATATTGGGGTGAGAGGGGGCTTGTTAGGAGCAACTAGAATTTTAGTAACTCTCTTCTTACCTGATGATGGTGGTGTAGAGGCTGAGGAAGGGGTGTCCTTATTCAGAGCCTTAGGCAAGGAAAGCTAATAGATCTGACTCCGGCCAATGGGTGTTAGAAAAAAGTCACCTACTTTTCTTTACTGCTGTACTGCTTGCTGAATAAGATAAATAGGCCAGCATTTGTTTAAGGCACTGCACATTGAGTGTTCTGTTACCTGCAGCTGGAAATATTCCTAACTGAAACAGATATAGCAGGAAGAATGAACCGGCACTTATTGAGTACCATGTGTCAGACACTAGGCTATTCATTATACATGTCGTTACTTTTGATTTTCATAATAACACTGTGGGCTAGATACTTTTACTACTATTTTATAGCTGAGGCAAGTTAAGAACTGACTCCAGTTTGTAAGGCAGTAAGTAGTAGCTTGGATTTAAATTTAGATATTTGTGTCTAAAAAGCATCTCTGCTCATTTTCTTATTTATTTAGTAAAATAATAATAATAAGAATAATAAAGTATTTTCTATGTGTCAAGCATTTTGCTAGACATTTGAGTTAAGAATAGTATGGTAACTAAAACAGTTCTAGTTCTCAAGGAAATCTCTTAGTGAGGAGGTCAGACATAAGCACATTTTAAAAATTAAGTTTAGTTAATTCAAATAGTTGTGGAGCACGTGTTGTGTTCCAGAACCTGTGTAAGGCATGGAACTGATTCATAGTCTAATAGAGTCCTAGTCCATGACTCTTTTATCATCCATTGATGAGAGTTAAGCCCTAAACAAGAACTGCCAGTAAGGTTCGAGGTATCTGTTAAAGAGGGAGGCGCAAAGCATGAAGGGACCATGGGAGAGGGATTGGGTGGTGGAGAATGAATAGGCAGAGAAGGTACTGATATTCCTGGCAGAGAAAAGTCATGTGAATCGTTATTGAAGAATGAAAGGCCATGGAACCTTAGAGCTGAATGTTCCAAAGTGAAAGATGGAAACTGAAGTTTGAAAGAAAGATAGCTGGGCCCCCATAGCAAAGGTCATATAGGTCAATTTAAATGGTTTGGGTTTTTCCTCATAGGCAAAAGTTTTGAACCAGGTGGGTGAAATCATTAGACCTCGTTTTAGAAAAGTGGCTCTAGCAGATGCAAAAGGGAGGAACACACGACCCTGTTTAACTTTATACTTTGAGGCCCCTCCTTTTTATGTAATTCAGAATATTGTGTTCAGATAGCCAATTTATTATTATTATTATTATTATTATTATTATTATTATTATATTCAAGAGACTGAAATTTCTCCATCATGGGATAAAATAAATTCTGCCCACTGTCAAGCATAGGTAAAATGGCATTACACACTTAAAATTTCAACCTTATATCACCTCTGAAACCATTTATGTTATTCCATTTTTTTCTGAGACAAAGATTCAGTTATTCATTTCTAGATGAATAAAGGGACAATCAAGAATGTTTAGGGAAAAAGACAAGAATCACTTATTCCTTGTGTACCAATGCTTTATGCTCAGTTTGAGCAACTTCCTATATTATAGTCTAGTTATTTTTCTCCCAAATGTGAGAATATAATGAGTACATGATGTGTTTGGCTACAATAATAAAACACAGTATGTTCAGAATTTCTTGCCTTCTGTCATAAAAAAAAAAAAAAATAACGAATAAAAACAAAAAGCAAACTAATGCATTTGAAAATATCCAGGCTTCCGACGTCAGTTTTATCCTCACCAGGTAATTTTCCCAGGGTCTGGCTCAGCTGAGGTTTGCCACCATCCGTCATCTCCTTTTATGAGTATCAAGATTGCTTTATTGTTGCAGCGCTTGGCAAAATACTTCTCTTTTACAAGTAATCTAGATCCGTCAAGCTGTCTAGTTCTACTACATCAGTCACCACTTTGTAGTTTATTTGGTGACAGTGACTGCCAATAAAATAATGCTATAAAATATTCCAGTGTGAGGAGGCTAATTCAGTGTAGGTTAATAAAGCTGCTGTGATTCATCTTGCCATGCAGCATGCTTTTTATGCTGGGCCTCTTTTAGGTGGATGTGCAAAATCACATTGAGTTTAGGTGGAATTTATGCTGTACATAAAAGGTTTACTTAATTTATATATTTACTTTCTTTTAGACTTACATTTGAAATGAAGTATATAGGTTCTCCCTGGGATGATGGAGTATATCCAGGGGTGAATTCTAAACAGACTTGTGAACTCAGATAATAAAACAGAGGCAAAGAAGCAAAAATGACAGCCCTGGGGCTTGCTTTATTATACCTTCTCCCTGAATCTACGCAAAGCAGAAGTGGTACCCAAACCCTTGTAGAGGCTTTTTGAGAGCCCTGCTCGTGAGTATTTTAATGACCTCAGTTCAAGCCAAGAGCAATAAACGTCTCAGAAAAAGGCTGTTAATTGAAAAGACCCACAATTTCAGAGGGATTAATGTCATTGTCAGAGCCGGCTTGCTTTCTCTTCCTTTTAATTTAGCCTTCTATTTCAGTTTACAAACAACTATGCAAATTGGAGCTTTAAAAGGCAGAGGCAGAAGTGGCAGATAGAATACATCTGGGGCACCGTGGACCAAAGTTATGATCCTGGGTCTCAGCTCTGCCATTATTTTCCTCCTCTGTAAGCTGGGTATTCTAGAATGTGTTTCAGAACACTTATAATGTTACTGTGAAGATTCTTTATCTAATTGATAGCAAAGTGCTCTGTAAAGCATGCATAAAATTAAAGTGATAAGTAAATATAGGTAAATGTAAAAGAACTCTGTCCAAATAAACGTCTACCTGCAGCTTGCATATCGTTCCCAAGGTACTCAGTGCTATATATGACACCAGAGCATCTTATCTAATGCTGATATTCCTTTTGGGGACATGCAACCTTTCATAGCAAGAACCATCAAAGAGGCTCTACTGCCACTGATTCTCTGGATGGATTTATGATCCCTTTACCTCCCAAAAGGCTTCATAGTCCCTATGCAAATGTGCACCTTACTGTCCAGCAGTTTCTCTGGCTTCCCAAATTGTATGTTGGAGGATCAGCCTTTGCTAGGTAGAAAGGTCCCGTTCCTCTTTCTCTCCATGGAGATGGGCATCCTCTCTCCTTACATTTGCCCAACCAGCTACTGCCCATCAAGCGTTCTTAGATAAATCCAAGATGATGTACACCGAGAAGACTTCTCTGTAGATGATAAGAACAGTTTGACCTTAATTCAGTAAAAGAAACTTCTAAGTTATACCTCATGAAACCCCCTGCTACACAGGTAATTTTTGTTGTTTTCATTTTTATTCTACTATTACTACTATTACTAAGCTACTCCTTGAGTATTCTATCTCTGCTTTAAGATCTGATTCCAAAATCACCTTTCTCTTTAGATTTCTTTAGAAAAAATAGATGTATCTCTCTAACCATTCACCCTTAACCTCAATGCTGGGACATGGTATGTTAATGTACCTATAAATTGGGGGAAACAAGTGTATTAATGAATGTGTACATATGGAGTTAAATGTAGTATAGTATATTGGTTGTTTCTTGAGTTAGAAATATACAGTCTATACAAGAAGGATTCTTAAGCCCTTATTTTCCTCCTTCATGGTGGGGTTGGATTTCAGGCCCTATCACATCCTGACCATGTCGCCTTGAGGAAAATATTTTACCTAATAGCGCTTATTTCTTCCTCTATTTTTAGTCATTAAATACTGATTTTTGTTGTTGTTGTTTCAAATATTTCTTAAATCTCTCCTTTTATCTCCAGCCTTAGTTCAACGGTCAGAGTTCAAGTCTTCATCATCTCTTGTCTGAATTACTACTATGCTCTGCTAAGTGTATTTCTCATCTCCAGTCTTGCTTCTCCTAAGTTCATCCTCCATGCTGCAGTGAACAGTCAGTTTAAAGTTCTGATCTCGATATGTCTTATTTCTCTTTTCAGTGGGTTTCCATTGTTCTAAGACAAGACCAAGTTTCTCAGCATGGCCTGTTCTCTCACTTTACACTATTCTTCAAGTTTCCCCTGCCTTTTTAAAATTTCTCCAGATACTGTGTAATTTCTTGTCCTCATTTCTTTTTGTAGTTGATCTACATTTCTCCCTAGAATTCTCCTCTCCCTTTCCTTTGCTTGATTAACTCCTACTTACTGTTTAAGAATTCAGCTCAATTCCCATAATATTGTTGGCCAGTTTTCTATTACTGCATCGCTTTATTGTTTCATCACTATCGATGTTTCTCTCGTAGAACAGGATAAATGATTTGAGGGTCTAGAATCTCTTTTCAAACTTTTATTTTCAGGGGTTAGCACATGATAGAGTCTCAATAATTGTCTGTTGAGGGAATGAATCTGCAATAGGAAAGCCCTAACATCTACCTCAAAAGTTTGTTAAACTTAAATGAGATAATGTATGTTGAAGTGACTGGATTCACCTTTATCACACAGTAGACATTTACTACATGTTTTATTTCCTTTTATTTAAATTGAGTTACACAAGGCACATATTACTTAGCATTCATGAAGGTTTGTAAATGATACCATGCTTACTATCTGTATTTCTTCTAAACCCTGCTGGACATTTTGACTACTGGTTCTCAAACTTATCCATTGGGAGATTTTTAAGAACATTGTCCATAGTGGTGTCGTAGGATGACCATCTTATGCAAAGATAGTAAATCCTTGGAAGATTTAAAAAAAATCATTGTCCATGATGACATAGTAGGATGGCTGTCTTATCAAAAGATAGTAGTAAATCCTATATAGATGGCCATTAGATACTTTTTGTTTTCTTATAATTGATCTTACCATTATCTCTGTGTTCAATACCCTAGACTGATTGTATTCTGATATGAAAGATAGATCACTTCTCAGGTCTGCTGCGTGGCTCTAAGAATTATTCTGTGGAGCCCGAGGCAAGATAAGTCCAGGGCAGCTTAAATTAGCCAGTGGGGAAACATTGGGAACTGGGGAAAGTGGAAGCCCTTGTTCATTTGAGTTATGTTTATAGCATTTCCCTCTCTTTTTTCAATTTTTCTTCCTTCCAAGACATAGAAATGAATGGTACTTGTCTGTCTCAGAGTGTGAACTTGACCATTTACTAGCTCTATAACTTTGGTAAAACCTTTAACTTCCATGAGCTTCAGTTTTTTGTCTATATAAATTGGATAATTATATATATGCACATCTTATCTACTGTATAGCGTTATTATAATTTATGTATATGAAAGCTCCTTTTAAACCATAAGGCATAAGGAACAGGCAAGGAAGCTACTATTAAGTTATTTTTTTCAAGAAAATTTCTTCTTTTCATAATATTTTAATGACTTTTAGAATCTAGACTAGACCATGGACTGTCTTTCATGAATTCTGTAAGCTGGCATATAGAGCATGATAATAAATGGTAAATAATCACAAAAACATTGTCTCAGTAGGTAAATTTGGCCCCCAAAAGAATCCTTTATGTAGTCAAATGTTGCCTTTTATCTAAATGCCTCACAGCATTTTGCAAACAAATTATGTATGACACATACCAAAAGTCATTCTTTCTCATCACTCTAATGTCAATACCTTTCTGAAGAAACAGTTGTTTAGAACCCCAGGCTACTGTCAATCAAAAGAACAAAGGATATTTTCATCTCCTTGAAAACGACTGCAGCAGGCAGCTAGTAACCAGCTAATACTAGAGTCAATTCTTTTAGCGAAATTAATGTTTCAGGTAGCATAAAAACTAACATAAGCATGTGACTTAGTTTTCTGAAATAGTTTAGATATATCTTTATTTCAGAATAGTAAAAATATTGGAGATGGTGTGGGGAGAACCGTCAAGAGGAAGGGCTGAAGAACAGCTAGGAGCTATAGCAGCATGATAGCTTTAATGTATCTAAAATTATGAGCCACTAAACCTAACACCAGTGTGTAACAACAGTGACAGCTCATAAGTTAATAGCGTCACAGTTACACAGATTGTACTAGCATTATTGATCAATGTTGAAAGCCCTCACATATCTCAGACTCTTTTCTGAAATTTTTTTCATTTAAATACTGTCCAGACTTGCTGTTATTTCTTTAAGATAAAAAATATCGCCGAGGAAAATGTTTTTATTTTTATTTTTCTGGGTAAGGAAAAGCAAAAAATGAGAGAAAGGAAAAGGTAACATTTCTGATTAGCAATTTTCCATCTTTCAAGTACTAACAAGGTGATGCTGATGCTTTTGGCCCTAGTACCAATCTTGAGAACCACTGGTTTAGAGTCCACTGGACAAACCACAGGCTTTTTCTTTCGGGGAAAAGTTAATATCAATATGAGCGATGTGATCATGGATTTTCTTAATAACGATTTCAATTAGATAGAACTTTAAAGGAATAAATGTAATCCTTTAAGTAATTGGCATCTAAATATAGAAAAATCTTATGAAAATGAGAAGTAATTGATATGTCGTAGCAGTGAATAGAGCTCTTTAATTCATGCCTCAAGAGGCTGTTCGCTCTATCCTTATCTGTTTTTATCTCAGTGCTGGGGTGTTCTTGGTTGAAGTCTTCAACCAAGGACCCCAGAGAGATTTTCAATCTTGAATTTGCTAATACTCAGACCATGTCATAATGGATTTTATTCTTTCCTCTGGACTCAGCAGAGCGGTCACAAAGCCTACCTTCAGAAAAAGAAAGCCACTGCTTCTGAGCTCTTTACCATGATTATTGGCATTGAAAATAGAAAGAAACTAAGACATCAATTAGATCAAAGAGTTTCAAACATTTTAAGAGAATACCTTTATTCAGATAAAATCTTTCTAAAAACCTCAGTATCAAAAACAGGTAAATATGTGACTTCTTGGTAAAGCACCTAGGTAGAACCCCAAGTCATCTCAAACATATTTCCAAATTCATGATACTAGACTGCTTCTGTGGTTTTCAGATAAGATGCCTAACCCTCAGAGTGACTAAGAACTTGCCATTGTTCTGGAGACAGTGGAAAGCCTAAGGAGCCCTTGAAGCTAAGATCAAGGACTCTTTGAACAATGCCCATGTCTTCCCATGTTTGGTAGACACGAAGGTCAGAAACTCATAATTACTTCCTAAACAAGTGCAACTGCATCTTACCAGAGAGTTGCCTGAAAAGGAAGCGAGGCCCAAGGGAGAAACGCAGGAGCCAGGACCAGAAAGTCCAGTTGTCAGTGACGGCAAGAACATTCTTTAACAGCAATAGGTATATGAATAATCCATCCCTACATAATATGAAGCTGTTAGTTTATTTCTATGTTTCCAAATAAGGGAAAAGATGAAAGTGAGTAAGCTATTTAAATCTATGAAGCAAAATATCTAATTTTTAACAATAAAAATTAAAGCATATCCCCTAGAATGAAAAATAAAATGGAGAAAGGCAAATAGCATACTCTATTGGCTGAAATTCAGAACACTAGTCTTTTAAATTGACTCAAAGAGTTTCGATAAATTCATAAAAAGGATGAAGTATACTACTTTATTAAAGGAGAAGAAATTGTACTTCACACAGGATACAACTTTGAAAATATTAGAAACAGAAAGAGTAAATAAATGTTAACATAAACATGCATGCAGGGATAGGAAATTATTTTCTGTATGTGTGAGAGTGCCAAGAATATATCTGATTTACTCAGATTATCATTGCCGCTAGAGACACTTGAAAATCACCACCATAACTCATATTTACTAAGTAAAGTAGAAACTTGAGAGGTTACAAATATAACAATGAAAATTCACCAAATCTTTAAGGGTTTGTTATCTCGAGTCTGGCTTTTGAATACATGCATATTATTTGGAAGATATTAACCTATTTTCAGGATGAGAGATTTTTCATGTTTGTTTTTATTATTGCCATTGACTATTAGTTTAACAGAATTTCTGTTTATGATCTTCAAAAGACTCTTGCATCTTTAAAATGACTTCTCTTTTAACCCATTCCAGATGACACTTCCTTAGCAGCTAGTCATTTTTAAACAGCTTTGGGAGATGCGGGTAATTTGAGGACGTTTCTTAACAGTGACTTTCTTTAAATTTGGTTTGCCAATATGATCTTTCTACTCTGTAGAAAAACTCCTAACCCCTACATGTCTAAAAGCTTTAGGAATGACTTTTCTAAAACCACTTCTAGAACAACAATTCATGCTTTTTTGCATTTGCACATTTTGCATTATTTATCTGTAACATTCAGACCCTCTTTATTTGCTGGAAAAGCTCTGCCCAACTTAGTTTAACTCTGCCTAAACTAAAACATTGCCTTCTTTGTGAGACTTTCTGTAGAGATAGTGCTCACTTTCAGGAATTGCTCTGATGCCTATACTTTAAATGAGCACCTAACCTGCTATGCTAGAGTGCAAGTTTCCTGGAAAGTTGAAATTGGGACATAATCTCTGTTGGGCAGTGCTTGCTCAAGTGCAAATGCATCAGGAAAAGTGATCAACAGAGAAAGAGAAGAATTAAGCCAACCCATAGAAGCCAAAGGCAGAAACTCCAGGTGAGACCAAGAGAGAAGAGCCCATAAGATGGAGAGATCCGCTTCTTCAATTCTTGGTTACTTTCAGAACACAATCCAATGTTTTTGGAGTTGCTGCACTTTTACTATGGGTTTCATAAAATGTGCTTCTTTCTATCCATCTAATAAAAATCTCTTTTATTCAAGCTAACTCAAATGATTTTAGTCTTGAAAATAACTTTCCATCACCAAATATATACAATTTAGTAGAGGAAGGTGTTTCTGCATCTCTGCAATCTTAATAAGCTGTTCTTTTTTTTTTCTATTTCTATATTATGCTATCGTATTTTACTAGTCTTTCCTCCCATTAACCTATAGCATCCTAAAAAATCAGAGGTCACAACTCATTTCTTATATTGTCAGCATCTAATATCACACCTAGGTGTTCTATCCATCTGTGTTGAACTAATGAATAAAGGCAAAGGCACTATTTATTCTGCAACAAATTTTTATTTTTAAGGAATAACAATAGTAGAGGTCTGCAACTAATCATAAGTCTAGTTACTCAGATAAATGGCAGAAAACTTTTGAACTTGCTCTTCCCCCTTCAAGGTTTGAATGCTTATATAGTTGCTTAATAGAATTCCTGTTGTCCCCTCCAGGGTTTTGCAGTTCCTATGAATGAACCTTCTGTTGTCACTGTTATGTCCTGAACTGCCTGAAACCAACCCACTTATCTATGCAGCTTGCTTCTTCAAAGCATAATGCAGAAGTATTTATGGTAAACGACCTAGAATAACAAAGATGATAGATGAGCATGGAAGCCTTCTTCTGCATTACTTTTTAAAATATAGTTTATGAGAAGAGATTGGAAATTTTTTCTGAAGGATGAAATACTTGTGTGAGTTTTCTTCTCACAGGTGGGTTTGAACTGGGACATTTCCTGAGTCCTATGGCAATGGGCAGGCCATACACTAATAAAAATCTTTGGTTTCTGTCAGATAAAAGCCCCGATGCTCCTGTCCTCCCCCTCCTTTTCTATTCCTGTTGTTTCTTCTTATTATTGTAGTATAATATGCATATAGGAATTCGTACATATCATAAATGTAGAGCCCAGTGACTTTTTACAGATTAAGCATACTTGTATGACTAGCATCCTAGAAGCCTTCCTTTCGCTCTTCTTGTCACGACTACCCCATCTCCAAGGGTAATTATCATTCTACTTGTAACAACATAGATTACTTTTGCCTGGTTTGGTATTTGTACAGGTAGAATAACACGGTATATATACTCTTTTATGTCTGGCTTCTTTTGCTCAATGTTATGTTATGAGATTCATACATGGTGTTGTATGATTGTGCTTATTGCTTTATATTGCTTTTTGTTTGGATATACTATAATTTATTTATCTACTCTACTTTGACGAACATCAAGGGGTTATTATGGATAATACTGATATAAACAATTTTAGTATATGTTTTTGATGCCTGGTTATCTTTCAGTTTACCTGACATCCCCTCAAAGGCCTAACCACTTTAAGTCACCATAATAACAAATGTAAAGAAGACAGGCAATGGATAGTTTTCTAGAATCTTCTGAGATTCTTTGCTTGAAGAAAGCTTACATCCCATATCTGTTTCAGTCAGCAGACAAAAAAAAACTATGCTCTCTCTGACTTCAGATTCTAATAGGCCACGGGAGGATTCTGCTACCTGAATATCACTCTTGCTTGATGTACAAACAGATAAGAGACAAAGGAAGTGCTTCTTTAAAAGCCATATTATCTGTAGTTGAAAAAGCAGAATATGACAGCTTAGGAGGAATGGAGCTTTAGATAAGGGAGTGACCTGTGACCCTGTTCTTTTTACTACAGGAGGTGAGGCTGATCTCTGCCTCCTTCTCCCCATTATCATTTCTATCCAATTCCAACCCCCATGCATCAAGTGGACTCCTGCAAAAACTAAGCAAAAACAAGGAATAAGTGTTTGGTGGTATCACGTTTTGCTTATTATGAATCCCTCACTCAGCCTCTACCTGGGTAGGATTTCAAACTCTTAGAATTAGTTTACAGGAAGAGGGTGAATTTAAAGAAAGAAAAAGAAAAAAAGCACAATTACAACATTTGAATGTAGACTCCTGCAATATCATTCAGAATGAGGTATTGTAGGAAATGGTACTGGAGTTAAATCCTTCTACTAGAATCGTCTGGGCAATGTATTTAAGATGTACATTCTGGGCTTAATCCCATGTGATGGAAGTTAGGTCTTTTAAGGTCCCTGTGTTTTCAGAACTGTCCTCTCTTTGACCCTAGATCTTCTACTTCATCCAGTTCGGACATTTAACCAAGTAAATTACTAAAGGCATCTGTAACAATACTATCTGGTATAATGTGAGCCACAGATGTGAGCCATACATTTAATTTTAAATTTTCTAGTAGCCACATTAAAATAAAATAAAAAGAAACAAGTAATAGTAATTTCAATGATATATTTTATATAACCCACTATTCAAAATATTGTCCCTTCAATATGAAATCAATATAAAATTTCTAATAAGATTATTTACATTCTTTTATTCATAACAAGTGTTTGAAATCTAGGATATATTTTATGCTTAGAGAATATCTCAATTCAGACTAATTGCCTTTCAAGTACTGAATATCCACACATGGTCAGTGGCTATCATATTGGACAACATAGGTAATAATCTAATAAATAGCTTGTATAAGTCAGATTAAAATTATCAAATAAGTTGATTGCTGAATAAATAAGTAAATAACTGAAAGTAACCTTTCTCAGGTTCTGCTTTCTTTACTTGTCCTCTCTATGACGGTTAGGGGTGGGCTGTGTGTTATAAGTATGTGGAGAGAAGAAGGACAGTGACAAAAGGAGAAAATGAAATCAAAATGTCATTCTTTAAAACTTCTCATATCTATTGCCACTTTTTGGGTTTTTTTTTTTTTGAATTTTTTCTTAATGAATGAAAAAAGAGAGAAAGAATGACGGAAAAAAAAAAGAGAAGGGAGGAAGGAAAAAAGGAAGGAATTTCGTTGTAAAACTGAAGGAAGACTTTATTTAATTCAATTTAATTAGAACAGTGGCTTTCCAAATACAGCATGCCCCATAATCACTAAGGGAATATACTTAAAATGCAGTATTTGAGCCCCAACCTAGAAAACAAATTGAATGTAGTAGGATTGGGATGAGCATTTTGACAGATACCCTGGACAGTTCTGACGTAGATTACATAGGTCACAATTTTAGGAACATTAGGTTAGAGACAGGGCCTAGGATGAGTCCACAAAAAATCATATATCCTCATTTATTTTGGGTTATTCCATAGTGATGACAGGTGGTAGTTATTTTCTAATGAACTAATGAGCCACAATTAGAGGGAGACCGACTGGACATGGAATTACTTGGGCAAACAAACCTTGAAGAACCAGATTATGCTTGTTACTGCCTCGTAAATGCCATTAGGAAACAAGTTTTTCAATGGGATATGTTTGGTGAGGAAGTGTTCTTCTTAGAGCAAACCTTAATTCCAAGTGCTGACAGAAGAATCAGAAGCCATCAATAGGCATCATCTCTCATCTTTGGAAATTACTTAAAAACATTTAGGAGCACTTTGATTCTGGCAGGCTCAGTCTGAGACATCAAAAGAAGGAAGCCCTTCACCTCAAAAGACCAATGAGAAGTGTGGTCTCTTGGATATCCACCAACCAACACGGGCTTCGCATGGCTAGGTTCTTCCTAACTGATATGCCACTGAGCAAACATTAATACAAGACAGTGTACAGGATGTCCTGTAATGGAGGCAGCCAGCAGTTCAGAGGACAAGAGGGGGCTCAGGAAGGCTTCCTGCACTAGGCCCCACTGGAACTCTGTTGTGGAAGATGGGAAATGTCATCAGGGAAAGACAGGAGGTACATTCTAAGCAGAGGTTTGGAAAACTGTATGACTATTCTGGGAAGAGTGGTCAGGGTGGCAGAGGAACAGCATGAGAGTTAAATGTTAACTCACCATGGGGAGAGTCATTATTTTCTGTTCAGAGTCCATATTTAGATTAAAGTGTTACGTTTATCAGGAAACCTTTTGTCCCAATTTGTACCAGATAGACCTGCTTGTATTCCTTGTCCTGGTGAAATTATTATTATTATTACTATTTTATTTATTTATTTTTTTTAGGCGAGGCAACCCTTGGTTGATCTCACAGATTGCAAGGACCTTGTCAGTTTACAATCCCTTTTTTAAAATTTTTTATTTTTTTATTTTTTATGCCTACAGCATCTGGTCTTCCTAGGAGATCTCCCATCCAAATACTAACCAGGCCTGACTCTGCTTAGCTTCTGAGATCAGATGGGATTGGGCTGTAGACCCTGGTGAAGTTATTAATAGTGCTCCCTTAACTGTCACAAGAGTCCTAGTTTAGATATAAATCATATGTTCACTCTACTGTCATGTAAGAACTTTCTGTCTGGTGGTGACTCAGGAAGATAGAGAGAGAGAAGTTGATGGCTTAACCAGTGAGACCTAAAATACACATAGCACTCATACAGTATATGTATTGGCCTTATTATCACCCAGAGAAAGGAGCTGATCCTTTTATAAACACTTTCTGAAGAATGACCTATTTAATTTCCATGAATCAATTCCTCATCCTTAAAGTTCAGATAATAATATTACAGGCCCATAATCTCTTACCTAAAAACTTTGGAGAAAGGCAGATTTTGAAATTTAACATTTTTCAGATTTTAGAAAAGTAATTATATACCCTCCCTCCCCAGTATCTATAACACCTTGTAATCATCACAGTACTGTTTCTGCAGCAAATATATGAATATTCACACAAAGTGGGATAAATAAATAAGGAAGTAAGTCTTTTATAGCTTCAGATCAATTCTGGTCATGTTTTGCCATAAATAAGTTTGAAAGAAACTTGTGGGGACAAAATGTTATTTTGCTTTGTTTTTAGAGCTCACCGTATATCAGAATGGCTGATAAGTTGGTTGTGGAATTGTATTTCACTCACAGTGATAAATATATTAAATTAAATTTACCATGTAGAGTGTTTAGCAGAATGACCAAAGAATGTAAGCTACTAATAATGATTAGTAGTGTTATTTCCTAGAGAGTCCAGAGAAAAAGTTGTGTAAGTTGATCCATAGCTGGTCCCCAGTATGAAATATCGCTCTCTGTCTCTGCTCAGAATCACAGACTTTTCCTTGGATGATCTCAGTCTCACAGCTCCATCATCCATCAACCAGAACAAACACTGACCCTTAAATGGCTTTGTGAGTCCAGACTCTCTAATGCGATAAAGTGAAAATAAATAAGGCCTTATGCAAATTCAATTAAAATCCAATCAAGGAAAATAAACTGCAGACATCTGCTCTTCTCTGTCAGTTTCATGTCATTTGAATATTTTCTCCTGGTCTTAAAACAAAAACAAGAACAAAACAAAATAAAAAAATAAATAACTGCCTATTTTTCTTGAGTGACTGCCAGGCTGGCATTCAAGTATATAATCCTCTAAATAACTATTTGAACAAAAGCAGAGGAAAGGTAAACAGTAAGGTGAAGGGCACACAAGCTATAGATTATTTGGCTCCTGTTTCTTATTCAGATATATATTGTTTGGTCAGCTCACTTTTCCTTCAGATAAGAGTAAAACAGTAATTTGAGTCTCTGTGGACATGGTGGTTCAACTTTGTATCCAAATTATCAGTCATGATTGAAAAAAGAAGTCATTTCGAATGTCAAGAAAAAAGAACTCATTCTGACTCAGTCTACCTTGGGGAAGTAAGCATCTATGGTAGCATCCTCATCTGGGAGAGGCTTTTATTCTGTTCCTCCATAGTTCAGCTTGATACGGTCCTTTTGTGATTCCTCCAGCCAGTGAACAAGCAGGTATCCAGTGATGTGTGAAAACCACAACCACAATGTTGGGACATCAGAATTGGAACCATGCCCAGTGGAACTTTGGAGAAACAACCTGCCTTAGTCAGTTTGGGCAGCTATAATAGAATATCATAATGTTGTCTTAAACAACATTCATTTTTCACAGTTCTGGAGGCTAGAAGTCCAAGATTGAGGCGCCAGCAAGGTTAGGTTCTTGGTGAGGGCCCCCTTTCTGGTTTATTGATGACTGTCTTCTCGTCATATCCTCACATGTCTGAGAGCAGAGAGAGAGAGCTGGCTCTCTTCTTCTTATAAGGACTCCATCATGAAGTTTCATTATCTAACCTCAGGACCGCAGGAGGCCTCTGCTAGTCTAGCCTAAGGTATTCCTAAATGGGAAGGGATGGAATTAAGAATTAGGAGTTCCCAGGGGTTATCTTTTTTTTTTAATTTATTTACAAGTCTCAAGACTCAGCTGGAATATCTGAATGAAATGCAATCATTTATTTATAAGACTTACATGAGCAGCTCAGTCTGTCACGGGGACAGATGTGGAACATTTTGTATTTTATTTTAAGGGGTTGATTATTGAACACATTAAGGCTTGTGTCTGGGAAGAATGGGATTATGAATTATGTTTATAATGAAATATAAATTAATGAAATGATAATATTTTAATAGTAACTGTTAAGAACTGCTCAGATGGCTTATGTGGTGCTAAACAGAGCTAGTTAAATTTAATAACATAATATGGATAAATCAACAGCATAAAAAATCCAGTATTTATTTAGTAGTTGGCTTCTATTCTACCCAAATTATTAAATTACTTGCCCTAGTTCACCAACTAGCTACTTCTGTGTAAACATTTTTTGTCAAAGCAAATGGTCTGCCAAAATGTGAGTAGTTATAAGTCCATTTAGCAAAAATCCTCTCTGTGGGTTTAATAATGAATTTCCCTGATTGTTTATGCAATTGGGTAGAATAACCCTCTTCTCTTTCAATCCTCCTCAGACAAAGCCCTGATTGGATAGTGAGGGAGGGAAGGAGTAGGTTTTGTCCTCAGAGGACATCTGATAATATCTGGAGGTGGTTTTTTTGGTTGTCACAACCAAAGGATGGGAAGAGGATGCTATTAGCATCCTGCGGTGCACAGGACACCCCATATAACAATTATCTGGC
This sequence comes from Pteropus medius, assembly GCF_902729225.1. NCBI lineage: Eukaryota > Metazoa > Chordata > Mammalia > Chiroptera > Pteropodidae > Pteropus > Pteropus medius. Next base: position 29,041,056 of record NW_024349802.1, on the reverse strand, counting down.
CACTAAAGTTAATAGTGCCGAGATTGAGAAACTTTGTTGTACGTAACGAAACAAAAGATGTAAAATTTCCATGGCCGGTTCTGTAAATAAACATTCTGACAATGCAACGACTTCCATTTAATACATGGCCCTGGAATAACTCTTAGTATTATCAGAGATGGAAAAGAAACACAAAATAAAACACTGTACAATAGCAAGAAGTGTGATAAGGAGTTTGCAAACCTTCTCTTTTTGGTCCACATTACAACCTTGTGAGACAGAGGCCGTTAATGCCCCCAAAATACAAATGAAGGACTGGGACTCGGAAAGGTTAAGATATTTGCCAGAAGTCACTGTAAATAATTGGTAAATCTTGCTTTTAAAGATCATGTCTTCACCTATTATGCTGCATTGTTGCACAGCAGAAGAGAATACAGAATTACTGGGCTTTGGCAAGATGAATGATAATAATTTTCTAGTTTCCAAAGCAGGACATTTGTCTGATAGCCTATGGAGTCACAAGTACTTACTTTTGTCACTGTTGAGAATGAGAAGGAGGCAGCACTGACATATCACCATTTGGAAACTCTGCCTAATGGCCAATATCATGGAAAATCTTTTGTGTGCTATTCTTACATTTAGGCAGAACATGCGTAAAGAACAGTACAGTACAGGATGCCATAAAACCAATTTTAAATCTAACTCTACTACTCATTTGACCCCAGAATCATAATACTTAACCTATCACTATTAATGTTTTTTTTTAATCAAAAAACAGAGGATGATGATTATAGTTTCTGATTCTGTATGTCTTGGATGGGAGCTGAGAATTTGCATTTCTAACACATACCCAGGTGATAATGGTGCTGCTGGTTTTGGGATCCCACTTTGCAAGCTACATTGACTTAGGACATGAGGGTTTAATTCTGCCATAGAACCTCAGTTGAGAACTCTCTAAATTCTAGCTATTTTTTTCTTCATTAATTGTTTACCTATCTCATTTTGTATTTATTGTGTTCATTTCCTGCCTCCTTGAAGAAATTTGGTACATTATCCTATAAAGCCTTTTTAGTTTACATGTGTCAGGTGGCTTTGAATCTTGAGGCTGACACTGATTTGTCTGCATAATGCTGCATATTTTAGCTTTGGAGTATTTTTCTCTTGTGTTGTTCATTACCAATATGGAATCTATAGCCTGATTGCCAGACCACCTGCATCTTTTTCACACTGATTGAGGCTGACTATAGAGTGTCCTTGTATCAGTTGTTCAATCTGCCTTCAACACTCTATGTGCAGGAGCCAAAAAGCAGGAAATACAGAAGGCCCAGTCACACTTCAGTGCCATATATGTCTCTAGCATCACTTGCCACCTGTTTTTCAGAGAGGAAACAAATTCCTCTTCTGTTTGTACTAATAATCTCTAAGCGGAGAGAAGAAGACCCATGCCAGAAAGCTTTCTCCTTAGTAGTCTCTTTGAAAAGGGTCTAACTTGATGTATCTTTTCAACATAAGAAGGATTCCCACTTATACGATAGTCATGAATATAGACAGGGAGGGGAAGGCTGAGAAATGCTGCTAAAACTACTCAATCTTTAATTATTTTATTTTATTTTTTTGGTCATGCATCCAATTCTTCCAGATCCAGCAGAGGTTCCATGATACCTATATCAATTAGGATCTAGCCATAAAAATAAAACTACCATGCCAAGTCATTTAATAGAAAGAAAGCAATATGAGGAATTAATAACAAGGTGTTAGAAGAGCTGAAAAAGCACACAGAGATAGGAAAAGCAACCCCCCAAAATAGCAATTCCTAGAAGCTGTTATCAGCTACAGGGCTGGAGGAACAGAAGGAAAGGTGGTATAATCGTGGGTTAGAGCCACTCGCAGAAGCTGGAACTATGGTGGACCAACATGATGGGAGCTGGAACAATAGTGAAGTCACAGGTACTACTAGTGGTCAAAGAACAAAGATACCGTCCAACAGAGAGGAGGAGAAATATCTTGATTTCCCTTTCCATTCCGCCTTTCCTCCCTTTATCTACTAATGAGTACTTTTTCCATTGGGCTAACCTAGGCAGAAAATGAGTCTGGGAGATGTAATTTGCAGGGTCATTCCCCTTTGATGCAAAGTAAGGGGAGGACCATATTTAATCTGAATGTGAATAGGCAAATAAATGTCACAATACCTCACCCCATCAGCCTTACATATACGCCAAATTAAAAATTGCATTTATTGTCAGTTATTTCATTTCGCCTTGTGATTAAGTTAGCTGCTAACTTCTCTTTTCTGTTAGATTTCATAGTTCGATGTGAATTCTGCCTCACCATTTACTGGTTCTGTGGCTTTAGCCAAAAGACCTCTTTAAATATCAACCCTACCATCTGTAAAATCGAAATAATACTGTTATCTTTTACTATAGAGATTTTGAGGATTAAAATGAGGTAATGTTTATAAGGCAGTTCGCACAATGTCTAGCACATAAACAGCACACATCTTTGTAAGTGAACAGACCTTGTCTCATTCATTTTATGTCTCTTACAGCATCTCGCATATGAAAAAAATCTCAAATATTTATTGAAGACACAGGTATATGTACCTTTCTGCTTTACTTTCTAATTGTATTTGTTTTAGGGTGATAGTTCTTTATTCAAGAGGGGTTGGGATGGCGAAGGTACCAAGAGCATCAAGATGTGTTAGTACTTAAGAAATGTTTTACACTCAGCTATCCTACACCAAATCTAGTACTAAACTTGGAATTGTTCATGGTGAGCTGGTCTTTGATGTGAAGACTTACAGCAGTTATTGTGAAAGATGCCACTCGGATACCAATTATGTTGTCATTGCCATTATTACTTTAGAAGAGGGAGTCAATTTGCCTTTTGTTTGCCCTAAAAAGCAGTGCTAGCCAGGTCAAGTGGGTCACCACTTTGTGTTATTTTGTTTGAAAAATGCACAGTGAGCCTGATTGCGATCCAAAACCACAAGCACTTCTAATTTCAGCATCTTATTGTCCTAGGGTGTCTGTGCCCGTCTAGGGCCATGTCATCCATTTGGGAGCAAGTTAGAGAAAAGCCAACCCAATGTTGTTGTTTTATGACCAATCATTGGCAGCATGTTGGTAAATGGATGGAAAAAGGTCACCACGGAAAAGCAAAAGAATAGAAACTGAGTTTTAGTTTGTTGAATTACAGTTGTTTTAACATGAATGTTGTAGCTAAAAAATTTTTACTCATTTATTTTATCACATTCATCTCGGTCAAAGATTCACTTTCATTCTCAACATTAAATTTTTAAGAGACATTTGGCAGATTTTGAGAAAGCTTATTTTAAGTTGAGATAAACTGCAATTTGGAGGACACACTGCTAGAGACAGAAACAAAAGGTCCTGAAGTCAAATACAAACTCTTGACACCTCACTTTTAGAATCTACTATTACATTTTACATGCCATTTTGAGAGTATTTTCTGATACTTGAACTTCGATTCCACAAAAACAGATGAGGCATTAATGTTTTGCCTTTCAAAATATTTTGTGTTTTCTTACCTCAAATGAACTGTCAGGTTCTACATGGTTTGGGTTCAAGGCTCCACACAGCTCAAAGTAGACTGGATCACTCAAGATGTAGGCTCTGATGCTGGGAGTCTGATTTCATCTGCCGGATCATGAGAAGTCACCTTGGATTGGACTGCTGGGTCTTTTAGAGAATGCTGTATTCTTTTGTCACGTGCAATTGAATCAGTGGAATCATCTTCGCCAATGTCAGATAACTTGTTATTACTGCTGATGATCCTTTAAGGCTTAAATTCTTCTGCTCTGGGAAAATTGACTGGTTTATGGGAAAGTTCAAATTAAAAGGCTTCATTCCTTAGAAAACTCAGTTTACCCAGTAGTTCTTGATATTTTTTTGTCAGAGTGACCATCTGGCTTAGCCATCTCTAGTTACCTAATACCTTTTGACTCTTACTTAACTGGTATCAGAACTAATCCGGAGTTTAAGCTACACTGAGCATTAAGAATTATAATTACCTATCTATTTAGCCCTTTACTATAATACATTCACGAATCCAAGCATTTATTCACTTATTTGTACACTAATTCATTCAACAAGGATTTCTTGAACTCCATTAAATGCCAAGTTTGCCAAGAGACACTGGGGATAGACTCTAAGCCGTCTTTGCTTTTCAAACAGAGCCAAACATAGTACCTGCCCTCGAGAAGCTTTATAATGCAGATGGCATTTTTTTCCTGAACAATCACACACACATATATAAAACTATAGTTTTGATAAGTACACAAAAGAAATCTTTGTAGTGCTACGAAAAGCTAGCATGGGGGAGTGTGACCTTCCCAAAGAAGTGAGAGAGTCATTTAAATGCTTTAGATAAAAAACATAGACACAAATATAGTGGACAATTTGGTGATGGACAAGGGGAGGTGGAGTTGGGGGGCTAGAAGAATGGGGTGAAAGAGTAAAGAAGTACAAATTAGTAGCTGATGGTTGGTCACAAGCACAGCATAGGGAATGCAGTTAGCATTAATATGTTGGCTAGGTGGAGGGTCAGGGGAGGGAGGGAGCAATTAGGGGGATCATTTTATGAACTATATAGATGTCTAACCAATGTACTATATACTTGAAACTAATTAAAATAAATATTTTTTTAAAGATTAAACAATTTTTTTAATTAAAAAAAGACATTAAAAAAATAAACAAATAAAAGTGAGAAGCAAAGTGTTTTACACATAGTACAAGGCCTTGTAGTAGGAAATAACATGTCTTTGCCAAAGAACTAAAGGGTAGCCAGTGGCTAGAGCACCAAGAATAAGACAGAAAGATGGAAGATGGTTCTGGAAAGAAAGGCATGGGTATGACCCAGAGAACCTTGTAGGCCATCATGGGGATTTTGGCTATTATCCTACAACAGATGGGAGGTCATCATGTGGTTTAAGCCAGGGATCTTGGAAGGGTGAGAAATTAGTGTAGGGATAGAAATATAGGAAGGTGACATATTCAGATCTGTATTTCAAAAGGATTATTCTGAATGTAGTATAGAATGGTGCACTTCCCACCTGGGCACTACTGACTTTTGGGCTAGATGATTTTTGGATGTGGGCGCTGTCCTGAGCATTTCAGGATGTTAAACCACATCTCTGGCTTCTATGCACTAGATGCCTGCAGCCCTGACCCTTTGTTATGACAACTAAAATGTCTCCAGACTTGCCAGATGGCCTCCAGGAAGCAAACTTTCCCCTAGTTGAGAAATTCTTTACCTTCTTTGAATAATAATTATATCATTTGTAAAATAGCTATGATCTGCATACTTTCTTGACTGATATTTACTTGGTACATACAAAATTAAAAATACACAATTAGATATGAAAACATATTTAGAATAATCAAGTGATCATAACAAATTATAAAATTTTAAAAGCTGACAAATATCATTGACATAAAAAATCAAAATATTTACTTATGAAAGGGCTCCTTCCAAGACTTTGGGAAGAGGGTCTTGCACAAGTAAAGAGCTCTGAAATTCTCTGACCCTCACAGAAGGCAAGTCTCTGAACAGGATTCATTACATTTGAAAGGTGGAAATTAGATTAGAACAAAAGTCATTGACAAGGATTCTCCCAAGCAGGGTTTACTCTTGACTCTACTTGACTCTACTGGAAGTAAAAATGCTCTTCTGTTCTTTTCCTCATACTGTGTTACCAACATCCACAACAAAAGCCTTTTCATTATTACAAGTACTTATTACATTTTAGAAGAGACTAAAACTTCTATTATCCAATCTGTCTTTGAAAAAGAACCTTTTGTTATTTTAACGCACTACTTAATTATCAAGTGACAGTGTAGGCTCACCTTAAAAGCCTGTTGATTGGAAGATTGATGGTTCAGTGACTGAGTAAGCAAAAGACCAGGATGAAAACATTATGGGCCTCATTCTAAACTTTATCACTGATATTATTACCTTAGAAACAACTTCCCCTATAGCCTCTTTATGAGATTCATTGAAGAAATAATTACCTGTTCCAAAATCTGTTGGAATTACCAAGGTATCTCTGAAGATCTATTAAGTGATTAAGGTTTCAGAATTAGGCAGCTATTGGTTACCAAGCATATTTATGAAATCCTATATAGTGAGAAACTTGGCCACCATAAAAATGACCTCCCTTTTATTATATATAAGCGGAATCGTATTCCTAGAGTTTTATACTTTCAGAGAACTTTCTTCTTTTGGAATAATTAGATTTATAAGAGCCAGTTGCATTAAAGTTTTGTTTTGGCTTAATCAGGCTTATATTGAACTCTAATCTCCAGTTGCTATTTTTAGTTTCAGATAACAATAGCTAATGTATTTGTTTGCTAGGGCTGCCATACAAAATACTGCAGACTGGGTGGCTTAAGCATCATAAATTTATTTTCTCACAGTTATGGAGATTTAGATTTCAAGATCAAGGTGCTAGCAGGGTTGGTTTCTTCTAAGACCTCCCCTGTTAGCTTACATATGGCCGCCTTGTTACTGCCTCTTCACATGGTGGTCTATGCATGCATACCTCCAGTGTCTCTCTGTCTTAATCTCCTCTTCTTATAAGGACACCAGTCAGATTGGATTAGGAACCACTCTGATAACTCTATTTTAACATAATTACCCCTTTAAAGGACCTATCTCCAAATATAGTCACATTTTGAGGTGCTAGGGGTTAGAGCTTCAACATATGAATTTAGGATGGGGACATATTTCAGTACATAATAGCAATCCTGTATATTTAGATGGAAATTTACTCTTTATGAAATATTTTCACATATGTTATTTTAATAGACTATCTTTAAACTCTCAGTGATCATGACAAAGATAATTTTATTTTTTCTGCATTGCTTGGGAAAAATGAATTATTCACATTTATGTTTTAATATAATGCGTGTGTCATGAAACTATAGCTGTTGAGAGTAGTATAGTCCCCGCTTACTTCATTCCTATGATCCCAGTATAGTTTTTCTCTTGTTTTGAACCTGAGCTTTTGTGATGAAGGCAGCTTATTCTTTGGTTTGTGTTGCATTGTCAGAGAGATGGATTTTAGTAGTGACATGTAAACAATTATTATGACTTCCTAAACTTAAAAAAAAGAGATCAGATTCTGAGCTGTCCAGGGTAGGTTACAGGTCTCACTATATGGCTGGCTTTAAGTACTGATATCCCTTGCAATCTGAACTCTCATTCTCTGGATATTGGATATAATAATTTGTAAAAAATTCTACCAGAAATTTATTCACCACAGGAAATAATCTATTATAACAAATAAGCATATGTTTACTAATAAAAACATATGTTACATATGAGTTTCATATGAGAGGATATAGAGTGCATTGAAGTCTTAATTTAACTGTTTTTCCAAAAGGATTTAATGTCTTGTTGTTCAAATATAGTGTATGTCATCGCTATTTTTCTTCTATGTACATGTGACTGACTGCACCTTCTGAGTAGTTGGAAATGCTCTTGAAGAAAGTAGGTGAGCCTAAGAGATCCAGAAAAGCTTATAGATTAAAAGGAAAGTTGGTAATGATAAGAGCTATTGAGAGAAGTATGAACATAAAAGATATTGAACCAAAATAAAAAATCTTAGACCTTGCTAAGGAGTGTGGATTTAATGAAGCAAGCAGTGAAAATACTGAAGAACTGTTAACATCAAAGAGTGAAAGAATCACTCTCTAGAAAATCAGTCAACTTGATATTTGTTGTTCCAAGGAAAAGGAAAATGAAGAGCAATCTTATCAACTGTATAATTTTGAAACAGATTTTAGAAAGTATATATAGAATAGTTGTTGCAAGTGAGTGTGTTTGTGTCTTGCGCAAAAATATCACCTTCAAAAGTTGAAATTTTAAGTGTAGCTGTGTTACCAGTAGCAAAGGTAACCCAAACCTGTCTGTTTTGAAGATTTGTTGGCTTCTTTGGCCCATTGCTTCATAAGTGACTTTAATCAAAGATTCATGGCCATTCATTTTTCAGTCTCAAGAACCTAGAAGAGAGGATTACTTTTTCTTCTTTACATTCACAAGTTTGGCAATTTACTGTCTTAGACCTTCAGTGGCTCACTCTCACTTATGCACCCCATCTAACAGCAAGTGTGACCACAGCCCTCAAGCCCTGCTTCTTGCAACCAGACTTTACTAGAGAAATTCTTCCATTTATAGGTAACCATTAAAAAGTACTTCACTAAAGGTGTTTTTCAGCCATTGTTATCTGTGACATTATTTCACTATTTGTATCCTAATGTATTTTCATTGAAGTATAGATGAAAAATGTAATTATACCTGATACTGTGCAGTATCTAGTTGTCTTAGTGTTAGATAATTAGGAATTGATATTTATTTCTGCATCCTCAGTGTTTAGACATAGTAGAAGCTCATATTTTTGATGAATGAATGAATAAATGAATGAATGATAAGTAAAATAGCCCTTTGTAACATCGCCAACTTCTAGGATGCCTGAGAACTTCATTATTGTGTGAAACTTTCTATGAAGAAATGTATTCAGAGTTACAAACACCTTTCACATAAACTTTTGGATTACAAAATTGAGGTGCTGCTTTATTTCATATCAGAATTTTTCATATAGAATATTCTATGATTCTCTTTTTGAAACCTATATTTTCTCTTCCTACCTCATCTATAATTACTTCAGGGTCTTATACTTCAGATACAGAGTAACTTTTATTCTCAAGCTGAAACTATTCCTTTGAGACTGTGCCTAATGTGCTACCCTACAGGCCAAAAGATCAAACAGGTGTTGTTGTCTAAGAGAAGAGTCAGACACAATTACATGCTGTACATTTGGCTTTGGATGAGGACAGCAGGGCCTTTATTCGGCTTCACACTTAGTTACTTATGCTATGGCTCCAGCCCTACCACTCCTGTCCCCAGTGCAGACACACAGCTCCTTCTCTCTAAATGAGGAAAGTTTATAATGAGGCTTGTCCTTTGCCCCTGGTGCCAACATTATGGTGGGGTATCAGTTCATTTCCATGTGTTGTGTCCTCTAGAGAATTTTTCTGGTGCAGCCTAACTAGAAAGGTGTCTTCTCATTAATGTTATTGCTACATCTGGTAAATTCCTTCCTTTCTGTTAGAGTTAAAGATAGAATTTGTTACTCAGATTTATAATATAGTAAAAAACATTTTTCAAGAGTTTCTTGGAAAAGCTAATGGACTGAATTTCTCAGGTAAGTATGTGAGAATATTGACTTATTTCTACTTATTTATTTTTGTTTGGTTTCCAGAAATGGAATGCCATCAGATAAGGGTACTTACCAAGGCCATATAAACTTATGTACTTTGCGTTTGTCCTACAGTTTTATTTTCTTATCTGCCTTTCTCTCTCCCTCTTTCATTGACTTGGAAATTATTTTTCATTTTAAAGGACTCATGCAATAGCATGTGTTTCTGTCTATTTCATTTCTGTTGATCATTTCTATTGACTAAGGATCTTGAGAAATAAATAGAAATTTATAGTTTTTATTTTGGAGAAGAGGAAGTTATGTCGACTTGAACACAAATAACTTCTTTTAACGTTATCATATATTTTGAAACTGTTCATCCAAAAACAAAGAAATCCCCATAGAAATTATGAACTTGGCAATGATTAACAACAGTTGCTAACATCACAAAAAAGAAAAGCAGCCAGATATTGTGTGGCTCCAAGTGGAAGAACACAATATTACCTCCAAAATATTCTTGCCGAAAAGTTAAGTCTGAGTTTGATCAAACCTCCATCAGACTAGCAATTTACAGGAAATACAGGGACAAAGGGACATATTAACAGGAATGTAATCTGCAAAATTCTGTATTTGTTTATTTAACAAGTGAATTGCAAGAAGGGTCAAAAAAGGAGTTGGAGGGAAATCTATAGATTTGAAGAGACTTAAGAAACTGCTCCTACTAGATATGAGAGAGAAAGATTTGAATTATTGCCCAAATTCTTCATTCCACTGGTGAGTGAATACAGTCTTAGTAAGGACAACCAATTTGGCCAATGTCATACAGCTAAAATATCCCTTTCTGTCAAAGCTCTTGTTTTCTGGTGCCATATGTCTTAACAGGAGCATGGACTATCTCACAATGTACATGAAAATCATGATTTCCAACTTATATAGAGCTCAAACTGAAAGTAATGGAATAAAATTTTTCTTGGTCTTATGAGTAGAGAGTAGTATTTATTTTTCTTAATTAATTTGAATTTTATTATTGGTCATATGCAAAATCATATTCCATAGTTGAAAAAAAGGAATTCAGATAAAATGGAAACATGAAAACATCTCATAATTCTTATCCTCGAAGATTAAATTTACCCTTTCCAGGTGCATGGCATTAGCTAGAGAAGATATATGTATAATGCTGAATTTGCCTTTGAACCAAATCTATAGCAAATTATAAAGTACACAATCAAAACCAAAATAACTTCATTTGATTAGCACACTTGTTCATGAGCTAGAATTAATATAGACCAGAACTTTCCTAATCCTTTTTCATAAACATATTTGAAAGTTAATGTGTTGGTTTGCCATGTAAGGAGGCAAACTTTCTCTGCGTTTAACTGAATTAGGATTGAAATAAATCTTTTATGCAAGATCTCGTTCTTTATATCTGGTGAGAATGAGCAACAGGAGAAAGCTGACCCTGGGAAAGTAAACATAATCAAGGAAAGATATGATGTATAAACCTTTTTTTTTCTATTTAAAATGTATTTTTACATTCACACTTACCCTACATATGTAAGATGTAGAAGGATTCAAGACATGGGAGGATTCAAAGTATATGTAAATGGAGGAACGGATCTGAATCTTTACCATATAGGCAGAAAAGAATATATATTGTGCAGATATATGAGGACATATGCTTTTTCACTATTCCTTTCCCATTAGTGCCATTCTTTCCTTAACATTTGAACTTGATGAAATGTACATGACTGTATTCCAATGATATATTGACAATAAAATGTTAATACCAGCCGAATAGTCCAAATATAAGGCATATTTATCTATCAGTTATATTGTAAAAAAAAAAAAAAAAAGAAAAGCAGCTGCTAATAGATAGCACACAGCCTCTTGAATATAACAACACAATTCATTTGTTGAACAATTTTGGTGATTTATCTTAATTTATAACTTTTTTGTATTACAACCAGAAAATTAGCACTTGATATTGAACCGCTAAATCAACATCTGGAGTAATTTTGAAGTAAGAAAATGAACGAATTTTGACTGATCACCTACTATGTGTAAGACACGGGGCTATGTAAGCCCTTTAGAGAGAGTAAAGTGAATAATACTGCATTTGTAGTAAATACATTCTTAAACCATTTCATAAGAATTAACTGTTTTGTAAGAAAATGTATTTTCTCAATATCTCATTGAATGCTGAGCACTTTACCAGAAACTGAGAATGTAGAATTAGATGTCATGTGACTTAAATTTTTCTCATTGCACATTAGATTTGTCGCCACCATACTTTCAGATTCATTATCAAACACATCATCTGAAACAGAATGCAATATTTATAATTGGGAGTTACAGAACTCATTTCTTTGAAGAAAACTCTAGTTTAAGTCAGCCCATTTATTTATTATGAATTGTCTAACTTTGTCCCTTTGGACAGTTAAGACAAAGAATCACATCAAGGATGAGACAGGGAGACTGAGGTACTGTTGTGTAGAGGAACCAATCAGGAATATTTTCTGATTGAACCGTCATATCTATATTAAGTCAATCAAAGTGCATATCTTAATTTGCCCTGCAATTGAGATATTATACTATATTTAAAAATATATAATTTTCTGTTGTCCAGACTAATAAAGGTTTATGGTAAAATGGAAAACCCCAAACAGCAGATAGTCATGGCATTTGCTCTAGCCATTCACTCATTCATTCATTTACCCTTTCACCAAATACTTGAATGACTCTTTTATGCAAGTAATTGTATAATTATCCCTGATTTTTTTTGTCTTCATCATTTCCCTCTCTACTGGCTTCTTTTTTTAACGTATAAATAAGTAAACTATGTCTGACCCACTTGAAAAAATCCCTGAGTTTGTCTTCCCCTCTGTGTTTCTCTCTCATTCTTTTCACAAACTTTAAAAAACTTAATCTGTTTTCCAGTATTTCCTTATCTTCTACCATGCCAGCCCATAGCAGTGTATAACTTTTTTTTATCACATTCCTGAAATTGATGTTGCTAAGGTAACCAATAACCTAATTATTACTCAATTGAATATAAACTTAACCACTCTGCAATATTTGACACTATTAATTGCCTTGTTGACATTGTCCTAAAATGACTTATGCATTGGAAAGGAAAGAATTAAAGCAGTTAGCCTATGATCCATCCTTCTCTCCATTACCAGGGAGGAGTGAAGGGTACTTTGGGGAAGGAAATAAGGCAATTACTTTGTCCAATCTCCTTGTAAACATGATAAGCAGACTATTGGGCAAATAGATTAATGATCTTGCTAGGAGGAGAGTTCCTACTTATGAAATGCTTTTAGCAGGATGTTCTTAGTCTGCAATTGGTATGAATCAAAGATACCTGACCCACTGAAAAATATCGTATAAACTAGTTGGCCATTTGAGATATAAATTGAGAGTTTTATAATCTACGCTCCCCCTACTGGGTGAGGTAACATTCATAAATCATTTAGGGTCGTTACCTTCTTTGTACTAGGGAGTCCATGTCCAATGTTGGTGGGGCAGAGAATAACTGGGGAGCCACCTTCAGTATACCAAACCTCTCCCTGGTTTGTCTGTGCCCCTTGTTTGATTACAACGTTCAAATTATTTGTAAAGCCTGCTTTGGGGGGAAAATCACTAACTTGTGTCAGTCAGACTTGATAAGCCAATCCCATGTGTTAGTTCATATGTTTGCATATTTATTAGTTTCCCTCCCAAATCTTTATAGGCTCTTCTTGTTTTTTTGTTTTTGTTTTTGTTTTTCCTTTCTTTCTCCCATAAATCTCTCCGTTCTCCAGAGGTTTTTCTTTCCTAATTTAATATACAATTATTGGCAACCACATCCCTACATATAATATCTAATTAGCCACTGAATATATTTATAGACTCCCTCTGATTTTCGCTCTCCAACATAGTGAATGGCCCTACATCTATCAAATGGTAGATGAAACCAGATTCTTTCTTCTCACTTATTTTTCACATCCTGAAGTCACAACATCATGCAAGTCATATCTCTTATACTGGTTCTATCAATACCATTCCCAGTGTGTCACTAGTTCAGGATCTTTCACGTATTAATAGAATCATTTTATACCAAATCAGTTTTCTTGCCTCTAGTTTGGTTTCCCTACCATTTGTCCCTTGCAATGCTGCTGGAGTCAACTTGCTAAATGCCAATCTTCAGATTCTACATATGCTTAAAATTCTCCAATGGTAACCTATAACTATCAAGATTACATTAATACAAAGACTTTCTTGATATGTCCTCTGTTATCTCTCTACTCTTATCTTCCAGAAATAACTTGCATTCTTATTGTCAGTCATTGTGCTTGGAATTCCATAAATTTATCAAGCTATTTGCCATCTGTGGTTGCTGTGAACTTTTACAAAATATTCTTTTACTCTCTATTTAGATAATTGTTTTATATTCCTTATGCTGCCTATTCTCTTATGTATTTTATTCTATTAGTAAAAATTTTAATACCACAACAGCCTTCCTTTTCTAAAATAAATCATGCTTGGTCTGGATGGATAATCATTTTAAAATATTTTTGAATTCTTTTAGTGTTTCCTTATGCTTTTTTTGTGCCTATGTTTATAAGAAAGATGGACATTAATTTAGTTCTCTTTATTTTGCCATTCTTGCTATGTTTTGTTATTGAAATAATGACATCCAACTAGATGAATTGAAAATTTTTCTATCTTTTAATATTTACTGATATAATCTATATTACATTCATATTAGCTTTTACTTTAAAATACAAAAGAACTCAGCATAAAATGGTCAGATACTAAAGGCTTATTTGAAGATAATTATAACTTTTCCAAGTTATATATATAACTAATAATTTTTCAGAACACTACTTTTAGAATAATTTTGGAATGATATATTTTCTCCCAAAATTATCTACTTCATGGAGAACTTTTTAAACTTTTTCAGCATATAATTGAGGATGTTATTTTCTTATAATTTTTAATTTCCTCTCTATCTATGGTTATATTACTTTTGTGAGTTATTTTTTCCTTGTTAATTTTTATCAGAGGTATGTTTATATCTCTATCCCCTTAAAGGTTAGGCTTTTAATTTACTTATATTGCCTATAATTTGCTTAGTTTTTAATAATTAATTTTATCTTCAAATTTATTATTTTATCCCCTTTTTCTTTAAGGCTTGTTTCTTTTTTTTCAGTTTGCAAATTAAATTTCTAAGATAATCAACAAAAATAAAAACTATGGAAAGAAAAACAATAAAAATATGACAAAAATATAAAATTTATGTGGAGGAAATTAATATATATGTTTGTATATATATGCATGTATATACATATATATATAAAGTAACATAAGTAAACATAAACAAAATAAACTCACCAGTTAAAAGACAAATGTGGTCAGAATGCATAAAACATAAGGAAGTTTACAGAAAGATATAAAATAAAAAGATGGACTAAAATCAAGCAAATGCTAGCCAGAAGGAAGCTGGTTTAACTGCATGATTATTAGACAAAATGGACTTTGAGTTAAAATAATAATTGGGGATAAAGAAGGTAATTACATAATGATAAGAGCTTCAACTTACCAAGAAAAATATAATAATTTATAGTCTATATACGCTTATAAATTCAGAGTGGTAGACTGCAACATACCTTTCTCATAATCAATAGATCAAGCAGAGAAAACATCAGTAAGGATACAGAACATGCGAACAGCACAATTAATAATCTTGATATAATGAACACACAGCTTACTAAAGGCATAGAATGGAGAATACTTATTTCTTTGAAACACACTCCTGAAATATTTATGAAAATTGACTACAAATTATATGAAAGCAAGTTTTAACTTAATTTCAAAGAATCAACTTTTCCCTCAAAATATCTGCTCTGTAAAGGGTGTGTGTCCTTTATCTCTTGGGAATTTGCATCTAAGAGCTTGAGTAAGGTGCCCTCCTCATGAGTGGAGATATGAAAATGACAGGGAGAAGATAACTCATCCTTCCTTGGACCAACTACTCATGGTTGAAATTAGCAGAGCCATCAGTGCAGGCTCACAGAACCAGAGACTGAAATCTGCTGATTTTAACTTCCAGGTGTCAGGACAAGAGAGTTTAAAATTGCTATTCTAATTGGAGTCATATTGACAGTCTCCTTCCCCAAAGTGATGATGAAATGCTATTGGACAAAAGTGAAAAGGTCTGTTGTCTTTGCATCATGGTTGAAGGGGTATCCTTCCCTTTCTTCCTTAGATAGTGAGATTCTCAAACACTAGTCTGCTATGTTACTTGAGTTATACAGTAGAGCCCACTTCCTAGCTAAGTTATCCAAGGTAAGTGCTTTTGATCCAGCCTGCCCTTTGGGCTGACATCTGACCTCTGCTTATACCTCAAGTTTATCTCAGCAAAGTGACCAGAACTTGAATCTCTGATTCTTAGGTCAAGTCTCAGTAAAATTGCAATTTCTCTGAACTATTGAAGCCTAAATATGGCATACAGTTGGGAGACAAAGGTCAATCTAAAAAAAAAAAAAATTAAAAAGAAATGAAATATTCAATTACAATTTAAGAAATCTCCAAAATGCCACTGGATTCACTCTTTTTGTTACAAAGGTCATTATAACTTCTATGGCATTTCCACTCACTAAGGATTTTCAAGCATTTCCTACCATACAGTAGAAAGCTTGTGCGATGAGAACTACTTGGTTTGTTGTATTTTAATGCATACTATGTGAGTTTATTGAGGTGGTTCAAAGTGTTCATAATTCTATGCCTTCTGCAAAGAAATTATGCATGATATTTGCATAAGTTTTAAAACCACATATTACAGAGAGTGTATAAGAATAACTACACACACAAAAAAAGAACAACTAGAATGCAGTGAATCAGTTAAGTGCTTGTAAAACTCTTTAAGGAATTCCAACACCATCTCACTGCAACATGTGTTAAGCACATTCTGTGCTTTGTTAGGCATTGGTTAGGATGAAAAAGCAGGAATTCTTATTCACAGAAAGTCACAGAAACAGATCATGAAAATGAACTATAATAAGTTACCCATTCTAGGATGGAAGTATGCCTAAGGTACATTGAGAAGGTATATATAGAAAATAGTTCTTCCTTGGAGGATGGATGGGAGGTTCATGAAAAGAGAGCGGAAACGATATTTGAGGTAGATGAGTGAGATGAGTAAGATAAAGAAACAATAGAATGTTAGTATGGACCATCTCCTTTGTTTCTCTGTATAGCTCCAGGCAGGTGGCCATATGATATCATCATTGATATTTCACAGAAGAAGAAACTGAGGCACATGGAGGGATTGTGATCTTTCACGAGGCTTTAAGTAAGTAAGCATAAGAACTGGGACTAGAAAGAGTGCCTTTTTTTTTTTTTTTTTTTTTTTACCATCTTGAATTGAGTGCTTTGTTCCATACCCCAGTCATTTTAATCAAAATGTATTTTCCCCAGGAACTATGATATACAGTTAATGATAATTCCTATGGATCTCATTTTCGTGTCACAAAATGAAGTGGAAAAGCAGCAGTAGCCCTGTAGTCAAATAGAAGTATAGTTTGTGCCTATGGAGAGTATTAGAAGGGAATATAATTTGATGGCTATAAACATAAAATGACTCATTTTAGGTTTTTCACTTTTCTAGATGTAATACTAGACAACATTTAGTTTTCCTGCCTTTTTTGTCTTTATTAAATTAAAGCAAATATTGAGAAATGTGTAAGTTATGTGTTCAGCTATATGGATTTTCCTGAGTACACCTGTATGATAAGAAGGTAGATCAAGAAATGGAATATGACCAACACCTTAGAAGTCATCCTATGTACTCTCTTCTAGTCACCAAGTCGCAATCATTATTCTGAATTCTTGCATCATAGATTAGTTTGCCTGTTTTTCAACTTTATGTAAACGGGATCATTTAATAGAGTCCTCTTTTGTATCTGCTTTCTTCTTCTCAACATTATGTTTGTGAGGTTTATCCATTATTGTTGCATGTAGTTGTAGTTCAGTCATTCTCATTGCTATACAATATACTATGTATGAATATATTATGTTATTTCTCTTCCTACTGTGAGGAGCATTTGTTTTGGACTATGAATAATGGCATTATGTACACTATTGTGCTATCTTTTGTTTTGCCTAATTTTAAAATTTTGAAAGGGAAAGCTTATATGGTAAATTTTTAAAAAGTGTAAGTCAACTTTGTTACAATTTCTACAAGCAGTTCAGAAGTAGGACTAGAAAGAGAAATGACAAAAGATTTAGAAAGGAGAGAGAAAGGATACTATTGGCAATGTTGTCCCTGATTTACAATTATTATGATCATTGTGATACTGATCATGAAGGTCATGATAGTAACAACTATTGAGCATTTGATTGGTACCAGGCACTCTACTAAATGTTTCATATTTGTTTTCTCATTTTGTCCTCAATATGGTCCTATGAGAATTTTACAGTGATTATTCACATTTTATGGAGGAAACAGAGGTTTATACATATCACACTACTTGCTTAAATCACACAGCTGAAAATGGATGGAACCAGGATTTGAGTTCTCCAGTCTGTCTCTAAATTCAGCGAGCTTAACCACTCTACTCTTATGTTACTTCTTAAAATGTAGGGAATTTCATTCCTATTTTACAGCTGAAGAAACTGGCTCAGGAAGGTATTCTACTCAAAGCCCCATAGATAGGAAGTGATAGACCTACCTGGAGATGTATATTTTTAGAAAATACTAAAGCAGAAGAGGGGATAAGAATAGGGGGAAAAAAAATCACTAAGCACATTTATCAGTGTTCAACCTTGAAAAGAAAAAGTACTGTCAGTTTTTAAAAATGCCAGAATCTAATATAGGGAATGAGTTATGCAGGTAATTATAGAGCCAAGCCAAACAGTGGATAGTACAATAATCCACAGATGAAAAGTGGTAGAAAACCAACCACCATTTGTAGACTGGAAAGACAAAAGGAGTCAATGATACTGGATTTCAAAAATCTGGGTACCGGTGTAAGCTGGAACCACAGGGACCTGTTTGATGCAACAGAAGGGAGATGATCAGACATAAAATTAGACATACTGGATGGAGAACACCCAAGAATTACCAGAGATGCCTCCAAGGCTGAGGGAGCGATCTGGTTTTATAGGAGCCTCTTCTGTAAGAAGAATGTTTAGATACCTAACTGTGATAGTAGAGATGATAGTAGAAGAAATAATGAATGTCAGCCCAAAAACCTGAGCTCTCACTCCAGATGTAGGATTCACTAATTTCCAGATGGAACCTCAGATTCTGCATTTGTAATGAGGTTTTGCTGATAATAACTGATCCAGAGAAGATACTTTGAGTAATACTGTTCTGGCCTTTAAATGCAGACATACTTGTTGAGTGAGTCATTCAGCTGTGCCTTCAGAGAATCTTATCACCTCAAATATGGTGGATATTATTATATCCACCATATTTGAGGTGATACTGGGTATATATATTATTATATATACCCAGTATATATAATATCACCACCCTCACAAGAGTCCCCCACTCCCTACAAACACACAAATAAGGGTTCACATATGCGTGCATGTGGTAAAGCTCATTTATTAATCGAATATCTCTGCCAGCCAAAAGTTTCTTTTATAACATTTTTTCACTTGAAAATGGAAATAAAAGTTAACCATTATTTCATTCTTTCTACGAGCATCTTAAGTACCTAGAAGTAGTATCTTTTCACATTATGATACCGTGGTCACCAAGACATGATTGTTTCAACATTGATCAAATTTCTTAACTTAGGATTTGACACATGGATGGGCACGTATTGATTTTCAGTGTTAGTGTAATGCTTCCCTGAAATACACCAATGGCAAATTCACTAACCTTTATTTACTAGTAAAAATTCATATGGTAATTTTAAGTGCATGCCTGTTTAAAGTTGTCACATTATTCTTTCTCCTGTACAGTCATGACTTTACTCATAGTGAGAAACACATACTGCCCAATTCCAACGGTCACTCATACATATACATTTTATAATCTTAGTAAATCTTAATACATACAGACAGCTTCTCTAAGTTTTCATTTTCTTGGTCTCTCAGAGAGAAGGAGTCTAATCCCGTATTCCTTTTGGAATGGCTCATTATTTGTAAGCATTGATTGAACTTCTTTTGTCATTGGGCCCTTTAAAAGATCTGTATTTATTTTGCATCTACAGTTTAAAATTAAGATTTCCTTTACAAATTAGGATGTTATTCAGCTCCTTAATCATATGTTCTTTCCTAAGACTAACGTCCATTTATTTCCTGTTCTGTCTTCTCTGAGCCAAATTTCTAGTTTATTTTATGATAGTGCTTGAGAGCCCGGGCATTGAAATATTTTTGTAACACATGTGTCATGCTGGAAATATTATGGCATAATGTAGAATGATTTATTTTCAAGTTCAAGTTGTTATAGACAATGAACATTAAAAAAATAGTATATATACAAATATAGTCATTCTGTACTGAAATGCTAAATGCCAGTTGTTTTTGTTGTTGTTTGTTTGTTTGTTTGTTTTTTGAGCCATGACAAGTTTAGGAAAGTAGAGAAAAGCAGAGAGTATGACAAAATTCAGTTATCTCTTTCTAAAGGAATGTGCAAAATGCATGATTCGGCAGAAAAATAGGACATAAGGAAGGCACTCGAAGAGTTGTAGAATGATTTCCATCTTCCCCAGGTCACTAAGAATTACAGAGAGATACAGTTCTCACACAAAGCCATATTGGATTCTAGAGAGGACAGAACTCTCGGAAATGACTGAATCTCTTCCTGTCTTTAGGCAAGAAAATACCCAAACCAATTCACAGACATAAGCCCTTTTCCTAAATTAAAATTTCCTGAAGAAAAAGACCCTGAAGTCTTCTTTGCAACCGTTAGTCCAATATTTAGGATCCTTCTCTATTCTCCCTCTTTCTTTGCCCCTGCATTAATTTTCCGGGCATATGTAAGACTTATGCTGACTATGCCTTATATACTTTTTATGATTGATGCTGAGAATTATATTGCCTCTTACTTTCTATAACATGGCTAAACTTTAAGGAAAAAAAATACCGAGAATGAGATTTCAAAATTATTTGTGGAATCAACAAGATGGAATGTGGAGGCATTACATGTAGTACAAGAGCATACAGTTTTGAGTTGGTGTCTTTGAAGGCTAGGTCCCTTCTTTTGAGGAACCAGACAGATGATGACCAAGATACTCAGTTGAATGTTTACTGCTGTGTTTCTGAATTTTTCAATTTGGGTAAGAAATTTAGATGTTTCATATGAGAGTCTGCTATATAATGGCAGAACTGAGAAATAAGTAGGGGTGGTATAAATTTGGCACCTATCTTGTGGGCAATCAACATGCTGGTCACCTCAACAAAGCCAGTCCTCTCTCTTGGCAAGGAGAAGCAGTGGACATGATCCTGGAGTTGAAAACCAGTTGAGTAGTTTGAGAACTTAACAAGCGGGATAAGCTCAAAACCCTGGATAAGCTGCTCAAATCCTTCTGTGAATCACATTATTTTTTCGGTTTCTTTTTTCCCCTACTCTGGCATGGAATTGACTGACTCCTCTTAGAGCTGGATTGTAAATTCCATGAGTGCAGGAACTATATCTGGTTCAATACTTTTGTATGCCCATCATGTAAGACACTGTCTGACACAAAGAAGAAATTTGTTAGGGAATAAATTAAGCAACAGTTACAAAATTGAGGAGACAGAGAAAGGAGTTTACTTTTTTGGATTAACTTCCCCAGTATATTGGTATTTTCCTTTGTAGAACAATGTTCAACACATTTTAAAACATTGCAACATAATTCATGTACCATAAAAATCATCCTCTTAAAAAGTACAATTTAGTGTGTTTTGGTATATTCATAAGGTTGTGCAGCCATCACCACTATCTAAAAACAGAATATTTTCATCGCTCTAAAAATAAACTCCATATCTTTAAAGAGACACTACTTATTTCCCTCCTTTCTCTTAGCCCATAGCAATCACTAATCTATTTTCTGTTTTGTATGGATTTGGACATTTCATATTAATGAAATAATGTAATATATATCCTTTTAAATATGGCTTATTTAACTTAATATAATATTTCTAAGGCTCATCTATGTTGTAACATGTACCATTTATTGAAAAGACCATTCTTTCCTCATTGAATTATCCTGGCACCCTTGTCGAAAATAAATTGGCCATACATGTAGGTTTTATTTCTGGACTCTCAATTATATTCTGTTGGTCTATTTGTTTACACCATTAGCACAGAGTCTTTATTTCTATAGCTTTGTGGTTTTGAAATAAGAATACATGATTCCTTCAACTTCGATCTTCCTTTTCAGGATAGTTTTGGCCATCGCAGGACTCTTGCATTTCCACATGAATTGTGAGATAAGCTAGTCAGTTTCTGTAAAGAAGCCAATTCTAATTTTGAAAGATAATGTTGAATCTGTATATCAATTTATAGAGTATTACCATCTTAACAATAGTATTTCAACCTATGAACATGATGTATCTACATTTACTTAGGTTTCTTTAATTTCTTTCAGTAATGTTTTAAAGTCTTTGATGTACTAGTCTCGTGCTTCTTTTGTTAAACTTATACCCAAATATCTTATTATTTTTATGCTGTTGTAAATGGAATTGTTTTCTTACTTTCATTTTCAGATTATTTATTGCTCATATATAGATATGCAATTGATTTTTGTATATTGATCTTGCATCCTACAACCTTGCTAAATTTGTTTAATTGTGTATGTATGTGTGTTTCTTAGGATTTTTAGATATAAAATCATGTCATCTGCAAATATAGTTTTACTTCTTCTTTTCTAAGCTGGATCACCTTTCTTTTTCTGGCCTAATTGCCATGGCTAGAACCACAGTGTGATTTGTAATAGATGTGGCAAGAGCAGGCATCCATGTCTTCTTTCTGTTTGATCATCACTTCTTAGAAATGAACACTCTATAGATTTATAGTACCCAAAGTTTTTTTAGCTTATCATTAAGCTTTCTTCTCATCAAACTTTTTTGTAGATTTTCAAGTCTTTAATAATTTGTTTTTAAAATTACAGTTGAAATATGATATTATATTAGTTTTGTGTATACAACATAGTGATTAGACATTTATCTTACTTACAAAGTGATCACCCTGATAAAACTAGTACCCATCTGACATAGTTATTATAACATTATTAACTATATTCCTTATGCTATACTTTACATCCCAAAGAATATTTTATAACTACCAATTTGTACTTCTTAATCCCTGCCCTATTTCCATCCAGTGCCCCATCCCCCTTCCATCTGGCAATCATCAAAATGTTCTTTCTATCTATGAGTTTGTTTCTGTTTTGTTCATTTATTTCATTCTTTAGATTCCACATGTAAGTGAAATTATATGGCATTTGTCTTTCTCTGTCTGACGTACTCCACTCAGCACATTACCCTCTAATTGCATCCATGTTGTTGCAGATGGCAAGATTTTACTTTTTATGGATGAATAATATTCCACTGTATATACGTACCACATCTTCTCTATACACTAATCCATTGATGAACACACAGGTTGCCTCCATATCTTGACTGTTGTAAATAATACTGCAATTAATATATTGATTCTCGTGTCCCTTTAAAGTAATGTTTTGGGTTTCTTCAGATAAATGCCCAGAAGTGAGATAACCGGGTCCTCCTTTGTCTTATGTTATAGCTTTAGTTTTAGAGTCTATTTTGTCTAGCATAAGTAATGCTACCCCAGCTTTCTTGTTTGTTTGTTTCTATTTTCATGAAATATCTTTTTCCATCCCTTTAATTTTAGTCTCTATGTGTCTTTTGATCTAAAGCGAATGTCTTTTAGGCAGCATATGTAAAGGCCTTGTTTTACTATTCATTCAGCCACCCTATCTTTTGATTGGAGCATTTAATCCATTTACATTTAAAGTAATTACTGATAGATATGTAGTTACTGCCATTTTATTATTCATATTTTTTATCTTTTTTTTCTCTTTTCTTCTTCTTAAAGAAGTCCCTCCAACATTTTCTGTAATGCTGGCTTGGTGGTGATGAACTCCTTTAGCTTTTTCTTGTCTGGGAAGCCCTTTATCTGTCCTTCGATTCTAAATGATAGCTTTGCTGGACAGAGTAATCTTGGTTGTACGTCCTTGCTTTTCATCACTTTGAATATTTTTGGCCAATTCCTTCTGGCCTGCAAAATTTCTTTTAAGAAATCAGCCTACAAACTTATGGGGGCTCCCTTGTAGGTAATTGCTTTTTTCTTGATGCTTCTAAGGTTCTCTCTTTGTCTTTAACCCTTGGCATTTTAATTATGTGTCTTGATGTGAGCCTCTTTGGGTTCATCTTGTCTGGGAATCTTCATGCTTCCTGGACTTGCATGTCTATTTCTTTCTCTAGGGTAGGGAAGTTTTCAGTCATTGTATTTTCAAATAGGTTCTCAATCCCTTGCTCTCTCTCTTCTCCTTCTGATACCCCTATGATGCTAATGTTGGTACACTTGATATTGTCTTAGAGGCACCTTAAACTATCAGCATTTTTTGTTATTGCTGTTTCATTGGGTATTTTCTGCTACTTTACCTTCTAAATTGCTGATTCAATCCTCTGCTTAATCTAATCTACTATTGATTCCTTTTAAGGTAGTCTTCATTTCAGTTATTGTATTCTATGTTTATGACTGGTTCTTTTTTATGTTTTCTATCTCCAATTTTATGTTTTTCATCTCTTTGTTAAAGTTCCCACTGAGTTCATCTACTCTTCCCTTAAGTTCATTGAGCATCCTTATAACCAGTATTTTGAATTGTGTATCTGGGATATTGCTTGTCTCCATTTTATTTAGTTCTTT
The DNA here is from genome assembly GCF_902729225.1 of Pteropus medius. Classification (NCBI taxonomy): domain Eukaryota; kingdom Metazoa; phylum Chordata; class Mammalia; order Chiroptera; family Pteropodidae; genus Pteropus; species Pteropus medius. The sequence continues at coordinate 29,016,988 of NW_024349802.1, read as the reverse complement.
TTCTAGAGCTTTGTTTCTTTTCTTTCATGTGGGACACATTTCTTCTCCATTTCGGTTGCCTCTCTGTGTTTGTTTCTGTGTATTAGAAAAGACTGCTATGTCTCCCAATCTTAGGATAGTGGCCTTATGTAGTAGGTGTCCTGTGGAACTCAGTGATGCAGTCTCCCTGGTCGCCTGAGCTGAGCATGCCAGGTGTGTCCCTCGTTTGGGTTGTGTGTGCCCTCCTATTGTAGTTGAGCCTTGGTTGCTGTTGGCACATCAATGGGAGGGATTGACACTTGGGCTGATTGGTTGTGAAAACTGGCCAGTGACTTCAGTGGAGAAATTATTGTACAGAGGCTGATCCTAAAGAGCAGGATTTGCTTTAGCAGTGCTCTGGAGCCTGCCTAGTTTGTCCTTTGGGTGCATCATCCTCAGATGTGACCTTGGGTGGGCAAGTCATCTTCAGACGTGGCCCTAGGTGGTGCTCTGGCTCAGACCAAAGCTGGCCATCAGTGTGCCTGCTGCAGGCCAAGTTCAGCTGTAGCCTGTGCCCTGTCTGGGGCTACCTGGCATGAGCCACCAGGCAATCTGCAGGTGGCCATCACCCACACTGGACATGGATGTGTCTTGAGAAACCAAGCCAGAAAAGAAGGCCGGCTGCCACTAGTGCCAGGCTGGGGCCTGCTCTGCAAGAGATATGGGGCACCCCAAGGCCAGATGCTGCTTGTTTAGGTTTTGTGAACTTTTGAGAGATTTTAAGGAAGTCCGCAGCATGAACCAAGACAGGCAATTTGTATGAAAATGTCACTGGAAATGGCCTAGGTAGGCCGGGCCCATTGGGTGTGGAGGGATTTCAGGGAATCATCTGGGTGGGGCCAACAATGTCAATTTGGTGGAGACTCAGATATGGTGGCTGCTTGTGTCTGCACACAAGGAGTGGGGAGGGCTCAACAAAGGAATAAAGGATTCTAACAGCACTTCTGTCTGGGAGAAAGTTGCCCCTCAAGCTCTTTCCCTGGAAGCCAGAAAACTCAGTTCCTCCTGGTGTATCCCTGGAGCTTTTTCAGCAGCTGCCCCATTGTTAGAGCTCAGAGTAAGTCTGTATATGGGTCCTTTAAGAGGAATTTTAGCTACCCACCCCTCCCGCCCCCCCTCCCCCGTCTCAGACACAGTCTTCCCTAGTTCTTATATCCAGATTTTTTGGGAACTTCTTTTCCCTGCACTGGAACCCTGGGCTAGTGAGCCTGGTGTGGGGCTGGGACTGTTCCTTTGAGGGAGACCTTCACAGCCGAGATGTCCCTCTCAATTTTTAACTGCCACACGCAGCCCATTCCACATCTCTGCCCCTCCTACTATAGTCTCGAAGTGGCCTCTTCTGTGTGTCCCCAGTTGTGGGACTTTCTGTTCAGCTAGATCTCAAGTAATTCTCACTGATAGTTGTTCTGTAGTTTAGTTGCAGTTTTGATGTGGTTGTGAGAAGAGGCAAGCACAGCCTTCACCTACTCCACCATCTTGACTGGAAGTCCCCAACCAAATGTTTAATTATAACTTCTGACACAGAACAGCATTAATTTAATAGCATTGAGGAGGGACATGTGATAAAATGCAAAACATATAATTTGTCTTTAAAAACTTATGTCTTAATGAAGAGAAAGAATTTCTTCTTATAGAGAGCAAAAATAATGAATCTTAGAAGAGAAATGCAAGTAAAGTGCAATGGGCTTTCACAGGAGAAAGAGAAGACATTCCATGAAAAATGCTAGAAGGCACTGAGAAGAATAAAATATTTGATATGGGTCTAGTAGAAGAAACGACAAGGAAATGTGATGATAAAGAATTTAGGTTTTAAGTGAGTCAAAACATGTAAACAGAGCATGGATGTGGGAAACCATGAAGCATGGTTTCCTCTGAGTAGTTCAGTTTGGGGAAGCTTAAATTATCCCTGGGAAATGATCAGAAATAAAAGTCAGGAGTTTCTGAGAAACTTAGACCATAAATGGAATCAGTGGCAAGGACAATAATTTTTAAATAGTGGAATTCACATAAATTTTTGAACTGGAAAGTAATAAGATCTGTATTTTAATGAGATTTAATATGTACGACAAACTATTCCATATACTTTATATGTGTAACAGAGCTCTTAGTAAGCATTCACCTCCTCCCATTGAAGGTTGATTTCAAAGAACACCTCTGGCTCTCTATACTTGAGAGATTTCCTTCTGGCTGCAGGATACTACTAGTCACACATACAGGACAAGGCAGAAGTTCTAGGAAATTAATAACCTGGAAGCAACCTCAACCAAGGCCGATAAAGTATTGGTAGATAATATTCTTTGCCCTCAGTCATAATAACTCTAAGCTGTGTTCTATACTGTCTCCCATAGTTCCCCAGTGAGATCAAGTTATAACTGACCACAGCAGCAACTTACTTGATATCATGCCCTTAATGTGCCTCCTTCTTTTCCCTGGCTCACTCTTCTACTCCCCTGCTACGTTTCCTAGAATCATGTCCCAAATAAACTATTTACAGTTGAATATTTTTCTCAGGGCCAGTTTATGGGGGAAACACACTGTAGAAAATGTATCATCTCTATTCCTTATAATAACCCTCAAAGTATCCTCATTTTAAAGATCAGTAAACTAGAGTATAGAGAAGTTTGGTCATTTGTCCAGGTCACAAAGTTAGAAAATAACAGAATTCAAATCCAGGCACTCAGTCTCTGAACTTCTACTAAAAGCTAGGTCATCTTCCTCCTTAGTGATATATTAATTTATCAGCTTCATCTTTAATACTTTGCAGTGACTCCCATGTCAACAGGCTGAGGAAGAATAGTCAGGTGGTGTGTGTGGGGATAGCAGTACAATGAAAAGAACCAAGCACAAAAACTCAGAGAGGGGCCATGTTTTAGCAGCCCTCCTCAGACCTTCCTCATGAAGAAGCTAGTAGCTGATGTTCATATCTTCCTGGATAGTGACTGAGTTGTATTGAGAATACCATTCCCACCAGAATACTTGATCTTCTCAATTTTGGATTTTGTACCCACTGCTGATGAATCGTTGCTATAGCTCTGCCTTGTGACTTAGGGAAACTATAGATATTTGAGAGCCTTCAAGATAGGGCAGTATAAAATAAGAAGGGGTGGCAGTAGGTGTAAACTCCAGAAAGAACCAAGGCTTTTGAATGTGTCAATAATCAGGATACTCTTTTGCACTTGGGACCTGTTTTAGGCTTGTGTATTGAGAGCAAACACATACCAAAACTCATAAATAGGCTTGAAAATGTTCCTTGTAAGCCAAAGCATGCACTTGTTATGGTCAAGTTACTTAACATATCTGTGTTACGGATTCCTCATATGTAAAAGGGACAATTAAATGTTTGCAACTGTTGTTAAAACATATGAACATTTGATGTATTTTTGTTCAAGCATTATAAGATATGGAAGGTAGTACTTTTTTTTTTTTTTTAGCAGTGTTTCTCTAAAAGGGTTCCTCTCATAGGAACCCTTTTAGAGAAACACTGCTAAAAAAAAAACCAAGGAATAGTAAAAGAGAAAAGGATTCTGGGGTTAAATAAATTAGGAAAGTGATGCACACACTATGACCTCTTCTGGGGTTTTTGTGATATACATTAGCACAGAAGAGGTTCTGGAAAGTACTGCTATGAAGAAACCACTTAACTTAGTACTTACCAAATGTGTTTGACCATAGAACGTTTTATTCACCAAAAAAGCCATTTATATTTTATGGGACTCATTTTCTATGAATACAGTTGACCCTAGAATAACGTGGGGGTTAGGGGTACCAACCCTCTGTGCAATCACAAATCCACATATAACTATTGGCTCTTTCAAAACTTAACTACTAATATCCTACTGTTGACCAGAAGCCTTACTGATAGCGTAAGCAGTCAACTAAGATATATTCTGTATATGTATTATATACTGTATTCCTACAGCAAAGTACGTTGAAAATCATAAGGAAGAGAAAATACATTTATAGAACTTATTGAAAATATGTGCATATATGTGGATCCATGTAGTTTAAACCCGTCTTGTTCAAGGGTCAATTGGATAGTTTAGGAAATTATTCCAGAGCAAAGAATGGATTAAGAGTTTTCTTTAAACAAAAAAATCAAAAACAAAAAACAATGTGTTTAATGTTCTTGAGCTATGAGGCATGTAAGCATAATTTGGTGGCTGCAAATGATTAGGAAAATGGCTTAATGAAAAAACAGTAGAGTGGAAGAAATGAAAAATAATGACTGATAATTTTTTTGCAGTTTCATCTTGCTTTCCTTCAGTGCCGTGTTGGACTGCTTATGTGACCCAGATGTCAGCTTTTCCCTCATCGTTCATAAGGCTGCTTTTGCTCATTCTATTCTTGCTCTCTAAGGCTTCTGTATGCATAGCAGAATAGTGCTAGAGAGGAATGCACTCTTTACTGAAAGATTTGTAGAGTAGAGAGAGGGGCAGGTTTTCATTATGCATCCCAGCAAACACTTTTATTTTTCCAAAGCTTTTACATTGTGTTCTCAAAGAGCTTCTTTATCCTTCCTTTCCAGGCTCCCATTTCTCCCAGATCCTTCTAGCAAGCTCTAGATGTCTCTCTCCTCTACCATGTTAAAAATTCTGTTCTCTTCTTTCTACTCCAGATTTGAACTCCCTAGTCCGTCTATGTACTTAGATAAAAATAAAAGGACTTCTAGTTACTATGATGCTTCATGATGCAGGTAGCCATTTAGTGGCTTTTGTCTATTAGGGCAAGCTCTTTATGATCTTAGTCACAGTCAAATTATGTTTTTTTTTTTTTCTCCAAATACACACAGTGTATTTGGTGTCCCCATTTACCATTCTAGTGAATGAAATTTTCTCTATCGATTTCATCTTAAAAATTAAGAGCTAATTATGCTTCTACAAGTTTCTACAAGTCTCTTCAATTCCCTGAAAGAGAGATTTTTTTTGTAAACTTTTAATGAAATAAAATTGAAAGTGTACATCAACTAAAACTTTTGTGTCTCTAAGATTTCTCTGGTCAGAATTTGATAAAAGTATTCCTTGGGAAACCCTTTGGAATATTACTCAGATAGAACTCCTAGCAAGTTTCTCCAAAGTAATTCTGGGCCAGGCCTCTATAACAAACATTTGAGTTTTGACAGCTCCGTTTCTCTCTCCTGGTGGAAAGTGTTGATTGGGAATCTCAAAATGCAACCAACAAGCAAGCTAGAACATAATCATTTTAAATATCAGAAGCTTCATCAAAATGCTCGCTAGAAGAAATGATTCATCACTAACACCTAAGTTCCTTCTCTTGCCATTGTTAAAACCACAAGAAGATGCTTATGTGAAGCAGAAACAATATCAGGTCCTCTGAGACATATGGCCCTAGTGAATGAGACTGCTACAATTATGCATGTCTCTGTATAGCACCTATTCATTTAAAACATCATCTAGTCTACTGATAATTTTTTATTAAATAATCTTCCTCAATCACACCCAACCAAGATTTCTGGAATAAAAACAAGGGCCATACATGGATTTATAACATGAATCAGAAGTTATATCAGAATTCCTTTTATTAATAGACATGAGAATCAGAACATAATCAAATTCTTTTTTTTTTTTGTTCTCATGAGCATATACCAAGTTCATTATTTCATCCCTAAACAGTAGGATCTGCTATACCATAAACTAGTTGGATTAACACCATTTGTGAACCTACAGAAGCAAATTGCAGTGAGAGCAAATTTAGAAAGGCTGCCTTTTAAAGTGGAAAGTGACTTTGAAAATGGCATAGAAGAAGCATGACACAACTGCAAATTGAGACACATATTCACTAGAGACTCACATAAGTATTTAGATTTCCAGATTTCTAGATGTCAAACTGTTACTATATTCCTTTTGAAATTGTATCATAATTACCAAATGTGTCAGTCACTCCTGGCAGCTGGTGGGTAGGTACATTGCATTTGGATCTAACTTTTGATAAATATATGGTGTGAATTATTATACATTGTGTGGGGACTGAGCTTTCCTTCAACTCGCCCAGTTTTCTTTGCCAGAAAAGTTACTGGAGTTGGATTAAAGAACGGGTATTCTTTTGAATCATATTATAAATTAGATAATATTTGAATTGTATAGGTACTATATGGAAGTTACTTGTAATTATATGTATTTCATATAGTAAATTAGCATCAGATATTCTCATATGCTAGATGAATATTAGGTATACCTTTTCCTTAAAGAAATAAAAATATCTTTCAGTATTCTCTGTCACTTTTAAGAGAATGTTAATCCTGGGATTTTCCTTCTGAGATTCATTACCTGACCATTCATACTTTCCCTTGTACAAAAAAATAAAAAATGCATCTCAGAATATTTGGAAGAAAGATATTATGATGTACTCCTCCATGTGTAAATGTAAAAAAGAGATGCTTTTTCACTATCGGTCTTATTTCTTTGAGGATGTTAATGTCATAGGCACCTGTCCTTGTGTTAGGACTAGAAAATGTTCTTCATGGAACCTTAGAGTTCTTTTGCCACTGCTGAAAACCGGGATTGAGTAGCTTTAAGAAAATGGTTTTTCTAGTATGTCAGCATCCCAATTTAAGAAATAGTTAAATAAATTAGTCTGCTGGGTTTTTCTTCCATAGAAATGGTCTCTAATATTTATTTCTTCAATCACACTATACTCTTTTGTTCCTCCTTTATGTCCTTAAATGGCCAGCCCGGGAGCCACATGGCTATCACACAGTAAGAACTCACCCTTGGCATCAAGCAAGGTCTGCCTCTTGAACATCGTCCCACCGTGCATTTTGTGTCCTGATTTGTTCCTGGAATCTTGGGTCCTGATCCTTGGGATTACTTCCTGATCACTGTTTTCCACTTGCCCTCTTGAAACTGATAACTAACCTGATTCTTTTATTGTTGGACCTTATCATCTCTATTCAATTGTGCATAAAGGCCAATTTGTCTGCTGGAGTTGTTTTCTGGGATGAGCAGCCAACAAAAAGGTGCCAGTCCACTTCTTCACAATGCTCGTCAGAATGTCTAAACGCAGTGGGTAGCGTGTATATATTGCAATTTTGTGATCAGAATGATTCTTCACCTAGTTACCAGAGTGCACATGTCCCATTTTCTGCTCTCCCTCTTTTAAAGTACATGTTAATGGTTCTAGTGGTATGCAAATGAAATTGTATATATCAACGTTGATTAGTTAGCTATCAATTGCATAATATTGTGGAAAGACTTAAGATTTGGGGTTCAAAACTATGAAATTTGGATGTGTACTAATGCTTGTGATGGTCTCTGTGTGATGTTAGGCAAGTCATTTAAACTCTCCTAATGTATCTACAAAAAGAAAGTAATATTAACAACAGTGATAAGAATACCTAAATTATAAGCTAGTTGTGAGGAATCAAAGTAAACTATTATGTTATTATGTAAAAAAAAAATAAAAAATAGAATTCTAAACTGATGGTTTTAATTTCTGTTCACTTTGCTTTCTTCTAAATGGCAACAAGGAAGGCATTCCTGTGAGCTACACCCTTTAAGTGCCTCTTCATTCCCCATGGGACCAGAAAGATCTAACAATGTTGCCCTTTCTGTTATCATATAGGACAAGTTCTGTTACTCCCAGCCCAGAGAGGGGAGAGTAACTTTTCAGGTCCCTACATCCTGGATAAGTAGTGGCCTAGTCAACAAGAATTTACCTGGGAGTCCAAGGAGATACAAATTGGTTTGTCACCTCTTGTTGTGGAGAGAGCATAAACTTTAGAGCCTGACAGACCTGGATTTGAAGGCTGTCTCTATCATGTGTCAGCTCACTATGTGACCTTAGGCTTGTTACTTAACCTCCTTTACACTCACTGGTCAAAATGGAGAATTAGATTCATTTGTACAGGGGCACATTGCGCAATCGGCCCAGGATAGAAACTGTTATTCCCATTCCTGAAATGTCTCGGCGGCAAAAGTTTGGCTTTTATTAGCTTAGTTTCCTGAGGGGATGTTTCATATTGGAGTGCGGTAAAGACAACAGGCAGCCCCCAGGGCTCTCTTACGTAAAGTGTTGCTTTCCTGAATAGTCACACTTGGTGGTACTTCCCTCAAGGGGAATGTGAATTGTTAATTCAGCTAAAACTTCAGTGTGGAGTGGTTTTAATATTTACTTTTAGAGGCCATATGAACCTGTGCTTTTCTCATCAAAGGATTAAAGAGACATCCTCTTTCGGGGAGCATACATGGGGTAGGAATTTGGCAGCAGAGATATTTTTTCCTGGAACTTCTAAAATCTTTGAATGCAGGAGGCACATTATTTTTAACTTTCAGAGGACAGAGGAAATGAGAAAAGAAACTATCGTATGGCCTTAAGTTCTTACCTAAAAAAAGCCTAGATTTGGAGACAGAAAATTTGGATTTCGAATCTGGCTTTACCTTACTGTTTATAGGTTTTGATCTTGGGCAAGTCCCTTAAACTCTCTGAAGATACAAAGGGAGAATACTGCTACTAAAAATAATCACAATAATAAGAATGCTAACAAAAATAACATAACTCATAAACTTTTGTGAAGATTGAATACTAAAGTATTTAAAATTTCTATTTAGTAGGGGTGAGATATATTGCTGACAACAATAATATACATTGGGAAGTCTTCATTTCTGTTCACTTTATTCCCTCTTGTGATAGAGGACATTATTATGATCTAATCCTTTTTTAATTTCTCCTATTGTTGCTTGTGCAATTACATTGATGCTATGAACATTCTCACACATGCTTTTCAGAACTCATATCCTAAATTTTCTTTAGGTTATTGCTTTAATCAGGGTTCTATGAGGAAATCAGAAGCCCCACAAAGTAATATAAATATGAAGGTTAAATACAGGAGAGTGGAAACTTATACAGTCATTGCAAGGACTGAAGGAAAAGTGTATTAGAGAATGAGGTATTGATGCAGGACAGGGCAGATTTCCCTGAGTGCAGGAGAGCTCAAGTCCTGCACTGAGCGGGAGAGTTCTTAGCTGAGCACAAGAGAGAATTCAAATGCGTGTCAGAGTTAGAGTCAAAAAGAAAGTTTATTAGAGAAGGGGTAATGCCCCATAGACAGAACGTGGTCTCCTCTCAGAGGCAGAGAATAAGAGAGCCTAAGAGAGACTCAGAGGGACAGAGACAGAGATGCTACACTGAAAGGGACCCTGAGTGTTCATGGAATTCAGTTTATATACCATTCTTAGTTTCTATGAACTACAGTTTAAAGGCTTTGTCTCCCTATTTTCCTTTGACGGTATTGACATACAGGGTGAAAAGATAAGAGTTAGTAGTGAGAAAAGGTAAGAATATATAGTGTGGAAAGCCTGCTGGCAGTTCCCACTTTGGATCCATAGGTTCTGCATGGTTTTAGCCCTAGGGAATGAATGATTTTATTTTGTGTGGGGTGCCACTGAAAAGGCTCTGTTTTCCTGTTTTCCTTTCATGGTGTAGGGAAATGATCTGTTAGCAATCATGGCAGAAGTCTTCCTTTGTTCTGCAAGTGTCCTGCAGTCTGGCTGTAGAGCTGATCTGCATATTGCAGTCTGAATATAGCTTGATTTAACATTTTAGTTCTCATGCTTCTTCCCTACATTAATATAATAAAAACCTTGGGAGAAATTTTCTTACTTCTTGGGACTTGAGATGGTCAAGAAGCACTGCTATATATGGCCAAATTTCAATACCCCTGTTTAAAGAAATTTAGCGCTGTACGAGAAACATGAATCGAGATATGGACAGAAATCTGCAAAAATGCTGAATGATTTAAATGACGAAACAATGAAGATGTAGCCACAGAAATCAATTTGTTTTCACAGATAGATTTTCAATTAAATCTACCTTTTCAAGGATATTTACAAAAGATGGAAGAATGGGGCATTTAACCACTGGTGGCAACGGAAGGGAGGTGAAGGCACCTGACAGGAAGTGGAGGGTCACAGTTCCCCAAAACAGAAGTCATGGATTTGAGTCCTGATTTGGAAATATGTCATCACTGTACTTTTGAAAAAATAATATCAACTCTCAGAGTTTAATTTTCTCATCATTATAAGATGAGTATAATATCAATCAAATTATTTTTATTATAACATGAACATTTTTAGTAAACTATAAAGAAAAGCAAAAACTGTTATAAGAAATAAAAACAATGTGACTGAAACTAAGCTCCAAGTTCATGAAATAATTGCAAAGACCAACCAATAGGCCTTCTTAACTATTTTAGATTCAAGAAAGGCCAGACCTTTAGCTTGGAGTGAGAAATGAAAATGAATAAATGGAGAACATGCTTCTACTTGCTTCTTCTTTTGTTTCTATCTCTTCTGCCAAAGAAAATTAGCTTTAAGTTCAAAATGACAGAGCAGGTACAGTTAAGACAGACTTAAAGCCCAATATTGGTAAATAGATAGTAACTATACTTTTGGCAAATGTTAATTTAATGCCTACTGTTTTCTAGACTGTTAGGCATTGGGACCAAAAGACTAAATAGAGCAGACAAAGTCCTTGATCTTACAGTCCCACAGTCCTATGGGAACTTCATAGAGTGGCACGTTGGTGTCTCCAAAGGAGTTATGTCCTAAGGTAGTTAGTAAAATTGAAGAGGCCATTTAACATAGTAACTGAACACTAGTTTTATGTTGAATGAATAAAAAATCGGATCGCTTTTGGTTACTTGACGTTTTTGAGAATAGTAGAACCTCTGGAAGATAGGAGATGAGCAAGTATTATCTTTTAATTTCACTGAGATTCAGTTATTTATAAAATGGGATGAGTCTTCAAATAGCCCCAGATTGTATCTTTGAAATAAGATGGGAAAACTGTGAGATAGATTTGTAATATGCTATTCATCAGCGTATGATGATTCCAAAATGATAATTATTAGATTAAAAAAATCTCAAAGGAGGATTTTTTTTTTTTTTTGTGGCAAAAGATAGCTTTTGTCTTTGGTTACATTTAATACTAATTTTAACCAGTAATTCAAGTGAGCATATGGAAGACACGGTTATTAGATTTTTAGATGATATGAATTAAGATCTAAGTAATACAATTTGTGAATAAAACCTTTGTTCAAGTATCTAAACCAAAAAGAATGAAAAAAATTGATAAAACAAAATAAAATGTATTATTAATAGTCGCACATTTCTGGATTCAAAAAACCAATGTACACAAGAATCCACAGAAAGAGACCTGACTACCTGGTTACAGGAAATGACTTATTAGTTACTGAATATTTATTATTTGCAGTACTGCTACATTTTGTAAGTTTAAAAGTTAGCAGCATGATGTAGCTTCCAGGAAACTTAATATTCTTTTATGTCCCATTAATCAATGTTAAGTTATTCAATACAAAGACATAGTTTAGTTTTCTCTTCTTAGGGGAAAACAGAACTCTTGGAGACATCCTATCTTAAGGGGAACATGATAAGTGGTTTTGCTTCTACATTAGAGTGGAGAAAATTAAAGTCAGATAGGGGTCAACCAAGTAAACCAAGTTATGTTAATCTTGTATCATTAAGACAAAATTTAGCCTTCCAGAATCAAGGATCTATGAAAGCTGAAATTTTAGGGTTCCATGTGAGGGAGCCTGGACCTGGGAAAAGCTTTAATCCTTGTATAAAATCAGAACTCTTTTTGAATAATCAGGGACAAGACCAGTCGTGCTTTTGGAAAAGTAGATCAGAGATTGGGAGAAACCTGAACTCATGAAAGTACTAAGCTGCTTAGGGCTTATGCCAACGACCACCAATACTAAGCTCATAGCAGAGCAACTAATCTCAGACTTCACCTACTAATAGGAATGGTGCTCCTAAGATATTGGCTGCCTTGGTTAAGGTTGGATGGAGAAGGACACTAGATTTATGTATGTTTAGCTGCAAAGAGTCCATCTGAGTGGGCAAAGGAGAAAAGGAGCCGTTCAAATTCATGATCGAGCATTAAGCGGCAGGATGCTTTTTTGGCACTTACTCAAGCAGGAGTTTTATGACCACAGAGTTTAGTTTTGGAGAAATGATTGTTGAATTTATGAGCATTTGGACATGCATATGTTAAGACACCATTCAACGTGATTCTGTGATTCAATATTCATATAGGTAAGCTTAGATCTTACATATAGGCAAGCCTAGTTTAATTGATGCCTTTATTTGTCCTTATAGTTTCTCTATCCTGAGAACTTTGCCAATACTTTGAGATAAATCATTTTCTAAGCACATAAGCAGAAGGATTTCTCTCTCTCTCTCTCTCTCTCTCTCTCTCTCTCTCTCTCTCTCTCTTCCTTTAGAGAGATGCATAATGACTTAGAGTACTTGACAAGCGCATGGTTTCTGGCACAAGGTAAATTCAAAGAGATTTTGTGAATAGCACAATTCGGTCAGCTAGGAATGAAGAACAATATACTTTATAGAATACCCAAAAATGAGATAGAGAAGGAGGCAAAATTGAATAGTCTGTTGATCTTGGTATCCTCAGCTGTGCTCAGTACAGATACCAGGAGGGCAGTGGGTCTGAGAAGATAAAGCTGCTTTCCTTTTATGGAGCAGCTCCATTGTGAAGGCAAGGTCAAAAATGCTAATAAAACAGGAAAAACTTGCGTCAAATTGTATAGACTACGAGGGCTTGTTCTTGGATACTAATTAATGTTATCACAGGAGATGGCTAAAATGAGAATATTACCTACTAGTAAATTAATAGGATGTGCTGAAACACCGCAAGGGAGGAATTGCCGATGCTAATGTAGTATAAAAGAGATCACCACTGGCAAATGGTTGATGGTAAAGAGTTTTCTAAATTATGAATAAACTCTAGGAGGTATATCTTAAAGTATGCCATGAATCTTTAATTGAGAGAAAAGTCATTTGCACAGGATAAAGTGTGATGGCAAATCCATATGTCCTTTTTTATTATCTATACCAAATGTTGATTGTTCGCCATTTGAAAAGAATATGTTACACTAAATTATCACGCTATAAACCAGTCAGCTCAGCAACATATGTGTCTATATTTGCTACAGAAGTCAGCAGGTTATCTTTGTCCTCAGGGTTGTCACCTCTGATTGTAATCTAATTGCTGGCTGTTGTCACACGGGACTTAAACTAGGTTGAGTCATTGATGTAATTTTTGGAAGAGCCAAGAAAAATCTATTTCAATTATTTTGGAAGTGAGAACTAGTTTTTGTTTATTATAAATTCAGTTATTATTAGATTTTCCTAAAAAATGGAGAAAGGGGGAGAAGAAGGTCATAATAGGATAAAGGAGATGAAAAAATGCAAAAACAATAGTGCTGTGTGAAAGAAATATTTTGAGAAGCTGGTACAGCATTTTACAGATTGTGTTTCAGACCTGAAACTCTAAAGTATGTTGAAGTAAATATACTCATATCTTCAATGATCATAACTTATTAAACCCCTTTATTAGTAATTATAAAAAGAAAATAATAAACATGTACTTTTCTACTGTCTTCTTATTCTCTCAGATTCCAAATCTGTGAGGTGACATCCTTTCTAGTTTGTTTTTTGTTTTTTGTTTATTTGCTTACTCTATATGATTAACTGGTCAGCTAAACTCTATATATTCTTCTATTGTTGTGTAAATGTTCTCTAGTCATTTTTTCCTATCATTATCCTTAACCCCATTGTTTTTATTTTTATCAAAATCATCAAATCTTCTTTTTGTCAGTTTTGGTCAGCAGCTGCCTTTTCTCATTTTTCATCTTACCTAATTTCTCTCTAGCATTTATCCCTATTTGTCATTCAGCATATCCTATGGCTTCTTATACCTACATGCTCATGATTTTCCTCCCAACTTTTTCTTCTTCTTTGACTTCCTATATAGGAAGGTTTTCTTTTTAGTTCTTTTTAAATATTGGATTTTTTTTTTTTTTTGAATCTCAGTCTTTCTCTTATCAAACTAAATAATTTCCTTGAAAAAGCATCTACATTCCTTTTTCTGCAGTTATCAGAAGGAGACTGTTATCTCTTAAATATTTATCTCCAGGTCAGATCCATTACCTGACCTTCAGATTGGCTTAAGGTCAGATTCACTTGGCTTGTGTTTAGACATCTCAAATTCTACTTGTTCAAAACCAAACGTATCATCTTTTCCCCATTTTGCTTATTCTCTATTTCCAGAGCTAAATAACTGGCTCCATGCTCTACTCAATTTCCCAAGACCCAATTCTCAATGTCATCTATAAGCCCCTCTTTTACCTTGAACATCCAATTATTTTATATTCTGTTAATTCAATATCTCCTAAATGTGTCTCAAATCCTTTTATTTCTCTCCTTGGCCCTAAAACACCATCTCTCATCTAGATTTTTTCAATATCCTTCTAATCTTACCCAAATTTAAAATGTGCTGCTGATCTGTCTTATATACAAATCTAGAATAGATCATTTTCCTGCTTAAAGCTCTTCAAATGGATCCTACCAACTTCAGAATTAAGTTCACTGACATTGACTGCAATCCTTCATTTTATGTTTACTGTTTAATTTTCTGAACTCTTGTCTTGTTCTTTTCCTGAAAATTCAATCACTCTGAAATTCTTCAAGTTTTCCAAACATCTCGTATCTTGCCTATTATATATGTTCCTTCCTATTCCTGGATCACTCTTCTTTCTTTTTCTCATCTTTTCTCAGCTTTCTTGCCTTGATTAATTCCTAGTCTTACTTCATTTCTCAGCGTATGTGTTATCCCTCCGATCTCTATAACTGGTTTAGCAATTCCTCTGAATGAACTCTGTACTTATTCATCTTATAGTATAATTTCCTATTTACTCACCAGTCTCTCTACTAGATTTTGAACTCCTTGAGTCTAGGGAACATGTCTTTCTGCTCTTTCTTCAGCGTCCAGTTTAGTAGCCAATAAATATTTGTTGAATGAGTAAATGAAGGCAGAGTCCTAACTGATCTCAGCTTCCAAAATTCATGGATACTACTAGATTTTTTTCTATCATATAAAGTTATTCGCACTTTCAAGTGGAATTTAGAATTTGTCTGTTGTATGACTCTACCTTCTAAATCCTATTCACTTCTCACTACTTCCTGACATGTCATAAAAAATATTGAAGTACCTGATCTGGCATAATAACTATAAACATGAACATGAATTCTGATCTTCAACCTGTCAGGTTACTTATTATTTTCTACTGGTGATATGGCCACAGTATCTTCCATTCTTTCATTTAAAAAAATTATTTTTAATATGATACATAATTTGTAAGAGTATAAATAGCATATAAGGACATTTTAAAATAAAAATAATAAAGCAAAATCCCATATATCAACCATATTGCTCAAAAATTAGAACATATTAACATCTTTCAAGACCCTGTGGAACTTACCCAGATTTCAACTCAGTTCCACCTCAGGTGTAACCGCTAACCAAAATTTTGTTTATTTTTCCATTGCTTTACTTTTAAGTTTTAAATGTATAAGCATGAAATTTGACTAACATATTTTTAGTCTTTCATGTTTGGGGTATTTATGTAAATAAAATATTAAATATATTCTTTCATGGCTTTTTTCTCAATGTTATATAGCTATGGTTCATTTATTTTTATTGTTTAAAAGTACCATTAGTGTAAGTGTATATATATATATGTATTATATATATACATATACACACATATATGAATTTATACATATTACATAAATGTGTATGTATCTATTTATTTATCATCTATCTCCTATTCTCTCTATATATCTATTTATCTATCATCTATCTATCTGTCTATCTATCTATCTATCTATCTATCTATCTATCTATCTATCATCTATCTTCCCCTCACTTCCTACACTCAGCATGTTTTTATTCAGGCCCATAAACTCAATCATTCTATAATTTTCCTTTTTTATAGTGTTCTACGGTTTTGATATTTCCTCTCATTTTGACATAGTTAACTTCATAAAGTGAGTTGGAGGATATTTTCTTTTTTCTTTTTTCCCTGAGAAGAATGGAATTTTCTGTTCCTTGAATGTTTAGTTGAGTTCACTTCTAAAATCATGTGAGTCTGGTGTTTTTATTTGAGATAGTTTTTCAACTTCAAGTTCAAGTACATCGATGGTTACAGAACTGTTTAGATTCTCTATTATATCTTAAGTCAGTTTTTGTCATTTACATTTTTCTGGAAATTGGTTCATTTTATGAACATTTTCAAATTTATTGGCATAAGTGGTTCATAATATTCTTAATATCTGTTTAATTTCTGCTGTATATTTTTATGTCTATACATAAAATTAGCCAAGAGGTTCATTTTATTATTTCAAAGAACCAATACTTATCTTTGTTTGTCTAATCTATTAATAAAATTCAATTTTATTATTTTTGGATTTATCTCTATTTTCTTCTGTTTTTTTTTCTTTTCTAGATAGGAAAATTATTACTTTTGTTTGTCTAATATTTTAAGTTGGAAGCTTAGCTCATTAATTTTCAGACTATGATTTTTTAATACATACTTGTAATCCTGTGCATTTTCTTTTAAATACCACTTTTTCTGTATCTCACATTTTGGATATGTAGTATTTTTCTTATGGTTCAGTGCTACATCTTTAAAACTATTTCTAAAATATTTTTTGTACTTCTATTTTATCTATTTTTTTTTCTAATTGCTTTCTCATTTCTTGAATTTTAAAATTGGTTGAGTTTGTTGTAACAGTAATAGTCAAGCTATTATTTAATATTTTCTCCATACCTATATTTTTAGTAGTAAATTCTGGAAATTTTAATATGCATATTTAACTTACAAAAAATAAATCCTCTGGAGTAATTTTTATCCCGTCCAAAGCACATCTTTTATCATTTTTTAAAGTAAGGATCTATTGTTGAAAAGTTTACTCAATGAATTTTGTTTGTTTAAAATTGCCTTCATTTCCCCTTATTCTCAAAAAATTTTTTTTGATGGTTATATAGTTCTAGATTGCATTTTGAAGGTATTATCTCACTGTTTTCTAGCTTCCAATATGAAGTCAGTGGTCAAATTGCCAGATATTTTTAGGTTTATTATTTTATCTCTCTGACTGCTTTTAAGGTCTTTTCTTTCTCTTTAGTATTCTGTAGTTCTGTTATGGTGCAAATAAATAGCTTTTTTGTTTGTATTATAAAGTTAGACATTCACTGGGCTTCTTTACTCAATATTTGAGTCTTTCATCAGTTTATTAAAACTCTCTTCATTCATCTCTTCAAATATTTCCTCTCCCTCATTTTCTCTCTCGTTCTGTAATTTCAATTTGATGTGTGATAAACTTGCCCCTCTATCTTCCTTGTTTCTCAACTTTTCTATTTTTCATCATTTTGCCTTCTGTTATAGTCTCTCAACATGTTTATTTCTATATTCTAGTTCACTAACAAACTCTTAATTTGCATCTAATTTTCTATTTATCTAATTCATTAAGTTTTTATACTCTTTTCATTCCAATTCTGTTTTTTTTTCAAATTGATTTATTTGTTTTTTTTATTACCTTTATGTTCCTCTTTATAAGCTCTCTTTTTAAAATGGTATAAACATATTTACTGTTCTGTATCTGATAATTTTGTGTTTATTGTCTGTGATCTGATTTGTTTTTTTGAGTATTTGATAATTTTTCATTGCAAGATTATTTTCTTTGGATGCTATTGATATAATAATTTAAGGTCTAGTTAAAGTGGGTTCCTCCAGGAAAAGTTATCCTTTACTCCTGCCAGGTTCCTAGAGGCACTACTACTGAGTACCACCCTAATTTAAATGAGTATTCTTCTTTGGAGACTCCAAGGCATTCACGTAGCATGAATACTGGCCTCTCACCAACATGTAGCTAGAATTTTAAGAGAAGATCTTTTTTTTCTTGACCAATAGATAAAGTAGGAAAGCAGTCCTGCTTCCTTCTTTCTTTTCAAACTGTCCACCTGATCCCACAAGATACTGAAGATCACTTCGGGAGAGTCCTAGTTTTGTGTCTTTTTGTGAGTATATTTGATTCAAACTTCCATGTTATTCAGGATCCCGGCTTTTGACTTTGACCCAGTAAAGCTCTTTAAATCCCAGTGTGTGGGCCATGTTGAATTAGCATGTACCTCCAAGGTAAATGCCATATTAGTAGTCACTTGTTTCTATAGATTTTCTCTTTTCTTGGACTTTTCAATAAGCCATGAAATTTTGACCATGCCTTCAATTCATTTAAAATCTTTAAGTGTTGTGCTTTTCCATTTTTAAATGAAGGAAAGTTATAGTAGATGATCTTCTATGTTATGATTCTTTCAAATTTTTTTCAATAAATTTTTATATGGTTTTTAAAAATCCTTCTAACTATATATTTTAAGGATGAATTAGTGATGGTAAAGAGAGGAAGTGGCATGCTGAACCTTATGAAGAGTGCCCTGGGGGCTGTCAGGGAAAGGGCTGTCCACCCACACAGACTAGCAGTCGGTGCTTAAAAACAATTGTCATCCTGAAATGAGGAGGTGAACTCCATGGAATGACTTGCAACTCTGTCATTTCATAAACGAAAACCAAATGCTGGTGAGGGCTGATGGGTTTCTTCTCCCAGGTAACATCTTGCATATTAAAAGAAATCACTTCAAGATCATGCCTTCACATAAAGTAGAGAGTTAAAATGTGGAAATGCTTGGCACTCCAGCACAACTTATTTGACATTATTCAAATTATGCCTACAGAGTGTGGCCGGTCCATAGATACCAGTACTGAGGCAGAGATGCCAATATGTTTCCATGTGAGGCTGATGATGTTGACCCACTCTTTCTAGAAAAAGTGCAGCTTCATTCTTTTAGGTATCTCCAGGAATTAATGACCATAGTTAATAGGGTGTCATAAAAAATGTACAACAATATTGATACATAAAAGAAAAATTAAATAGATTGAACTAAAGAATTGCCATTGTAATCATTTTCTTATTCTCCCTTCATAGACCTTGAGTAAATGGACCTGCTTTCTTTGCTCTGTGAAGATAAGCAATTTTACTCCCCAGTCTCAACAGCATGGCACTGATGAACAGCTGTGAATAAATCAAGTACAGACTAAATATACAAGACAGCAAATGATTTTTAAGCTCAATAGCCCACAAATAATAACTGTAATTAAACTCAATAATGAAAAAAGAAAGGGAAAAGATGCAGAGTGAAAACAAAAACAAAAACAAAAAACCCCACCTCAACAGCATAACCTGTAAAGGCTGAAGGAAACCTACAGAGCACCAGAGAATTGCTAGCCAGTTTGCTTTGTATTCACCATAATGGATCATTTTATATGTCAAATATTGTTTTTTGTCCCCAAGGGATCTAAAGTCTAAATTCATGGTCAATATGTCCTTGAATATATTTACTGGATTTTTGGAGTGATAAAAAATGAACGGGAGGAATAAAGCATACCTCGAATTTCCTTTGTCTTTTTTTGTTGGGGTAGTCATTTTAGCAGGCAATTTTCTGCATTTAATAGAAACACAGCACCTGAAAGTGTCTTTACTAGGATGGTTTGTCATTTCCCTTGTTTGCTCCTAGCTTCTTCTTAAAATGTCTTACTCTGACATTATTTATCTAGTGTTTTCTCCCTGGGCTCATTTCCTTGTCTTCCTGTCATTTTTTGTGGGATGGGCCTGACAGTTCGTTGATGTTCTTATAGAACCTGACCATTGTATTTTCCAGATGCAACATTTAGAGCATATTGAGAAGTCAAAAGAAACATATGCACATAGCAGTTGTAGTTTGCTCCATAGAGTGCATGGAAATAGGCGATTTCAGTAGCCACTTCTGTCAAATTAATATGAAAGAAAAGGTTTATGTTCCTGATTCCTCCCTCAAAAAGCATCTTTCCCAATGTAAATTTGATCAATTTCAGGAAGCTGTAATAATCCAACTGCAGTTAATAGAGTGTGTGAGAAAGATGTGAACAAAAATCAAATCAATGCAATGCAAAGGGTGATGACCCTCTTTTCTTCGTAAGTGATGAGAAACATAAACCTACTTCTCTCTTTTGTGAAGTAAATCGAATAAATTGAATAAAGTCATTTTAAATCAGCCAATGATAATCTCTTTCTGATGTGCCATGACATTAGCCGAAATGATAGCAAAAGGGATTCAATTCAAATTGAAAACAGTCTGAACCAACAGTATTTTATCGTCATTAAATTTTCTGTTGTGCAAGAGGCTGGCACTCAACTCTGCAGTGTACTGAATAACCTCCACAGATTTTTGTCAGGGTTTTATGATCATTTTGGAGACATGATACAACAGAAAGGGCCCAGGTTCTCAAGACCCATGATCCTAGATTCAAATATTCCCATGGGACCCGTATGACTATAGTCAAGTTACTTACAGTCCCTGAGATTTCTGTTCCCAAAATGAGGATATAGTAAATATTTAGGGGATTTTATGCAGAGGATATGTAGCAATTTGGATGTAAATCATCCTGTAGAGGATGCAGGACTATATATAGTTTACATACCATAGCTTTATGTGGCATATTACACATAGAGCGTAGTAAATTTCTTGGTGCCCGTTAGGAACTCAGTGCATGTTTTAAACACCGGCCCTACTCCCTTTCTTTACTTGCATCCTAAAAATAATAGCTAATGTCAATCAAATGCTTATTATATGCCAAATAATGTATTCTCATTGTGTACTTTATTTCTCAACGTTTATTATATCTATTTGTGATATTAAGCCACTTTGCTTTTCATTCACCACTTTGCACTCACTTTTACTGTAAAATGATTTTTCCAAAGATACACTACTAAGAAGATTCAGAGGGAATATCATTCAAGTTTGTCTGACTTTGGAACCCATGCTCTTAACGACACTTACACTTACTTCTCTGCTTACATAATATACAGAAGAGAGAAAACAGGTTTCCTTTGGTCAACACTGCTCTCTATTCCTGTGCAATGTGTTTGCCTGATTCCTGGCCTCAGTGGATGACCTGCTGGTTCTCAGAATATGTATGACCTATATTAGCTATCTATTGCTGTCTAACAAATTAGCACAAGACTGAGTGGTTTAAAACAGTACACATTTATCATCTTGTAGTTTATGTTGGTCAAGAATTTTGGCATGACTTACTTGTATCCTCTGTTTCACAGTCTCTCTCAAGCCTGTAGTGAAGGTATTGGCTCAGGGTCTGAAGTCTCACTTGAAGGTACAACTAGGAACGGACCTGCTTCCAAGCTCACTCTAGTTGTTGGCAGCATTCATTGTTTTTTTTTTTTTTAGCTATTGGACTGAGGCCTCAGATCCTTACTGGCTGTTGCCTAGAGGCTACTATCAATAGGATGAATTGTGCCCCCCTCATCCCAATTCATATATTGAAGCTCAAACCTTAAATGTACATTTGGAGATGGGGCCTTTAAGGAGATAAAGTTAAATGAGGTCATCATGGTGGGGCCTCAATCTAATGAGAGTAGTGTCCTTATGAGAAGAGAAAGAGACACCAAAGATGTCTGTCTGTCTGTCTGTCTGTCTTTCTGTCTCTCTGTCTCTCCACGTGTGCACAGAGGAAAGACCATGTGAGAACACAGTGAGATGGTGGCCATCTGCAACCCAAGGAGAGAGTTCTCACCAGAAACCAACCCTGATGGCAACTTGATCTTCGACTGCCACTTTCCAAAACTCTAAGAAAATAATTTTCTGTTATTTAAGGCTCTCGATCAGTGGCATTTTTTATTGCAGCCCAAACAGACTATTATAGCTATCTTTAGTTTCCTGATATGTGTGCCTTTTCATTAAAGGGTATAAGCTGAGAAAGCAATAGAGTCTGCTAGCAAGATAAAAGTCACAGTATTAGAAACCTAATCACAGAATTGACATCCCCTTCAGGTTAAGCCATTCTATTGTTTAGAAGGAAGTTACTCAAAAAGAGGAGATTCTACCAGGCTGTGAACACCAGGAGGTGGGGATCATTGGACCCATCTTAGAAGCCGTGTACCACACTCCCTGACCCTTAGGCAGCGTGCATGAGCTTCTCGTTATTTTTCTCACTTTGAAGCTAATGGCAGCTCTTGAGCAGAAATTTCCCTCTCAATCTGACCTGCTATTACTCTCTCTTTGTTTACTCTTTTGGAATTATCTTATGAATTTATAGGGATACCTTTCTCAGAGGTCTCTTCCTTGAGTCTAAATGAGAAGTGAAGTAGGAACCTGTCTACTCTGATGATTTCTTTTCTCCCATTTCATATATTTTATTTTTTTAATGATTTTGGCCTGGACAGGTCAGATTTGGGCATATTTCTCATTCCCTCGACTCTCTTTCCTCTTTCTCTCTTCTTAATCTGTTAGGACTGGAAATAGCTTCTACTTTTCTTTATTTCTTCATGTTGGGAAAGAGTTCCATTTTGTAAAATTCTATAATCAAATTGCAAGGATTACCTCTTGATATTTTAAATGGGAGAAAGATGATAAGAAAATAAACACAAACCCCCTTTTTTAGACGAATCCTAGCTTTCGCTATTGTCTTGCTGTAGACTTTAAAATTCAAACGAGATGGCAGAAGCCAAATCTTAACTGTTTGTAGTCACGTTGTAACTGCTGTCTTTCCTCTTGGCGCTCCCTAACCGTTGGTCTTGAAGTAGGTACATACCTCAGACAAGGAGAAAAAAAGGCAATACAAAGATAAAAAAACACACTGATATTTTTAAACACATTACTTTTTGCAGGGATTTTCTTATACAGAGAAGGTAGAAAAGACCCATCATCTAAGGAATTTGTCTAACTCCTTGTACACGAAGCTTTTCTAAAAAAAGTTGTATGTGTGTAGGGCACAGCTTGGAGCAATGCCAAACCACTCTAACAATATCTAACAGTACAACTGTTCCCAGGCTAATAGAGGGACTGGTGAAACTATAGTATCGTATTTGGATCGATTGTTAGTTTCTTAATCAGTGATTAGGAGGAGTGTCAGGATTTTAGCAATACCGTTTCAAAAAGCGTCGGAGCACATAGCCTTCCAGGCCACATGGGCATGAGCCAGAACCACCATGCTGCCTATCACCTGGAACATTCACAATAACCTTGGAAACACAGATGCTGGGGCACCAGACCAACTCAAAGGACATTGTTTTTGTGTCTGCTTCCTTACAGGTGCAGAGGCAGGCTGAGCAAGCATTGGCTTATCATCTCAGGGGAGATTGTCAGATTTTTTCTGCCCAGAAATAAGATCAAAATGGAAATTATATGTTAGAAAGATCTTTGAAGAATTTATATTAGAGACCTGATTTTCCATGATGTACTAAGTTTGTAACTTATTTACACAACTCAAAACATCCAGAATTTTGTTGAACCTTTTGAGCACAGTGGGAACATGGCTCCTGGGGTCTGGGTTATGAGTATGACATACAGCTCTATGCAATAAAGATAAGAAAATTATAAATCTATTTGTGCCATGCTATGAGAGCGTCACATATATTTGAATTAACACAAGTAGAATATTCAGTAGAATATATTTGTCTTTCTCGAGATTTGGGGAACACGTCTGTGTGCTATTTCAGACAGTGCCAGTGGTATCATGCATCCATGCATTCTTTCAGCCATTCAAGATTCAACACACATTTACTGAGTAGTAACTACTTTTCAGGTATTGTTGAAGGCAGCAAAAAATGAAGGCAGATGTGTATTGGATAGCAATTTTGATTGAATGATAGGAGAAATCTACATCTTCATTCAAAGCCAGACAAGACAAGTTCCTTAAAAAATGAGTTAATTATTTGCTAAGAAAGGAGATAACATCTCTAATAATGATTTATTTTTCTATCAGGAAAGTTTATTTAATTATTTGATGTTGTCTACATATGTAGAAGTAGATATTTCTACAGAAAATCATCATATCTTAAAAAATTTTAGAACTGGAAAAAAATTTAAACACCATTTACTTGAGTTCTTTAGAGAACAGAGTTCAGTAGATTTTATGAGATTCAGTGAGAAGGATTAGGCTCATTTTATCTAATCCCATTATCAATTAGGCTCAGAATTGACCTTACTAGAACAATGTTAATTAAACACAAAACTACCCTCGATCTCTTATTTCTCACCCCAAAACATACTCCTTTTGCCCGTAGGAGTATTTAAAAAGAAGGAAAGTCAAGAAAATAAAACTGCCAAGTGAAACTTCACCTGATCTGACCACATACAAAGAAGAGATGTTCTGGTACATATTCTCCGAAGATGTTCACCATCGATTCCTTTCCTCCTCATATGCACATGTTGCCCTTCACATTAAAATATTGAGTCTAATTTTCCATCTCTTGAATGTAGCGTGGATTTAGCGACATGCTTGAACAGGTAGTGGTGAAATGATGTTCGCAGACTCCCACGTCAAGTCATATAATGCCTTGGAACTTCTGCCCTGTGTCTTTTGGAAGGCTTGCTCATGGGTGCTTCCTCTGGAACTCAAGCACCATGCTGTCAGAAGCTCACACCACATATAGAATACATGTGACCAGTTCCTGTAATTAAGAGCCATGCTGAACCCCCAACCAACAGCCAGCATCAACTATGAGTCTGTTGAGCTTTCAAATGACTCCAGCCTCAGCTGCCATTTGACAGAACGCACATGAAAAAACCTAAGCAAGAACTGCCAAAATGAGCCAAGTCCATTCAGAGAACCACAAAAGATAGTTGTTTTAAGCCACTGTTTTGAGGTTATTATGCAGTTTCAGCTATGTCCATTCTGGGTCTAATCGATAACTTTGGAATAAACCTAATCCTTCTCGCTAAATCTTATGGAATTTATTGAACACTGTTCTTCAAAGGGCTAAATTAGATGATCTTAAAATTACTTCCAATTCTATGATTCTCAAAGAAAAGTTGATTTTTTTTTTCTGCAGAAATATCATGTCAGAATAGATGATCACTAGTCTTCAGGACTAGATTTGTCACTGCAGTATCAACTGGTTAAAAATGCAATTAATTGTAATGGAAATTATTCTTTTACAAAAATTTTCTCATAAAGATTCTAATTCTCTATGTGGACCCCAAACATCACAACCCATAGGTCATTCATCTTTAATCAAGAATTATTGTCTTCAGCCATGCTACCCTGAACAAGCCCGATCTCGTCTGATCTCGGAAGTTAAGCAGGGTCAGGCCTGGTTAGTACTTGGATGGGAGACCACCTAGGAAGACCAGGTGCTGTAGGTGTAAAAAAAAAATAATAATAATAAAATAAAAATAAAAGAATATGAAATTATAGTTCATAGTACAGTAAGAGGTAAAATCGGAAATTTAGAAAAATTATTGTATGTGGCCAACATTTCTTATATTCTACTATCAAACTTAGTACTCTAAACATTTCTTATATTCTACTATCAAACTTAGTACTCTAAAGACTAAGATAACAACCTTTTACATCTTGGTACCTTCTGAGTTACCTTTATTCGGGACACGTTTGCTTCATACTATCTTTAAAGAGGCAGCATATATAGGGTACTTTAAACTTAGAATTGGGTTAAAATTCCAATTTTGTAACATCTCCAATTATATGATCTTAGGCAAATCCCCGCCCCCCCCAACCCCGAGCAAAAGAAAAAAAAAATAGTAGCATGTAGTCCCAAATGTTTAGAATAAAATAATTGAAAAATTATTTAAAACTGCACTTTCTTGGGGTTGTAAATTCTCTTGTAATCTCTATCAGTAGAGTGTTCGAAGAACTTCATGATGAGGCCAAGCTGGTGTTGTGGGTGGTAGTAAGATCTTTGTTCTTAGGGACAGGGAATACTGCAAGAGGTACTTTCTGTTCTTTTTTTCCGGCTATAGTACTCTCTGAAGACAGCCTCTTTGCCTTTAAAGAAGTTATGTTCTCCCATACCAGAGTTCTTTCCTTCTCAGGAAAACCAGATTCTATTTTGCTTCTGGAATCTGCAAAAAAAAAAAAAAAAGAAAGAAAGAAAAGAAAGATTTCTTGTTAAGCCAGACCTATTGCATTTGGATTTTCTCCTTTGGTTCCCTACTGTTCTTGCAAAACTTTGGAGCTGACCTAATGTAGCTTGCAAAAAGTGCCAGTTTAATTGAATGGTTCTATGTAAGTTTGCAGTTTTGCCTCTCCTAGCATCATTAGAGACACTGATACAGAGAATTCAATTTTTAAAACCTATTCTAGCCCACTCGGTGTCTCTGGCATCAGGTGGCGATATTTTTAGTTGTGGTGCAGAAGATGATAAGGTTTGAATCTTTAGGCTGACAGGAGTCTAGTGTGAACAGGAACTGGGATGCAAGGGCCACACTTTGAGAGTATCTTAGATCTGTTTTCTGCTAGAATCCTATTTGCTGCTTACTGAAGGGAATGATGGGAAGATAATAATGTGGGATGTAAGCAGTGAAGTTGAGAAAAAACAGGAGTCTTACAAAACATACCCAGAGGAAGACAACTAAAAGAGCACGTTATACCAAGCAGGATAGAGACACTAATGATTTAGTAACAGATGAAGAACATGGCAAAATTTTGCCAAAGCTAAGTATCGAACATGAAGGAAAAGTGAACTGGTTCTTGAGGATAGAAAACAAAGGGATACCAAAATATATTAGTAGCTGACGAGTAACTAGTTGCATATCTGTATATCCCTTAAATGAATTTTAAATCCAACAAAAACATTTGAAAAACTGTAAGGAAAAAAAAAAAGCTTTTGTCTCTTTTTCAATATTTGATTTCTAATATTGGAAGTTTTTATTAATCAATATTTAGCCTAGCTGATAACAGTTTATAGACAGAAATGAGATGGTTACATATATCCTTGTTGTTTTAGCAGACCTACTCTGAAAGTCTGCTCATGGTACGGCAGTGAGAATGCCCAATATTTTCCTCTTAGGCTTTCTACTAGCATGACATTGCAGATTTTGGAGAGGAATTTGAGACATCGTTTCATAACCTTGCATTAGGTAGGATTTTGTCATCTGGGAAGAAACCCTTTGGAGAAATGTACCCTTGAGTATTTATTTTGCATCACAGAAAAACTCTATAAATATTAGTATTATATTCAGTGTTCCTTTGCAGCTCATAATCTCTTGAGCCAGATTATTTTCATAAACAGCTATAGGGAAGTAAGGATGAGACCAGGTACACAATGAATTTTCAATAAAGAATTTTAGGGCCACCCAAATAAAACAAATATTATTCATGAGAATAGGATTGCCGTTCAATAAAGATTGCTGAAGCAGAAAATAAGCAAGGGCTCAGCATCTTTCAAACTGGTTGCTAGGTTTACTATATACTCTTATTACCAAAAAGAAAGAGAAAAAGTTGATTTCCATTTTTGCTGAGTATTGGCCTCTTTACAACACTGGAAAGTAGAAAGAAGTATTTATAAAGATAAAGATAACCCTTTGTCTTTCCCTTATTGAGATGAGCCAGAAAGACAGGATAAAGATACGTGATAAATTCAGAACATTTTTTTCCCATTAATGTAGAGTTGGGGGATGGCGTAGAAATTGATGGTGATAGTATTTCTGGATCAGTTTATGGATTATATTAGATATATGCACAGTCGATAACCCCAGTAAATGCTGCTGTTTAAAAGTCACACTGCCATAAGTTGGGCTCATGAGAAATACACTCTGAGACAGAGGTATACATGCCTGAGGTTTGTTAAGGGGTATTCTCAGAAACAACACCTGGAAGAGCATACAGGATGCAGAGGAAGAAACTGAATTGCAATGCATTAGCAACAGGGGACACAGCCAATTCTCTGGGGGTACTCTGGAGCTGAAATGACCTTTCAGAAAGGTCCAGAATTGAAGAAAGAGGGAAAGCCTTGTGCCCTGCCTCTGCCTGTTTTGGCTGCCCCTGTCCCCTGGGAAGGGATGTGGCTTTTGTTGAGGCAAATTCCTCCTGTAGTGGAGGACATATATGTAAGTGGTCACATTCAAAATTCCTGACAGGTAATGAGAGTCTTGATTCTGAAGAAGGAATCTGGGTGACAAACCCCGGCATCCACTATTTATATTATTAAATTTGAGCTCTGTGGTGTACTAAGGGACAGGCCACAGTTTTTACTGGTTTAGAATAGTTTACAATTAAGGTGCGGGTGAAAGTTAGTATCATTGTTTTGATTCTGTATGTTTATCCTTCTCATCTGAGAAGAGGTGGCTATTTATAGGGGTCGTTCCTAAACATGAATCCTCATCTTAAACATTCGAATGCTTCATGATCCGTTGAAGAGTGAATGGAATTGGTCCTGTTGGTTTTAAAGTTATTCAGAAAAGAAATTTATGATAGAGATATAGTCTCTTTTACATCTATGAACAAAGACTGGATGCCTTTGTTTCCCCTCAGTGATTTTTCCCCTGCCCTTAATAATACATGGCAGTTTATCCTTCACAAATTTGACAAATCTGCCTTCTAATAGCTTCTAAATATGAAGGATATAATTGAGACGTTATGGAATTAGATATACAGATATATACATTGTCAATCCTTAAATTTGACAGTTCTATGTACAAAAATTTTCTACCCGACTCAAAATACACATTTGTCAGAAATGTATATGTAAACCTGATAAAAATTATGTCTATAAAATCCATACTCTGTAATATATATAAAATGACATCTATCTAGAATGTTGTCCATATACATCACCATTTTCTCTTAGTAACATATTCCGTCTCTGCCCCTGGAACTTGACTGAAATGACAATACACTCTGAAAGTCAATAAGTGACACACATGGGAAAGTACTACATTCCTGGCAGATCAAATAAAGATAACAATAAAACTAATGAGAAAGTGCTTGAAAGATAAGTGAGTTTCGAGGCAGCTGCATTTCCTCCTCAACAAAAGAAAGCATTCTAAGATGTTCTGAATTGAGGCATAGTTTTTTCTTTCTTTTCTGGATAGGCCCTGATTGGTATTTTTTCCTAAACCAAACCTTTCTCAGGCTCACTGAGGAATTTGTTCTGGCAAGAACTGCCTCCTCCAGTAATAAGAGCCAACAATTTTATAGAGCCTTGCACTGACTCTGCATCAGTGAAAGTCTTCATAAAAGTATTGTTATAAAAGTATATAAAATACACAAAGGTGAGAAATATACCTTTTGACAATATGGAAAGAGATGAGTAAAAGAGAGCTATGGAGTCTCTCTGTACACTGTGCAAATTAAATAGGTTCTGCTTGAAAACAAACAGCTAAATAATGAGATAGATATTCATTACTTACATATTCCCATTATTTATCACTGGATTACTTATAGAAGTAAAACCGCAAGTAGCTAATGTACTACATTACTCAGAAAACACTGAAATACCTATGGATGTGTGAGTGAGTATATTACTCTATCCAACTTTATGTCCTAAGGCTAAGAAGTAATATTAGTTTTCATCCACACCAGAAAAGAAAAATTAAGATGCATGTAAATTGTAGTTCTATCTGCACTCCTTACCCATACCAACAAACAAATATTTAACCGAACGTTTATGTGCCAGAAAATGTGCTAAGTGCTGGCCATTACTATGGTGAGCAGATGAGATGTGGTCTGTGTTCAGGAAGCTTATAAGCAATGGTACTATCTTACTTTAAAAAATAATAACCTTATAGAACTCTAATAGGAAATATTTCATAATTTCAATATCACCTTTAAAGAGACAATGGAAATATTTCATAATTTCAATATCACCTTTAAAGAAGGAAAAATAATGTACCCTCCACCCTCCCGAGTTCTTGGCTGAGAACTGTTATAAAAGACAGATTAACAAAAGAAAAATAAACAGAAGTTTATTAACATGTATACTTCATGAATACCTGGGGGATATCCAGGAAAAATGAGTAAACTCTCTGAAGTGGCCTAAGTCCCTACTTTAAATACTATCTTCAGCTAAAAGAGAAAGGTATTGGACTGGGGAGAGGCCAGTTATGGAAGGTTACCAGGAAAAGCACAGTAAACAAGAGTGAGGTTTGTTATGCAGATTTAAGTCTCTGCCTTCTCTATTGATGAGTTTCTTGTGACTTTGAGTTATCCTTCTCTTCAGGTTACAAAAAGGGAAACACAAATGGAAATTTCTTCTATAAACGTAGATTTCTCTTGTAAATAAACGATAACTCCTACTCTGTTTTCAGAGCTTCTTCTTTGCTTTTTCAAAATAATCAACTTAAAATAATCCATATGCCAAAGACACATATTTTGAGGTGATATATTCTGCTACCTTCATAGTCACATCATCTTGTAGCTTTGCATGTGAGATAGGCCACATTTTTCAGGTGAACAAACTTGGATAGGTCAGTTAGCACTTCTTCAAACCTCAGTTTTGTCATCTGTATAGGATAGCTAATAATATCTATATAGGAGTGTTATTCTGAGGAAAACATACGATAATATATTTTAAAATTTAATGTTATTCCTCGAGGTACGAATATATGTTTGTTCTGTGTATTTCCTTTCCTCTCTACTCTGTGTGGGGAGGAAGATATTTTCCTCTACCCTTGTAGGTTATTTTGATTGGTCTAATAATTAAATCTGCATGAGACAGATAAACAAGAGAAAAGAACCACATTTACATATGTATATAGAGAAACCCCATATGTGTGAGAGTCAGAAACCCTCACAGATATGAGCAGTTCAGAGACCGAAAGATAAAATGAGATATATATGGCATCCTGAGTCAAGGAATGAGGTAAGAACCCTGGAGTTTCAGCGGGGAGGAGGGTCATTTGCAACTCTATTAGAACAGATATTTAGTAAGTAGAAGCTTGCTCTGCTCTATAGATAGGTCATAAAAAGTTATTTCTGGTGATAACTCATACTGTATGCAAGATCCCAAATTTAAATTCTTTAAATTTGGTAAATGTCAGAGGTAAAAGTTTCTGTTGAGTTTGTTGGGTCTCGAGTGCCTTTAGCTCAAAATAATTCACATGCCAAAGTAGCACATCTTAGGGAGGCCTGTTTAGACCCCTGCATCTGCCAGTGGTACTCTGTGAGCCATTTTTTTTTCTTTTTAAGCTCATCCAAAGGCAGAAACAAATATTCATAGAAACATTTGCCCTAAGGGCTAAAAAGAAAGATTTGAAAGGAATGTAAGGTTGCAAAGTAAGTTTTTCTCTCTCAAAGGCTGGATAATACTGAGTCTGAGTAAAGGGGAGGAAGTACAGATGGATTCTAAGAATGGAGCTGAGGGATCTGAGTCATTGATGAGGCAGAAGTGAGAAGGATCTTTTAAGAGGATAAGGAAAGAAGTGGAAGGAAATCAGAGCTGCTGAGGTATCCTCCTAAGCGGGGTTCCCTCCCCCTATTTCTTGTGGACAGATCTACTGTCCACCAGTTCTGGATACCTGTAAACTTCCTTGGCAGACTAGAAATTTCCTTGAGAAAGGAGGACATGAAAGGAGAAACCTTATTTCTCGATCAAGGTGGAATTTAGAATTTCTTTCTGAATTGAGGCAGTGAGAGACACATCACAAATGTTACAACTAATTTCAGTAAATACAGCTTAAAATGTAATGAATATATTGATATTGTTCCAGAATAGCATGCTTCTCTGCTTGCCCATTCCTAGCTCAGGTCATGGTCTGCGTGTCTGTTTGCCCCAACCCTTCGCAAGTCAAGTATGACCAGAAGCGTAGTTTACAAATATGCTGCTTGTTCTTCCCTGTTGAGGACATCTGCCATGTTTGTTCCTCACCACAGCATCAGTGTTCTCACATGGATGGGTCCCAGCATGGGAGAGCCATTTGGTACTTCCCCTCTCAATGATCATGGAGGCTGTGTGGAACATTCAATTTAGCAGTAGCCATTCTTGCCTGTCATGGAGACCGCCAGTGCGAACAGATGGGCCATTCTACAACCCAGGTGGTGAGTCCTACACAGATATAACTTAAAAGATTTCCTCCTGGAAATGAGTGTGCCCTGCTTTCTGCAAAACTCAGTTTCAGGTGGAGAACTGCTGTAACTCAGGAGACAGAAGCTTCCCACAGTACTGGTAACTGGTCATGCTGATTTCTCTTTTCTCAGAGGAGGAACCCACCATCTCTTTCATGTAACAAATAGACAGATAGTATACAAAAGGGAAATAAATTTTATACATGGACATATACACACCAATGCATAGCTTTAAGCATCCAGACTTTTTAATCTCCCCCCAAATGCTATTTTTCTCCAAACTCTTGAGTTAGCCTCTGATTTATAGAGTGCTTTTGGGATATGGCACGCATTTGAAATATTTTAGTCTTATGAGGTCTGTGTTTAAATATCTTGTTTTTATTTGTTAAAAAGAAAGGTTAGGAGAGAGAGAAGGGAGGGAGAAGCAAGACTTGTACACAAAGCTATAGAGATTCAGTGGGGAAATATTTTTTAGATGAAAATATTTTAGTACTGAGAATCAGACTTTGGAGGCCTCAGCATGGGCTGGTCTGGATAAAGCACAAAGCTTTTGTTGACATCTATTTGCCAACTCACATAAGGACTTTGTAATGACATTCTTTCAAACCCATCTGGTGATTTAGCCAAGGCTGTCGAAAAGCTTCAGTCAAAATTCTGAAGAAGGGTTATAAAGCTGAGCTGTGTCAAAGGACTCTGGCAGCTAGTTGATTTTTTGCTGGACTCTTTTTGGGCAAAAATTATATGATAAGACTTGCTAGGAATTGGATTGACTTAAAAAGTGGTCTATAATTGCTTAAACTAGATGATCTCACTTGCTTTTTTGTTCCCAGGTCTTATCATAGCCCTAAAACCGACTTGTATTTTTGATCATTCGAAATCAAAATGATGGTGGGGTAGATTTACACATACAAATAATGTTGTGTGATCCTATAATTGAGCTTTCTCTGAGTCTTATCTCAAAATAGAAGAGAGATCATAATTCTCCATTAAAGCAAATTATAAAGAATAAACTACAATGCTCTTCTTTCCAAATTTCCAGATCGAAGAACCCATAGTGCTAGTTATTAAACTGTCTCTGCCCCACACTAGCTCTGTGGTTTTGGAAAAGTCAACTCTTTTTCATATACATTATTGTCAAAATATGGGCTACATAAGGTTCATGATACAAAGAAAGATTCAGTGGGGAATAATTAGAAGAAAAAGTTTAGCTTGAAATCTGAAGGGTTAAAGACTAGCCCTTGAGGATCATGAACATTAGTATGTTTATGTGATACCACCATGGAGAAGGATGTCTCAGGTTAACAAATTCAAATGGACATTAAAACTTTCATTTTCACTTTAAAACTTATCTTTTCTCCACAATATTAACTTAAGTCCTTCTTCAACACTTCTCCATGTTTTTAGATGATTTTATGTTCTATTTCTGGAGTAAATATTGAATATTAATGATGCATTTCTCTTTAACTAGGCTGATAACACTTTGAGGTTAGAAACCAAAGCATGTTTGTCTTTATATCCTCAGCAACTAACACAGTATCTGGTAGGTAGTAGGAACACAACTGGTATTTATTGAATTCAACAATCCACAAATATTTGTAGAACACAGTTTGTTCACAAGATACTGTGGGATAAAAGGTGACTCAAGACAGGGACCATTCCCTAGAGTAACTTACAGAATAAAACCTATCAAGATTTTATTAAAATACTGTGGAACAATTATTAGAACCCCTTTCTGGTTTTAGTATTTTTATTATTCTTCTGACTCTGTCATTATTTACATCATCTCTTAATATTTGATAATGGTATAAATGCTGTTCTCAAGGTAGCATTTTACTTTCCTCTTCTTTCTAGTATTTACGTTATTTCTACTCTTTCCTTAATTTTCTCTATCACTTTTTTTTTCCATCTTGGATTCTTTCCGACTTGTTTACACCTTAACACTTTTCTTTATTCTTTTTCATTTATCTACTCTTCTCTCCCTATCTTTCCACACCCCTCCTCATACCAAATACAATTTAAAATTCATTTTAAAATTATTCCTGGAATTCTCTTCATGAAAATTTGCAATTTAACCAACCAGTAGATGTTAAGAAAAATTCGTTAATTATAGTAACTCCTCTGTTAGAGTTATCAATGTAAGGACATTGTGGAAATAAATTTTATAAGAGTTTATTAGAATTTATTTGAGCCAAACAGAGCACACTCCTGGAAGCAGGATCTCAATAGACTGAGGAAAATGCTTTCCAGAATGATAGTCTGAAGTTTCTTTTTATATATTTAGAATTAAGAAGGGTAAGTAAGGAAGTTTACATGGGAGAAAGCAAGACAGGGAAATCTCTATGATTAGATTTCAGGATAGTTAAGATTATGTGCTCTCTTGAGGGTGATTCAGTACCAAGGTGTCTGAAAAAGAGGCATTTCAAAGGTGTGTTCATGTAAATGCACAAAAACAATAACTGGGCTTGCTTGAGGCAAAGATAATCTTTTACTAGGGAAGTTACAGGCCTGAGGCGTGACTATCTCCCATGACCTGCCAGGTTTAGAATTTTATGATCTGATCATCCTGTGAAGCTACTTTCAGTCCCTGAACTTATACATAGCCCCCTTTTCATTTACAGAGTAAAGATTTTAGAAATAGCTGGTCTACTTGAGAGATTTAGTAAGGTAATTTGAAGCCTCTGGGTTAAAAATTTCAGTATTTGCACTGCATTTTCCATTTTCTGTTACTCTTAGCTCATCTCTGCTTTGCTGCTTCTTGATATTCACTCCAATTTCATAAAGCCTGTGTCTTTTTCCATTCCCTTCAGGGGCATACATATTTGATTCTTAAAATATTCTTTTTTCTTATTTTCATAATCAAAACATTTTCAGAGCTTTCCTTGCTATGCATGAACTGTTGACCCCTCAAAGTTTATATGTCAAAGCCCTAACTCTCAACAAGACTTAGTATTTGGGCATGGGACTTTTAGGAGGTAAAGTTAAATGTGGTCATAAGGGCAGGACCCTAATTTTGTAGGACTGGTGCTCTTATGAGTAGAGGAAGAGACACCAGAGTTCAAGCCAGGAAGAGAGAACTCACCAGGAATCAGCTCTCACCTTGATATTGGACTTCCAACCTCAGAGAGTTAATGTAATCTTTTTCCAGAATTCTCTAAATAATGCTCTCTCTATCCTTATAAATTTTAGACCCTAGGGATAATGTTGTGGGATTTTCCCCTCGGTTTTTAAATATAGGAAACATCTTAATATGGAGATAAACTGACCTTGAGTAAGTTTATGGCCCCTTCTCTGATGCAGAAGTCTGAGGCTATATTAATATACAGAATACTTAGCCCATTTACAGTTTGTGTCATCACTTATGCTACTCAATTTAATTTTATCTGAAATGAAATTGGTGAATATCCTTTCATACTCCTGGGAACCAATTTCAGTGGGGATGAATTAAGTTGAGAAACACACACTTACCAGACACTGAAGTAGGACATAGAAAGGACAAGAGCCTGGCCTTCCACAGAGACGCCAATCATTTTTCAAAGTAGATTTGTGTATTTCTTTTTTTAAAGTTTTTCTGAGTATTTTAGTGGATCAAGTGAAAACTAATAATAATTTTATGTTCATTGATGATTATCATTTAACCTGCACTGTGTAAAATGCTTTATAAGCCAAACATTGATCTTTATAATTCTATGTGTGAGCCATATGAATACTGTTATTACTAGTTTCATTTTAAAGATGAGGAAACTGTGACATAAAAAGCGAAATAATTTGTCCTAGTTCACAGCATATGACAGAACTAGGATTCGATCCTCCTGAGTCTGACTCCAGAGCCCAACATTTAATCACTATTAATACAACAAAAAATATCATATGATTTGCTAAATAAAAATTGAGGCTAAAAATTTTTCTGTAGTAAAGGGTTTACTGAGTCATTTGCTAACCAGAAAAAAGACCAGGTCCTGCAGCGTACAGTCTAAACCACCAACAGCAGAGCAAGATTGAGAAGACAGACCTGTCTGCTGTCCTGGAGCTGATGGGGTTCTTTTATACGTGAGTTTGGGGAAGAAAGATGCAAGTTGTTTTAAAAGAATTTATGTTGGCTAACAGATAGAATGGATGGAGAAAAATAAAGCATGGCTAGTTCTGGGATAGGTGTATAGTCTGTAAGGAGAAATATTTGCTGTGTCTGGATTGGTTGTGACCATAAATCTGGAAAGTTCATGCAGAAGCAAGATGCCTTAGCATCTGGTGAGCTATTCTACCTAGATAACAGTCTGGAAGTTGATTCAGAGTTTCAACATACAGTCAGGAATGCAGGCTGGTCTTTTGTTTGTTTTAGCCCCAGCCTGTTAACAGAGTAACCTTTCTTGTCTCTTCCTCTTACCCTCTGGCCCACTATAATTTAATTTAGGACATCTCAGATATTTTCCTTGTCATCTTAATATTGGCTCCAACAAAATATTTAGACTCCGTACAGTACTACAGATCTTTATCCCTGGAATTAAAATACCATTCGGGAAAAAAATTTAATGGTGAAATATAACATAATGAGGGGGTTGTTTAAGTAGAAACAAACAAACAAACAAATACATCTTCCAATGACATCAAGGGTAGAAATACATGGGGAGAAACCAAAGATGTAACGTTACAACTGGCTAAGCTGCCACAGGTTTTATTCAAAGAAACAAGCCAATTGGCATGCCTGTAGTGCTAGTTTGGTTGGCGCAATGACTGAGTGCTAAGATACCAGCTTTTAAAAAAGGCTGAGGAGAATGACTTAGGTTTTCATTGATGTCATTCTCCCATCAGTGCAGAAAGATGATGGAAAGCTTCTATTCCCTTTCAGTCTTACTTTGGTCGGGGAGAAAAAATAAATTTCCTTCTACGCTTCTAGATTCTTGACTGAGACAACCCATATCATAAAACACAGATTAATAGGAGAAAAACAAACAGAAATTCAATAATGTGTGTACCCTCCCATATCCATGGGGGGAACTCAGGAAAACGGAATCACTGCCTGAAATGGCCCAAACCATTACCTGAGATAACATTTCCAGTGAAAGACAAAAGAAAATGTTGGAGGAGAGAAGACCAATTATGGAACCAGAAAAAGCACAGTAAAGGGCATGGTTGTTATGCAGATTTAAGTCATTGCCTTCTAGAGGTTTAGAGTTGTTCTTCTTGATACAGAGAGGGAGACACACTTACAAACTGAAATTTCTCTTATAAACGTAAATGTATCTTATTACGTTTTCAGAGCTTGTGTCTGCTGTTCTTAAAAATAAACAACTCAAAATTATCTTAAAACCAGAGACATATTTTAGGGTGGCAAATTCTGCTCCCCTTTACTTTCAACTTGCTTTTTATGTCAGCTTACATTTTATGTTTTTGTTGATTGAAGAAATAAGCATATCATCTCTGAAGTTTAAAAAGTTTAATATATTTTTTATTGCTAAGTATTTTCTAATGAAAGCAGAAAGAATACAGTTTTTGCTCATTTTAAGAGAGAAACCATTTTCCTAACTTTATATACTTCTTTCCAGATTTTTTCACATTTTCTATTTCTTCAGAGGTAAGAAAATAATTTCAGTTTTGAGTGAAACATACCCCATTCAACCCTAGATCTGATCCTTCCTAGTTGAGAGCCCTTGGGTGCATTGCTTACTCTCTCTACACCTCCAATTACTCATTTCTAAAATGTAGACTAAAAGAACTATTTTAAAGTTCATTGCCAAATAAAACAAGATATGGATAAAGATCTGGGGACATAGTGGCAAATCAGTAAGCGCCCTTCGTTTTTCTCTTCTCTTCCATGTCTTGTGCTGTTGGGATATTTTATAGTCAAAAACAAAAAATTTTCTATTATTAACATGTGAAAGATAAATGATAATTGTCATTGAGACAAGACATATATTTTCAAAACAAATGAGTTTTTCTATGCAACTGAAGTTGGTGAATATTCATTCTCTGTGCAATTTTGACACAAGGTATCCATTTACATCAAATACATAAAGTGTAAAATACACATGTTAGTATAAGAATAGCAAAACTGACCTTAAAAAAGCTGAGCTAGAGCAAATTTTTTGCTGACTGTAGAGAGATAGCTTTCAGTTAGAAGATTTACATAAGGCGAGCACCAGTTTTTGGTTGTATCTCCATAGCAATTTCTCTTCTTTTTTCCTCTCACCTTTAAAAAACGTTTTCTGTTTCCCCCGCTGCTGTGGCCTCGCTGCAATGTTTTTATAGCCCATTCAGTTCTTACAGGATTTCATCCTGTTCCCGTTGACACTAACTGTTCTGAGGCGTCCCAGGGGTTCCATGTGAGTCCCAGTACATAACCTGAGTTTGACAAATCTAGTTTTACATTGTCCAGATCAATCTAAGAATTAAAAGGAGGCTAAGGGTGTTAAATCAACAATAGTTTTCACCTAGGCAGAGCGATGAAGAAGAAATGAAAGCTAAAGGGCTGTGTGTTTTTCAAAGAGATACAGTCAACCCCACAACAGAACATTTGTGTCACATAGAATCCTAATTGATCAAGTTATTTACTCTAGGGAGGGAATATTGCAATTTTCCATTGGGAGGATATATTTGCCATTTTTTAAGTTGCCAGAATTCTAACCTCTTCAGTGTAAGTTTTAGCTGGTTAAATACATGGCATAGTGGAAAGAGCTGGAAAAAAAGTAAGGCTCAAATTTTCTAGTTAAATTTCTTTTTACTCATCAATTCATTCATAACCTTTTTTTTTTTTTTTTGACTCACTTTCCTCATCTGGAAATTGGCTAAACTAAATTCAACCATTCCTACCATAGCCTTATGAAGCAAAAACAATAATGAATGAGATAGTTAATGTAAATGTGTTCTAAGAATTTTATGGTATTCTAAACATATGAGTTGTAGTTCTTTTATTATTGTACAGTAAATTTTGTGTTGATAAACATGGAGAATAGAAAAAACATTTACATGCCTGAGAAACAAATATCTAGCAAAAACAATATCATAAGGCAGGCTGAAAGTATGATAACTAAAAGAGTGTACATCAACGTAGGTGTGGGAGAGATAAAGTTAACCTATAATGTCTGAGCTGGACTATGAGGCATCTGAACATAAGCTAAAGAGACTGGATTCCAAGCTGTAGATGATGGGGTGTTATGTGATGCTTTTAAACAAAATATAAGAAGATAAAAACTTAGTAAAGAAACTGTGGACATTTAGAAGGTGGATTAGAGTCCAGATAGTAGAAAATAGTAATTGCTCAAGCATAAATAAATGATTGACCGAAGTTTGTGGAAGTAAGGATGGAAAGAGATAGATGGAAGATTCTGAAGAAAAATTATCCCATGTTTTGGGTCAGCTTTAACCTAAGAGCCTATGTGTCTTTTCACTGCTGTATCCCCAGTGCCTAAATCAATACCCAACACATTTATACTCAATGATTATGTGTTTAATAATAAATATGGATGGAAATAAATGCACAAGGGAAGCAAAAGACGGTCCTGAGTTGTTCATCTTGAGAGATTCAGAAAACACACAACTGCTAATCTGTACACATAATCAATAATTCTGAAAGAGACATTAACTTCTGGGAAAGAAAAGTTTAATTTTAAGCATATTACATTTACATATCAATAAGATGTCATGACAGAACTATCAAGCAAGTAGCTGAAGGTACAAAATAGGATCTTGGGAGAGAAGTCTGTGGTTTGAGATATGAAAGATATTTGATGAGAAGATATATATAGTCCACAAAGACTTTTTTAAATGCTTTGTACGCAAGCCTGCATGCCCCTCCCCACCACACACGACAGGCCTTAGGTAACAAATGAGACTGGTAATAATTGCCTTCCTCTTCTTCTCACAAGAAGCAAGAGACACAGACGTGCATTTTGCAGTCATGATAGGATGCAAAAACAGAAACACAATATCCAAAAAAACACTGGCAACATAGTACAATGTGGAGAATTGGTTGTTTACTCTCATGATTGCACGTGGGAGCTGTGGCTTGCTGCCACTGCCCAGCTTCACAAAAATATCATACTGCATATTGCTACCTGAGGAAAAGATCAAAATTCAAATTTCAAAGTAAGGTTTCTACTGAATATGTATTGCTTTCGTACCATCATAAATTGGGGACTGTCTGTAGATTATCTTGTTCCTTCCTGAGGCTCCTCCCTCAATTCTGTGAAAATACTTTAAAATAAAAAGCAATATTGACTTGAAATTTCTTTGAGGGGAGGTCAAGGGGGATTTTATTTGTCTATACATAACAGAACTTCCTCAAAAGCTTCTTTTTGTTCATTTTTTTCCCCCCGCCGAGTCCCACACAGCCCAGCGGTAGTTCCAGTTTCTTTTCTCTCTCTCTTAAAAATGTTCTTTTCATGCCAACTCTTTCAGTTCTGGAAACTTTTCTTCTCTTCTTACTGCCTACTCTCCATCTCTATGGTCCTTATAAACAATTCTTCTCTTCTTCAGAATTATAAGAGTAGCACAAAAATCTCA
Organism: Pteropus medius; assembly: GCF_902729225.1. Lineage (NCBI taxonomy): Eukaryota > Metazoa > Chordata > Mammalia > Chiroptera > Pteropodidae > Pteropus > Pteropus medius. The sequence goes on along the minus strand of NW_024349802.1, from coordinate 28,976,727 downwards.
GTGCCCAAAACAAAGGATCCTTTCTTTATATGGAAATAGAAAGTGAAAAGGTTGTAAACATTTTAGTTTCATGTTTTTTATTTCTTTTCCTGTGCTGTTTAAAAATCCTACCATGGCCCTTTCACCCTGTTCAGTGCAGTGGCAAGACAAGGAGAAAACAGGCAGATCGTTCAAAATTTTGTCAAGAAAATGTCTCTGTTTTGAGGCTAAAAGGTCATTGTGTAGTGTGCTTTTGGCAAAAGATAAATGACATGACTACTTTATCTCCTAAAACTCCTTGATAATCTTACCTTTAGTTTCTGAAATTCTAGACTTGCCATTCTTTTTTTGTAATGGCTAGAGGGAAAGCTGGACTTTCTTTGCTGCCTCAAGTGAAACCCATAGTTGACAGCTCCAACACCTCATGATTGCTCATGATTACAAGAGCAATTCTACTGCATGCTCAGTAAATAAGTAAATATTAATAAGTCAATAAAACATAATGAATAAAAACATTATTAGGGACTTCTTTGAAAGGCTAATTTTCCAATGTTTGGCATTAACAAGGTCAGGTGCTAAGAACTGTTTGTCATCCTACAGTCAATGCTCTGGCCTTCAATTCAAGGTTCTTGGGCTTTTGTTTTGTCAATGCTCTAGTAGCCTTCAGTAGTCTGAAGTTTTCTTTTTAAGAATGATACTTTTAAATTCATACAATAAAATGCGTGGCATTAAAAAGAAACCAATCATATTCATATATAATTATATAAATATTTATCAATTTTGTCATATACTAATATATACCCTTTCTTATTAGTACATTAAATAACCAGATTTAGCAGTGGATCTAATAACTAATATAATTTTGAAGTAGTCATAATGCAATATATTGAGGTATGATATATTTGTGACTTTAAATTGTGACAAAGACACAAATGTTATTTGACACCCATGTTGTTTTTATTGTTGTTATGTTGCTAAGACTTATCATTAAAGGGCATGCTATATATCAAATACAGGTTAACAAAGGCTAATTTTTTTCCTATTCATGCCAATGTATTCTGTGCAAGGATTCTATGAACCCCAGGATAAGAGCTCTATTCAGTTTAGTTTCTTGGCTACTTTCTAGCAGTGGGGGCTAGAAAATTGATGATGATAGTATTGGCAAGCATGGTAAGTGCTTGCTGAAACCTTGACAGAAGATACAGAAGCTGGGACCCAGGTTTTCTTGCCCTATAAAGCATTTCTATGGCAACAAATGACAGGTGACAAAATAAGTAATTTTAGTATGATCAGATTCATAAAAAGGAAAAGTTTACCTGTGTAGTCTGGAAGAGAGGTAATAGGGTGTTTGAGTCAAGACTGAGACCATTTCTTTAGCATCTTTGGATTGGTATATGTTTATTCCATCTTACCCAGAACCAGAATCATTCAGTTTTGAAATAAATTTGGAGATACAAGGACTATTAAGTGACTTCGTGAGCAACATAATGAAATGAGACAAACATGTATTTGTGAATTGCACATATGTGGGTTTGGATCTGTATCTTCTGGAAAATTGCTTTATATCTCTCTGCTAGTTTTTTATTTCTGTACTGGAGACAATATCTACTTCATAATTTAGCATAATATCTAGCATAGCACTTGGCACTCAAAAGGCACCAATATATCATTATTGGCCAAGTTTACATGACTAATTAGCCAGTAACACTTACTGAGTCCTTACTGTGTGTCAATTACTATGCCAAGCATCAAACTACATCATTGATTCAAGAATCTTATGAAGTGAAATATATAATTATCACTAAATTATATGTTCAGGATTTGAGATTTCTAGATATAAAGTAATTTGCTTAAATTTAAGTTGCACTGTTGGAAGTACTGGGATTAGAATTTGAACCCATGTCTCTGATTCCAAATCATCAACACAAACTATATCCTACCAGCTAAATTTGTGGCAGGTCCAGTGACAGAACTGGAATCTTCTAACTCCTAGACCAGTGTTGTTTTCCAACGTGTCATGAATAGTTTAACTCTTCAGAAGTTGTAACACTCTCCTCCAGCAGTACTTATTTCAATCTAAGAATATTCTAGATAAGAATTTACTATTTTATGCTTATGTTAATGGCAGGTTTTTTTTTTTTTTAATTTAGTTTTGAAGCTTATCCCACAAATGAATTCCATTTCCTAAAATGTGAGAACAGGCTGTTCTTTTGGCTATTGACATTTCATTTGGATTCCACAAAGGGCTTTAAACACAGTCACTTTTGCAAGCTTTTGATGCAAAGCGAGTGACTAATGTTATTAAGCAGTTGAAGGGCAGGTAAATTGGCTGTGTTTTCTAAAAATGAATTTCATTTCCATCTAGAACATGATTGTACATTGTAATATAGCACAACGAAGAGTTGAACACTGAAAAAATAAGCTTTAAAAGAGAATATAAATTCCTAAACCACAAAGCCATAGTTTTTAAAAAATGAAAATAAAAAAAAATACATGTCAGAAGGACCTTTCCATCATAGCATTGAAAAGAACTCTGCATGCCTTTCAGGTGCTTTCAACTTTTTAAGGCTGATTTAATTGCAGCATTATTTTTATTTAACAGTTTCCATTAAGTAGGTTTTTTGAGCTTAAAGAAAATATGACTACTCTGGGAAATGAAAAACTATGACAAAGAAAGCTTGGCTAGAGCTGGAGGTCATGAATGTTGTTCAGCAGTATGTTTCATATTTTCACAACCTGTAATTGATGAGTGATAAAAATCAAAAAAGGTTCTTACAAGGGTAGAAAGTCACTATTTCCAAAAATAGCTAAAACCTGTTGCTGTTTTTTTTTAAATCCTGGTTCTTTACACATTATGAGAAAACTAATATAATTCCATAGCTTCAAATAGAAAGCATATCTATTAATCACAAAGTCAAATGTTTTAAAGGAACGTAGGAAAATGCAGTTTTTAACAAAGGCATTCTTTTAAATGTGATTATTTCCCTTTCCCTTTGGTTCATTCATTGAACCAAATTGGCAATGCAGTTTAGCAGGTCTGCAAATTTACTTGAAAAGTTAAAATGGAAACAGTGAATTAAATAGTTATATTACTTATGTCTGACCAAAAATGAAATTTTATTTTACTGGTCATTTTATTCATAAAATGAGTATAATCAGTATATTTATTACTGACTATCCTCAGCAGAGGTCATTGGACCTAGAAAAAGCTGTTGTCCATTTCCGCTTAATTTTTTTTAATAAAAATATGTGTTTTGTTTCTTTATGGAGTCCTAGGTTGTATACAGTATTCTCAAACTTGGGGAAAATCTTTGTGATGTCCCTTGCTCACTTCCTTAGTCTGCCAGTGGCCTTAATGGTTGTCCAAGATAGTTTGAGACAGCTGTGTCTCAGGCCTGACAGACCTATGATGTTTTTTTCCTCCTCTAGCAGATAAAATCATTCATTCATTTATTTACTCATTTGTTCAACGAAAAATTATAGAACGACTTCTATGTGTGAAGCACTGAGCATTTTCCTTCGTGGAGCTTATAAATCTAGTCGGGTGGGAGAGGCAAATAGACATCAAAGAGTAAAGCAAACATGTAAAATGAAAATTTCAACAAGTGCTATGTAAAGGAAAGATACACGGTATTATGAGAGTACACAGGGTTAATTTGGAGGGTGGTCTCAATTCTCTGCCTCCTCCTATATCTATACATTTTGCAAGATATCTTTACAGATCCTCCCATTAAGAGGTGAAATCTATTTTTCTGCTCTTTGAACCCCTGCTGGCCTTGTGACTTTCTTTGGCCAATAGAAAGTGGCAGAAGCGATATTGTGACAATTCCAAATAATGTAATACTTTTTTCTTTTGTAAACTAGAAGGTATTGTAAAAGCATTAGTTACGATTTCTCTGGCTGCAGCCACACCTCCTCCATAAAGCCAGTCCCAATTATTCCTAATCATTTTTCTCTGGTAGTCTATAGCTTGTCTCTGCTAGATAATTAGCACTGTAATGTCATGTGTCAGTGAGGATACTTATGGCTGCAAATAGCAGATAACCTTTTTAAAAATGACTTAAACAATACAGTATTTTGTTATATCACTTAAGTAGAATATGGGAGTAACTCGCTTCATATCGGATCAGGGCCATCAAGGCTCTAGGGCAATATCTCTGTCATCCTCTTGGACTTCTTTTCTGGGTTGCAAAATATCTCTCTTATGATCTCTTGGCCAAAATTGGGTCATATGCAAAACCACACTTCAATATCTGGCAATAGGAATGGAATTTCCCAGACTGGCTTAGTCCTACCATTACTCAGTTCCTCAGTTGGACACATTGGGGAGCTATCAGTGGTAAATGGCTGTCGAGTAGGCAGCCAACAGCGTTTGCTGCTCATAGTTTAACGATCATTCATGTTCTTATCCTCATCTATCTTCTCTAGAGAAGATAGTGTGCTTCTCTAGAGTTTTAAACTCTAGCCATGGCAATTTCCTATAGCTCTCATATCATACACTGGTTTATTTCTCTGTACCTTAGCACAGTCTCTTTTCTCTATTTAGAATGCCAACACTTGGTACCTAGGAAAATATTTGACTTTTAAAGCTTTATCAAATCATCACTTCTTCTGTAAAACTTTCACTGAACCCCACAACCAGGTACATATTTAACACATCTCTTCTTTGTATTACTTCTGTTTCTTAATACGTGTCTATTCATGCTTCTCCCTACCCCCAGTGACTCATTGTCCTTGCTCGGCACATAGTATGATTTAAATTAAAATATACCGAATGGTGCCAAGTCTAAAGTACCACATAGTTTAGTCTTATAATGTGTCAGGGATATTTCATATAGACTCCTTTCTACTTGATGTCAAAAACTAAACGCTATATTTATTTAAATTCAAAGCACTTGATATGTTGCTAGATAATGCAATGCACACTTTTCCATTGATTATTTTTTTAAAAATAAAAAGAAAGCAAGAAAGAAAGAAAGGAAGAAAGAAAAAGAAAGAAAGAAAAATAAAAGCCAACTACATAGAGAAAGAAAGAAAGACAACTACATAGAAGACAAAATAACTGGTGTGCTTCCACATCATAAAGGAGGGAGGCAGCCATTATGTTATTGTGAGAAAAAGTCTTGATGACCTGTAATAGACACTTCTATTTGGTAAATATGGAACCCCTTGGGCATAACTGGATGGTTGAGAAAGAACTTTATTATTTCACAAAAGTTAATAGGAATTTTAGGATTTGAATTAGTATCAGGAATATTGAGGAGGTGATATTCAGAGAAGGAAAAAGTCCTTAGAGAATGACAGTAAGGTGGAGACAAAGTGGGAGACCATGAGCATTCCCCTTGGGAGGAAGGACCCATGATATTATAGGTCTTGATAGTCAATGCAGATAGTTTTCTGTAACATGCAATGCTAAAATTATTCACCCTTAAATAAAACTTCAGTAAAAATCTGCTTCGCACAACAGCTAGTATTAATGGTACCACAGGGAAATTAAGAAAATCATATCTAATATGTGGGGAAGTAGGAAAGAAAGAATCCAGATATGATAGGGACCATTTTATCATTTGTAGATAGTCTTCCTCATAGAGAAGTTGTATTTTTCATATAACTCTTAAATTCATCAAGTAGCCTAATTAATAAAATATATAGAAATTTCTACACTCCCCCTTTTTTTGTTCTGAGTTGTGGTAATGGGAGGTTGTTGGACAAAGGAAAAGAAGAGAATTACGAAGTGTCAAGCAATAATAATGGCACTTACCACTTCTTTAATTCAATAAATATTTCCTGTGTGCCAGACGTGTGCTGGGCATTATGCTAGTTGCTGAAGATATACATATGAATAAGAAATGGTCTTTGTTTTTTTCTCATTTTCTTTCATTAAGTCATTACTATTTTTTCATTTTTCTGCTTGTTTCTCCATGTAGAGCACTCTTCCTCTTAAAAGTGTTCTTTTTTTTGTTGTTTGTTTTTGTTTTTTCCCCATTTGTCCTGCATTCATTTAGTTCGACTAGCTAAAGGAGCACTGTGGGACTTAAGTTTTGTTTCATGTTTCTTTTTTTAGTGATTTTAGAATAGAAAAATAAATAGGTTGGGACTGAGGAGTGAACCGATTCATTTTGCCTGAGGAAAATGGTGTTACATGCCTGCTAAAGCATTGCTTCTCAAGCTGTCCGTGGTGAAGAACCTGTTTGTTTATTCTGTCTGTCTGCCTGCCTGCCTGCCTGCTTGCCTGCTTGTCTGTCTGTTATGTATCTAAACTGTCTTATCTATTTATGCAATCTGAAACTGACTTTTATAAAACAAAATAAAAGTGATTTACTAAATGAATAAAATAAAGAATAAGGTCTTAAAATTACAAACCTATTTCTTTTTATTTGTAGATTCAACAGAGATTGGCAAATTGCTATCCAAGTTTCTAAATGCTTACTCCCAGCACTTCGTTTATGCTGCAGACCACTGCCAAAGAGTTCACACACTGGCACTGTGCTGTAACATCCCTGCATGTCTGTGCCTTCAGAGCAGTGAAAGACTTTGGCAGTGTATGTTCTCCTTTCTGAAATCTCTTCACCAGATAGTATAATACACATTTTGAAAATGGAGCTAATTGCTCCATTTACATTGAGACTCAGATTCCACTCATATCTTTTGCTTTGTTTTCCAGATAAGAAAACTTGATTCCAAAGATTGTAAAGTGCCCACTAACCCTTATGTTTCTTGTTTCCTGCACTACAACATACTCAGCAATAGAAAGTTTTCAAAGGCTGGGAAGTTGCTAATGTAGCCAACCAGTTGTACGTTATATGCATGGTACCTCTCTGGCTTCCACATGCAGTTCCTTCTGAGTAGATCATGATTCAGTCAGCTCTAAATTATTGATGACAGAAGGTAAATTCTTTAATAATTGATACTTTGATACTTTACAAATTTAGTATTTCATAATTGATGCTTATTTGTTTGTGTAAATCTGTAAAGTGTTAAGAAATTTTCAGGAAAAGATAAAAGCATCTTCAGTGTAAAAAGAGAAATGAGTTTTGGCGGTGGTGGTAGTGGTTTAGGGTAATCCTGAGGAAAAGTAACAGGAATTTAGTCTGAAAATTTATATTCTATTTTTGACTTGCTCAGCTGTATAAAATTTTAAATTTTCTAGTAGCTACACAACAAAATAAAAAGAAACAAAAAATAATTTTAGTGATATGTTTTATTTAAACCAATATGTCAAAATACAATTTCAATATAAAAACAATAAGATATTTTATATTATTTTATTTATACTACATATTCAAAATCTTGTGTGTGATATATTCTCACAGCTTAATTTCAAGTGCTTAATAACTGTGGGGTCCTGGGAGCTACCATACTGGACAGATCCTAGGAAGAGAGCCAGGGCAGATTCAGTACCTTTGATGGGGTAAAGGAACAAGGTAGAGAGGGAGGTTTGACAATCAGAAGGTAGACTTCACGGTGAATAATGGAGAATTTTAAAGGCGAGTCCTATGTTTTCTGTGTGAGTGTGTACCTGCCCTCTCCCAACACACGTTTTAATAAATCTTTAGTAAAATATCCGTGTTTCAATAAATTCTTGGTAAATTAAAATTTCTTTTGGGCAAGGCAGAGAACTGCTAAATCCTATTCCAAGGCTCTTAGGCCAAAGATACATTTGCAAGATGTAAACATATAAAAACCTATTGTATATCTTGCTCATAAACTCTGATTTTTTTTTTTTTTGTCTTCACAGATTCTTGCAGTTATATTTATAAAAGTGTTTATGTAAGCTATCATTTATTTAGGCAAATTCTTCATGTTGAGCATGTAGCATATTTGTAATTTTTTGTTATAACAACATTAAACAAACACCCTTATGAATAAGTCTGTGTGCTTATCTCTGGTTATTTCCTTAGGCCAGATTTTAGGAGGCAGACTTATGGAATCAAAGGTTATGCAAACATGTAAGTCTCTTGTCATCGCCTTCAAATTTATTTTCACAGGCTATGCAGTATATAGCAGGGCTCAGTTTATAGCACTGTATTCTTTAAATAATTACATTTCGTTGAGGAAAAATGGCATATTATCATTGTTGTTGTCGTCGCTTTAAGTTTTAAGTTTTGAATATTTATAAGGGTGAAAATTTATCCTTGGTTGTATTAGTCATATTTGGTCCAATTTTTTTTTCTAAACTGCTTTTGTTTATCTTGTGCCTATAGGCCATGTCATTACTTTTTCATCAGACTCCTGCAAACTCTGTTCAGCCTGGCTGAGTGGGTATGCAGAGTGGTAAAGGGAAGAAGAGGCCCTGCTGCTGGGCCGCAGAGATCTCACCATTGGACTGTAGTCATAATGAAATATACTACAGTTACAATCAGTTAAATCTTTGTAAGCAACTAAGCTAACCTCTGGAATCAATCCATATACCCCCGAGATCTGTCTGCTATAATAGCTCTACTAAAAAGCAGACAAATACTTTGAGTTTTATAATTTAAGCTTTGCCATCTCCTCAGAAGAGGATTGCTTTTCTGAAAATATATCTGCCTGCAAAGAGCCTTGGGGCCTATGTGCTCCTTTTGCATTTAACCAGCTATTAAACAATCCCTGGGAAGCTGTGACCTGCACAGGTTCAATCTGCTTTGGCTAGTAAATCAGTTAAGACTGGAAGTTCTCTATGACTTTTAAAGACACATTAGAGATCCTAAAAATAATTCGTCTTTCTTAATAGAGGAGGGAAAAGTAATTCAAGAGTGGTTCAAACATAGCCAGAGTCTGTCCATACTGACTCTTTGATCGTTCTTCCCTGCCAGAACATACTTATTCATTTATATAGTATACATTTGCATGTCTGCTCTGTTCCATGGACTTTACTAAGGAAGGGAGCTAACCAGAAATAAGATATTCTTTGCCCTTGGAGAATTCAATGGAGAAATAAAAATACATATAAATAAATACAGTATTAGGTAATAAATGCTGCATCATAGGCATGTACGGGAAGCTGTAAGAGCATAAAGTAAAAAAATAACCACACAGATTGGGGAAGGACTTTATAAGGGAGTGGATATTTGAGCTGAGTTTTGGGAGATAAGTAGAAGTTCACTGAGTAGAGAAAAAAGGGGAAAAGAAAAAGACAGACCTCAGAAAAGAAACAGGGGCTGACTCATAGTTAAGGATACATCAGAGAATTTTAACTAAGAGAGTGATGGTCATCAGAACACATCAGATTCTTGTTCCTTTTGGATTGCTATCACCACCCTGGCATGTTATGCTTCAAACAGACTCATGAAACACTTGTATGTCAGGTTAAACAGAAAGCACATTGTCCAATTTAAATGCTAATGCAAATGAAGAAAAAGAGATAAAAGAAGGTCCCTGAGCTCCCAAAGACATTGAGGACTCTGCTGCTATATCATTGCGCATACTCCTCCCAAGAGGACTGTGAATGAGAAGGGCGAAACTGTATAATTGGCATGCTGGACATTTCTCTGGATCCAAATGCTTTCTGTTATATTTCAAAATTTCAAACCAAGACACAACAGTAACCAGACTAGAGAAAATGCAACTGACAAAAAGCACCCTGTGATGTTTACAGTACACCCCTTTTTTTCCATGTGCGTTTTCAAATTTGTGTATTTTAAACAGGTATCTAATAGGATCTAATAACCCCCATGAAAATAATGCTGAGATGTTCTTTAGCTTTTGATAGACTCCCAAATACTCAGGCAGTATAATCTCAAACAAGGAAAGAGAGCGATTTTCTACATCAGGAGAAATAAAGCATAATGTAACACTCTGACAACCTTGAAGGTGACTTTTCCAAGCCATCGATTAGCAGGTCCATGCCCTGAAATACAAGTCAGGGAGATTCATTATAGTTCTTTCAGTCACTAGAGTATTAAGAACAAAAATGCATCATTAACTCAGAAGTGGGCTACGCCATTTGGCACTAAGGGATTGACTTGACTTTGGCGACAAAGCCATCTATACAGATTCTTTGGACTTCAACACAAAAGAAAGTAATTGCTTTTTGCATGTTAGAGATAAAAGCGATCATTTTTCCTACTGTTATTCACTTTTGTCTATTTAGTCAAAAAGTGTAAATTTCTGGGGAAAACCTTGGCATAGATGAGCTCTCATGAAGAAAACTAGCGTTGGACTTTGCCCATGAAAGAATTTCAGTAGATTTCTACAGTGATAGTCTACCAGGAAGAAATTGAAAGGAATTTAGGGAGTTGAAGTAGGAGAGTGGAGTGGCCAGCAGGAGGTGCAGAGAGCAATTGCTCTTTTCTTCTTCTCTCGTTGTAGTAAAAACAAAAAACAAAAAAACAAAAAACCAAAAACCTTAATGAAATGCTCTTTTCTCTCTGGCTTTGTCCAGCAGTGAAAATGACATAGCATTAAACGGATCGCATAGTTTTTATAGAGCTGGTTTTTAAAAAGGACACAGTGCTGGTCAACAGCAATTCACCTATTAAAAGTAATTAAAAACAAGCCTTTAGTCAATGTGATCCTGTACTTCTAAAGTAGAGTGGCAGGAAAATCAGACCAGCATTCATTCTACATTTTGGGTTTGGTTGCTATATCCACTGCTCATTAAGTAAGCCACATTATCTCAGAGAAGCCTACCTCTCTTCCAACTTTCTTGAACCTCAGTTTTCTTCATCTGCAAAAAGGAGATATAATAGCACCACTTTTTCTATCTATCCAATAGATGATTTCAAGAATCAAATAAGAAAATGAAAGCATGTATGTGCTATAATCTCCTACATAGGTTCAGCATATTCATAGCTATCTTGCGTATGCCTGATAGGCATTTCTAAGTCCATTAGCTTTTAAAATTTTTATACCAATACTGTGAGGTCAGTAATAAAGCTCAGAGAAGTTGTAACTTAATAAGAGAATTAATTTTCTTAATAAAGAAAATTTCACAAATTGTGAAAAGTATTATTATAAAACAGCAAATTTAACAAATTATTACATTAGATATTTATGATATAGAGGTGATTTCCATACAACCCTTGACTTAAAGAAACAAATGGTCTAGTATGGGGATATACATGTAAATAAATTGCAGTGTAGTGGACTAAAAAAACAGTGGGATGAAAAGGATAGATATGAGACTGAGTTTGCACAAAGGAAGAATGTTTGTACTCTCCTCGATGCCCGGGGTAGAGAGTTATGGAAGGGAAGAAAGGAGTGTGTGAGCACATGTGTGTAGGAAACAGGATATCAGAGGATGCTTTCTATTGGAGATGCTTTCAAATATCTCTTAGTTTATTCTAAGATACTAAATTCACCTAGTAGACTTGAGGTGGAGAACATTTCAGGTTGGAAAAAATGAGGATTCCTGATAGGAAGATAAATGAGTATTATACAAATACTAATTCATATTAACTTGTATTAACATAAGTGCTTAATAATAAAAGAATGAAATTAATTACTTAGCCAAGCAGGAAAATTTAGAAGTTATCTTTCTTTTACTACCAATGACTGGATCTTGCTTGAAGACAATATAACAACAAGGTTCAAACATATGCAGTCTTTCCCTTTTCTTCCTCCTGCTTCAATAGCATTTGTTTCAGAGTTATTTAGTATTATTTAGAGACTGAGACACTCCCCATATCTTTCTTTCCTATGGCCTCTATGGGCTCTGATAAGAATTTAACCAGTCTTTTCCCTCCTTGAAATCCATGTAAAGAGTCAGGAAACTTGGGCTCTTTAAAGCCAAGATAGACAATTTGATGCCATAAAGTCTGAGTTTATCAAAAACATCTTGGAGTTGGGTAGGACTGTGTTCAGTGGGCATCAAAATATGGAGCCACTAAAGGAGGACATTATAACAGTGGTACATTGGGTCCTTTCTCCCAGTTATTCACTCCTTTGGCATGTATCTTTGCATTTCCACCCACTCTGGGCTGGATATACTTCCCTAACCCATAAATCTTGACCTTTGCCATGTGGCTTGGTTTGGTCAAGATATGATTTGAAGAGAGGGTTTAAATTTGCTTGCATGACTTAGTTGGCCTTCTTTGCTCCTTGATCCATGAGAAGAACATACCTCAGATAGTGGTTGCCCCTTTAGCCTGAGCCCCAGAATGAGACAGAGAGAAAACAACCAAACCTGATCTGTAGCCTGGAGCCAAGTCTAGCCAAACTGTGGAAATCAGCCAAACCCCTGCCAACTTACAAATCTATATTTCAACAAAATCAATATTTGTTTATATGTAAGTCTCTGAGATTTGATGTTAGTTTTTATGCAGCAAAAAATCAATTAATAGCCACTTTGGCAAATAGCCTTTGTCAGTTGTTTATAAAGTTAAACAGATACCCTTTCACTCAATAGCCCCACTCCTAGAGATTTATATAAGAGAAATAATATATTCATATTATTGGAATGTATTCATATTCATAATGGAATATATTAATATTCCATTTATGAACAAATTTGTTCATAGTAGCTAGAAAGTGGAAACAATCAAAATGTCCATCACCAGGTAAATAAACACATTATATGTCTATGCAATTGAATATAGTAATTAAAAAGATACTGATACCTAGAACAATGTGGATGAATCTCCAAAGCATTATGCTAAGCCACAGAAACCAGAATTAAAAGACTATATGCAGTATGATTCTATTCATATGCAATTTTAGAAAAGGCAAAACTAAACTGACAAAGCCAATCAGTGGTTGCCAGTGCCCAGGGAAGGGATTAACTACAAAGAGACATAAAATAACTTACAGGGATGATAAAAGTATTGCATATTATTATTGTGGTTGTGTTTCCACAATTTATGTTCATGTACAACTCATCAAATTGTACATTTATATTTGGTGAGTTTTTTGTAAATATGATTTTTAAAAATTAGAGACAAAAGCAAATGAAAATTTCACAAATTGTGAAAAGTATTATTATAAAACAGCAAATTTAACAAATTATTAAAATGAATTAATGCAGATGTTTCTTTTTAGTCCATGGTATGCTTAGTGACTCAGAAATTTTTCTTTTTCTTTTTTTTATGATACTCCTAGGTCTAATGTAATACCTAATGGTTCCTTTTACAAAATATGTCAAAACTTTAATAAGTATTTATAGTCTAACAATTTAGTACCAGTGTTTAAAAATAATCTTCATTAATTAAAATAATTTTTTTTTCTTAAATAACCACAATTACTAATGTACTTGTTGAGTGCCATGCAACTTCTTAAACTTTGGAATCAGATTAATTATTGTTACCCTCATTTTTTCTTCCACATTGAATTTTACGTATTGCTGGCTTTCACCACAGCAACTGCTGAAAACTCACAAAGATACAGCATCATCAAAGGGAATGTAGCATGCATGAGCTTATATTGAAAATACCTCAAGCTACTAATTTTCACAGTGTCTGACATATGTCACTGTGTTTTCCTAAAAATTTTAAAATATCCTCGGTGCCACTTTAACTTTGATGTACTGCTATGTGGAGCTTACATTACAAACCATGAGACCAATACAAGAAGCGTTTCTACCACACTCCACATTCGGGGAGAGGAGGTCTTTGAGATCTCTATAAACATGAGTTAAAAATACTCTTTTGAAATGAGCTTGAAACATCACATTGATTTCTCCCATAGTGTCCTATAATTTAAAAAGGATAGTATAATCTCCCAAACGACTCCCGAGTGTAGGACTTCAAAAAGAGTTTTGGAGTATAGAACTTTAAAAGCAAGTTCAAGGACACTTCTCAAGGAACGTATTAAGAGTAGACACACAGGGAAGAGAGAGACTGTCACAGACCAAGGACGTCATATAAGCTTGATTTATTTTGTGCAGGTGCAGTCCTGAATGATTGCGATAAGAGAAACTGGTCATAAAATGGTGTGAAAATGATGTCAAATCCAGACATAGAGTTGAAGACCCAGAAACCAGCTACAAATACAGCAATAGAAGCATTTAAGTAAAAATGGACCTATTTATCTTCTTGCTAATATTTATGACTTAAGAAACAAAAGCCACAGATAGAGACTCCTAAATTCAGATATCATATGAGGAATGTGTCACAGGGAAAGTGAAATTAAACCATATGAGTGAACAGAAATGGATTAACTCATTTCATTTGCTGATAAAAAATTCCAGAGATCTTACCAGCTTTCTTTTGGGACCTTCTATGGGTTGCTTAACCTTTTTGGACATCAGTTCCCCACCTGTAAGTAAAATGATGCCTTAATTATGAATATCTCTTTGGCAACTTCCAACACTTAACTTGCTATAATTTTCTAAAGGGCTGTGTATGAGACCCATTTTAACTTCCACAAATATTTATGAGGACAATTCCAAAATCCCCAATTCATGGGATTAAAAAAAAGATTCTTTTATAGCAATCTATACTATATTTTCATATTGACTATTCAGCACTTAAAATACAAACACAAAAACTCTTTTCTAAAGGACAAAATGCGCACTTACAAAGTTTTCTTGGAATAAATATATATCAACTTAGTGGTGATATTTTGGTTTGGGAACTAGAAGATTTAATTATTCATCTAACCATTTTGTAAAGATGGCCACATTTTTTCAGTGCAAAAAGTTGGAGGGTAGAAATTGTTCTTTTTTTTATTCTCTGAGGGAAAGAAATCATTTTCTTTTTCTTTTTGTGAAACATAACAAAGTCAAAAAGATAACAAATTCCCAGATTCGGCTATTTTTGTAAGCCATAAAAGTCTCTCTGTAATAAAAATGAATAAAATACTCTGCTATTATCAGCTAAAAGGAGGAATAGGATAGTTTGATGGCTTCAGTACTAAGGTACTTCTTTCCCCATCAGTTTTTTACTACAGTTGTCTATTGTAACCATGGAGTGTCTCTTCTATTCTGTGATAAAGCTCTTTGAGTTAGAGGAATAAAATACAAGCAAAACTGATAATTTGTTAATAAAGGGGGTGGTCCTTTCTGACAACTGTAGACTTCTATTTAACTTCTTGAAAATTTTGAATTCATCTGTCCCAAAGCAGCGTCTCTGTGTGTGACTCCATATAAATATGTGTGTTTGTAATTGGCCCAGCATCTTTTTTTTATTTTTCCATTAAGATGTTGGCAGAATTCTGCAAAAATTCTTCCATTTATTATTTTATTTTATTTTTAGATTTCTTAAATATTGAGCTCTTATTATGCTATGGTCACTGAAAATACCAAGATATAAAAAACACTGCCTGGTTGGAGAGCGTGGTGTGTAAAATCCTACAACAAAACTGAGATGACTGGGGAATAGAGGGATGTAGGTGAAGGATGAGAATAGAGGAATAGTGATCTGCATGTGGGAGGTTGTAATAGTGGGTAACTACAACCTCTCTACTCTGTGCGGCCCATGAACCAGCAGCCTGGGCATCATCTGGGAGCTCATTAGAAATGCAGAATCTCAGGCCCCACCCTTGAACTGCTGAATCTGAATCTTCATTTTAACAAGATCCAAGCAATTATTATACTTTGAAGTTTATGAAACACTGTTCTACATAAAGTTATTTTATACATTAAAAAGGAGACAAAGAAATCTATATAGAGAATGAGATTTGTGAATAGACCACTGGGGCAAGTTTGGAGAGGAAAAGCCTAATGGGAAACTGAAGAGAACGTGAAGAATTGTAATAGACACTTTGGGAGTGAGAATGTGGCCAACCGGTGATTTCACACCTGGATATTGCCAGAAACCATATCAATGGACCCTGATTTACAGTTTTCCCCAACACCGCATTTTTAGCTGGGGATAATTCTAGACTGAGAATTCACAAATATTAAATTTTCCATTTTAAGTTGTGGATTGGTTGATTAATTAAAGAACAACAACAAATTCCCATGTCAGTATATCTAGAGAAGATGAATGGGGGTACACAAAATGGATGGAAATTTACTCTTTGGAATAACTTTCTTTTGCCCCATGACCAGTCTAAAAGATGTTGAAATAATTCAGATTTCACTATAATGGAATTACATTTTGAGGGTAGGTTTAGAGTCAGTGTATAATCTGAAAATCTTGCAATCCTTAAACATGCATGAGTCAGCAAAAGCTGCACTTGTTCCAGTAAATCCAGCTCCTCCTCCAGTATTAAAACAGGTAATTTCTTTTCTGATGAGCACAATATGAACTGATTGACTTGTGTTTAGTTAGGGACAGTTTTATATGATAAAAATAAGTTTTTTAATTTCTGAATCACACTCAATCCTGAACCCTTAATTAAATCTCAAACCATTTCTGTTACAATTTGTATAAGCAAATGCCTGTGCAATTTGTCTCCACTCTATCCATTCAGCCTCATGAATCCACCTGAATTGTCTCCTCTCCATCCTCAATGTTTCCCATGGGAGAGCCCAAAGATACAGCATCTCTTTATGAAAATGTTGAAATTAACAATTGTTTTAAGCAGTATATTTACTTTACTGAGATGTATTCATCATACTACAAACTGCACAGAACAAAATGCACAGATGTATGATTCCTTGAGGTTTCACAGTTAAATATATTCATGTCACTACCACTTGAAACAAAACATAGAACATTACCATCTCACTAAATTAAATGGTCCTCTTTCCAGTCATCTTCTTCAACCTTTTTTTTGATGTCTGTCACCGTAGATAAGTTTTGTTTATTCTTGATTTCATACAATGGAATCATGTAGCATGTATTGTGTATGTGTCTCATTTCTTTTGCTTACTGTGGTATATCTGTTTCATGTATCGGTATTTCTTTTTTTTTTTTTCCATTCAGATAGTAGTTCATTATAAGAATATGTTATAGTTTCTTTATTCTTCTGTCGATGGATATTAGAGTTGTTTCTCGTTTGGAGCTATAACAAAAAGAAAGACTTCTATTGATATTGTTATGTACTTTTTCATGAAGATACATTTTTGTTTTTCTTGGATAAATATTTTACATACTTCCTACTAGATCATTAAAAGGGCAACTGGAAAGGTCTGAGAATTTCATTTGCTCATTAACATTAAGTATTATTGGGTCTTTTGAATTTTAGCCTCTCCAGTGTATATGTAATGATATTTCAATTGTGGTTTTAATTTTATTTCCTGAATAATTTAGAATTTTAATTACCTTTATATACTTATCACATATCTTTTGTAAAGTCTGTTAACATCTTTACCTATTATCTGGTGATTAGTTTTCATATTACTGATTTTTAGGAGTTTGTTCTATATCCTGATACCATTTTTTGTCAGATATGTTGGCTAATTTTTTTTTGTCTGTAATTTACTAATTCATTTTAATAATAGTAGTTTTTGATAGTATAACTATTTCATTTTGATGAAAGCCAGCTAACACTTTTTATCTTTTATAGTTAGTGCTTTTTATGTCTTATCAAAAAGTGCTTTTGTACCCCGAGTTTGCAGGGATAGTTTTCGATGTTTTATTCATTATGATTCTGGTTTTTATACTTAGATCTATGATCCATCTCAAATTAATTTTGTATATGAAATGAGATAGAGATCAAGTTTTATTTTATACATAGAAAATATTCAATTGTTACAGCAATATTGGTATGGGAAAAAAATAGGAAAGGAAAAGAAGACCTCTCTGTTCATTGAATTAACTTCATACCTTAGTTAAAAATCTTTTGACTGTATATGTGTGGGTCTATTTCTGGACTATTTTTGATTCTTGATTTATTAGTCTATCTTTATACTAATAGCACACTGTCTTCCTACATAAAGCACACTGTAGCTTTATTGTTAGTCTTAAACTTAGGTAGTATAAGTCCTCCAGCTTATTCTTTTTCAAGGTTGTTTGGGCTATTTTAGGGCTTTTGACTTTCCATGTAAAATTAGAATCAGCTTTTCAAAAAAGTCTGATAGAATTTTGATAGGAATGGTGTTGGATCTACTAAGCAATTTAGAGAGAATATTGAGTAAATATTGTTTTGGTCTTCTTTATGCATAAATGTAAGTCTAATTATATACTCAAAGTGAGGAAGTAGAAAAAATAAAATTATAGTTAAAAATAAGATTTAATTTCTTTAAACAAGAAAGAAAATACATATATTGTTCCTTTTTGTTCTTCTGGTGAGAATAATGTTTTTTTTTTTTCTTTCTCAATAATGTCATAACCATTGGAATGGAAAACGGAAATTTATCTCTCTTGTTAAAGACCTTACAGTTCCTGGGACTAATGTTTCTGCTGGGGTATTCTGATCCATAGTCTGTTTATTTTTATAAATATTCAGTTAAATAAAGTATTTTCAGTAGTTCATTTGAAATGTTTGGTAATAATTGAATGATATTGGGAATACTAATTTTCATATTTTTCCACATTGAACATTGTATGAGCAAGGAAGATACAAAAGAGTCTTTGGGCTTTGCTATTTTTTTTTCTTTGTCAGTATAGGTTTAGATCAATAAATTACATAATTTTTTTTTTAATAAATAACTATGATTTTTAGTTTTTCCCAGCCTGAACTCTCACGCTGACTTTTAAGTAGCCAACCATGTTCTTTCCTGTTCCTGGGCCATTGTATTACTTTAGCTTTCAATGTTCTTCTCCCTAATCCTCCCACAGCAAACACCTCATTGTTCAGATCTCAGCTCGAATCTAACCTCCTCTGGGATTGTCCCTAACAAGTACACATGCATGCTTACCTCTATAATTATTTATCCCTGATTTTCATTACTTAGTTTTTTACTTTCTGAAATTGCTTATTTATTGCATGTTTACCATCTCTTTCCCTCCACTAGAGTGTAAGCTCCAAGAGGCAGGAACCGTATTGTCTTCAGCATGCCTAGCGCATCATAGCAATGTAATTAATATCTGCTGGATGAATTCGTGGATTTTGAAACTGATGATACTATTTTAACTTACCACCAACATTATATGAAAACATCTGTTCTACCTTTTCAAAGTTGAACTTTAAAAACAAGGTTAATGTTTGTAGATGGTCATTTTTATTTGCATTTCTGAGATTAATGACAATGCATGACATTTTTACACATTGTATTAATACTTACATTTCCTTTTGTGTAATAAAGTGGAATGGGATCTGGTCTTATAGTCAAAACAATGAGTTCAAGTTTTAGTTTTATAATTTAATAATGTTTAAGCTTACATAACCACTTAATCTTCCCATGCCTCAATTTCTTCATATGTAGATTTTAAATAACAATGCTTATTCTATTAATTCCATAATATTTTTTGTGAATGTAAAATTAGATAATATATTTATGAAAGCACTCTATAAATGGAATATGTAAAGCCTTATTATTAAATTTAATGCATTAACTCAGTACTTAATGGACTGAAAGAGTTAATTGTTCTTCCAAATTTTTCTAATTTATTTTCAGGGTTGGGGAGAATTATATGCAAGGTGCTACTAATAGATAATAATAACTCATTTGTTCCTCTATCACACCTTTTCTTAGAGGACTCGGAGAGCTTTATTCTACCTCATTAATCTTTAACAATACCTCTGAATCATTAGACAGCTTGATGATAAGCACTGTTCTGATTTTTACAGCTGGAGCAAATGAGGCACTGAGAGGTTATGTGACTTTTTCAAAGTCACACAGAAATCAGTGAGGCTGTTGTGGAAAGGGACTTAAGACCCCTGGCAGCATCCCACCTGTAACTAACTGTAGGAGACAATACCTAGCATGTACCATTACTAAGCCCCAGTGAGAAATACAAAGAAGAACATGACAGGTGTACTACTCTCAGTGAGCTTCATTCTTAGAGTGAGAATAGGGACATAAATTGTCTGAGATGGGATAGAACTGAAATGCCATGAATTATTTTTTAAGAAGTACTCTGAAGCATCAATGTGGGTACATCTCATTAGTTAAATTGGAATAGATTTAATAGAATAGGTGATATTTCCAATAGAACATAAACTATTGATGAGTTTGAAAGTAATAAAAATGGAAAGAAATTAGATAATACATTTATGAAAGCACTCTGTAAACAGAGTATATAAGGCCTTATTATTAAATTTAATGTATTAATTCATTGCCTAATGTACTAAAAGAATTAATTGTTCTTCCAATGCAAATGAAACATAATAAACAAAACATAAGAGAAATCATGGGACATATCTGAGAAAAAGTAACTTATACTGAAGAGTTCAGTATATGTAAATAACATAACAGTGGTAGCTAGATACATACTAAAATCACCTCAAAAATTATCATCTTTATTATTATTATAAGTAATTACACTAATTATTGATTCATAGTTATCATCATAGTTAAAATCATTTTATTATCACTAATCATCAAACATTAAAGAAAGTAGTAGGTAAATAAGCCTGCTGTGATACATTGAAGAGATGTATCTCTCTTGTGTCAGAATATCCTTCTCTGCCCAGGCCTTGGACTTTGGATTCATCCATGAGATTGTCTTTGGCAAATGGAATATAATCAAATGTGATTCGAGCTGAGATTTAAATATGCTTACACAGTTTGGCTTGCCCCTTTCCATAAAACTGGCATAAGAGTTAAAGTCCCAAGGGTAGCTTCTGTTCTAAAGAGAATGAGAGATGTGTAGAACAGATCTGGATGCCAGTGCCCAGGCTGGATCCAAAGCCAAACAAATCCCAACCTGAAGCCAAGCTATTCCACCCAACTCACAGACATGTAAGTGAGAAAAAGAAGTGCTTATTTTTCTAAGTCATTGCACTGTGAAGTGATTTATTATGCAATCATAGCTGATTGATCTAGTGGTAATGTCTAGTAGAGATATACGGTATAAAATCTCGGCTGTGCTACTTCTCAATTTAGTGAACATTAAAGGTCCTTTATAGCCAGAGTCCTTCCTTATAAGTAGGTCACTGACAGTTAAGCCTATAGATGAGCTCCAGTTCTCATAAATGAAATAAAATGTTAATTTAAATGTAGTATGTGCATTTTTCTGCTCTATCCCCAAATGACCATTATCTTAGGACCATTATCTAGGACCATTATCCAGGACCATTATCCTAGAGTGTTATGAACAAGAAAGTAGCATAACTAAAGCTTGACTTTTTAGTAAGAATCATTTGGCTGAGTGAGTAGGACAGATGTAATGTTGGGAGTTCAGGCAGGAGAGTTTGCCAGCATCTAAATGATAGGCAATGATTAATTTCGGTGGAAGGAGAAAAAAATGACAGGAAGAAAATGCATGCAAGATGCTTTGCTGGAGTTGATTCTATTGGATGTGACAGCTGATGGGATGATGAGGATAAGAAAAGTCAAAAGTGACATAAGCTTTTGAGGCAGTTGTTGCTTGTAAAACTGGTGATGTCATTCTCAGAAATGAAGAAATCAGAGGAGGACGAGTAGGTGATTTGAATGGTGGAGAGATAATGAATTCTATTTTTCTCATGTTGAGTTTGAAGTACAGACAAGGGATTTGAGGAACTGGTATAAAAGGCCACAGATTCCACTTAGCTGATTGTCAAATGATTTTAAACAGAGAGTGTTCTTCATGCCAAGATGGAAAGGATTGCTCACGTATTATCTTTCAGACTCCTGAGAGAGGTTTTAAAAAGCAAAATCAATGGACTTCTGCTTGAAGCCAAGAACATTAGGTTGAGCATTTGCGTTTCATTGAAATTCTATTTCTAGGAGCATCACCCATCTCTTCGTACTGAGAGAGGGAGCCTGGTTTGGCCATATATGCTGCCTTTGGGGGACACTGTAAATGTGGGACTGATAGAAATGACACAGCACCTATATACTGTATCACAGAAAACAAGCTTTAAAATTAATGTTATATTTAAATATGAAAATGTCATGCTCTACACTTGTTAGTAGTCAGTTGATGATAAAGAATTTTGTAGAGGTTTTTTTACTGGCAGGTAAATTGAGACATTTTAACAAATGATTATTTAGGACCTAGACTTGATATAAGAGCATGACAGTTGAGAACATTGGCTTGGAAGCAGCCTACTCTGGTTCGAATCTGTGCTCTGCCCATTGCAGCCTATCAATTAATTCACTTAACAAATATTTGTTGAATTCTTCTCATGTTCTGTGTATGAGAACAAAAAACATGCAAAGACCACTACTTTCAGGAGTTTACATCTTAATGGAAGGAGGTATTCAATAAATAATAAGCATAATAAATAAATTGCAAAGAATATTAAAATGTTATGAATGATATGGAGAAAAAAAAGGGAGTGGGGAATAGTTTGCATTATTAAATAAGGTAGTCAAGATAGATCTTATTGAGATGGTGATATTAGAGCAGACATGAAGGAGTTGAGAGAGATAAACAGGAAGATGTAAGCAGATAAAAGAACTAGAGCACAAGGCCCGAGGTAGAAGTGTGCCCGATACATTTGATGAACAGCAGAGAGGCTGCAGTGGAGTGAGCAACTGGAAGAGCAGTAGGAAATGAATCAGAGAGAAAAATGGGAGACCAATTAGGAGGGATTTTAGCTTTTACCCTGAGTGACAAAAAAGAGTTATTAGTGATCAAGGAAGGAAGTGTTCTGGAAATCTAGTAGAAGATGTGCCTGTGGAGGAGGCAGCCATCAACGGTTCAAAAGCAGTTGTTATATAAACTAAAATGAGAATTGTGATATAAGAAAATATTACTTATTCATTCATGTGATTTTGTTTATTTAAAAAATATTGCCTACTTACTATATTCCAGCCATTGATTAGACACTGCAGATTAAAATGTGAACAGGGTATCATTTCTATTATTAGGAATCTGATCTATCAGTGGGGATGTAGGCAATTAAAAGAAATTATAAAACTCTATTATAGCTTGCTTATCTTCTTTATGCTTCATTTGGTTCACTTATAAAATAGGACTAATTGTACCTTCATCATCTGTCATTGTGAGAATATTATGCTGATATAAGATGTGGAAAAATTATTCCCCCCTAGATTTATTTGGTTAATTACTCTTCTTATTTAGAAAAAAAAATCTATCAGTACATTTGTGGTAAAGGATAAAACCTAGAGGTCAGGTTTAATTAACAAAAGATCATTTTTGGGTCATAGGCTTAAGGAGAGAAGAGAACTGTGAATATCTCTAGAAAAGACTTTGGAAGGAGAGTAATATAAAAATAAGTGGAAAGAAAATGAGATCGTTGGTTGGTGAGAGGCCAGAAGGAGGAAAGCTTGGTGGTCCATGGTTGAAGCAAGGCTTATGACAGACAGAAACATCTAAGAGGGAATTGCAAATGGATCATTTTTAAATTGTGGAATTGGATTGATGTAAGATGAAAACCGGGACAGCTTTGAAGGGCACAGGACCAATTTCTCTAAAATACATAAAAATGAAGAAGAGGGTGTAGTATTGTCCCAGGCCCTAGAATGGAGTTCAGTTAAATCCAACAAAGACTTTAAGAGCCATAAAAAGCTGAACTGACATCTGGGTGAAATATATAGAGACCTTAGCATGGTAAAAGTGTCCAATAAATGGAAGCATTTACTGTGGCAGAATATACCCCTCCTCCCACCCCAAAAAAGAAGTCTATAAACTAAGGTGCTGGTAGCAGCTATCTCTTCATCAGTGGAAATATGCTTGATTGCTTTTTACATTTTTTTGTGATTATATTTTTTTATTTTTCTGAAATACATATTACTTTTGGAATTAGAAAAACAACATTGAAAACTTTATTGGAAGAGAAATAAGTTAGACATTTTAGCTAGTTTATCTAGTTCTTAGGGAATTAATCTATAAGTGAGATAAATCCACTCCTGAAATCATCTTGAATGAAATTTTCTAACATGAATGAAACTCCATGGCTTTTCAGGCACAATAATACTCCTAGCACTAGTGGTATCCTGAGTCAGGTGTCCTGATATTTTCTGTTTGCACCTAATTCTAAGAAAATATGTGCATTTATAAATATAATCACAACTTCCTCTTTTTGTGTATTACTGCAACTTTAATTTTTTTAAGGTTTTTTTTTTTTTTTTTAATTACCATCTACATGCAAAGCATGTGCTCAGCGAAAGGGTGCATAGAAGTATCCAATTTGCAAAATCTCAATAAGCTTCCAAAATATATTACTTATAAAGGTAATATTTGAAGAGATTATTCAGTTTAATAAAAAAAAATTGCATTGACCTCTGTTGAGTACTGGGAATCTAGAAGTGAATAAGACACAAGGGCTGTCTCTTACCAAAGGCAAAGAACATATACACAAATAAGTGAGAATGTAACAAATGAGGTAATAGAAGCCTAGTGGAATTACCTGGAAGTTCAAGTGTAAGAGTGATTAATTTTATCAGGAATTTCAGGAAAATATATCTGAAGTGGGGGATCTGTGAGTTCTGGACTAAAAAGAATATCCTTGGTCATCCAAAATGGAAAAACTCATTCTGAATAAGAAATCACACTTGATACTTGATGGAATGTGTTAGAGCAAGTAACAGAGGACAAACTCAAAGACCCTTGTGTGTTATACATATACTTGATAAGGGTACATTTGGCAGTATGGAGAGAAATGGTTAAGAAGAGCATCTGGTTCAGGTAAAATGTTGTATGAACTGAGAAAGATGCATTATGTAACAGGATGACTATCACCCATCAAAATTCTTTAAGCAATGAAATATGTGCATATACTACACAGTGAGGATGGAGAGAATAAGTGTGGAGTTTGGGCAACTTTCAAAAGATTGCACAGAAAAAAGAGAGAAGATATAGGGAAATAAGAGTTTTGTGATAGATGAGTAGAACACTGGGGAATTTGGGACAGTAGAAGATGTTTCAGAGGACAGGTAATATAAGATCAAGAAAACCTTCAAAGCTTGAACATAGAAATTAAGAAAGTAACAAGGAATCTGCAATGACAGATTTAGTGAGATTTAAGAATTTAAAAAGACTCCTTAAACATCTATTTATAACATTCTTAGGTTCTTTATAAATCAGAGGAACCAAAAAGAGTATCAGAGGGAAAAAACATAAACAGAATTCATTGTCTTTAAATGGACGAATTCCATAAAAAGTTTCTTCAAAAATTTACTCCATAGACATTTTTTGAGTACCTGTTGTATGCCAGAAACTGTTCACTGAGATACTAGGGATAAAAATGTGTGTAAAGTATTGTATTTACTCTTAAGAAACTTGCATTTTACTTCAGTTATTTGATTTATAAACTATTACACTGAAAGATATTCTCCATGATAAGATATATAGAGAAAAAATAAAAATCCAAAACTCTGTGGAATTCATTAATTCAGTTAGTGCAGTATACTAAACAGATAGTCATCATGGATTTCATCATTGTTGTGTAAATTAACTGTGTCCCATGATCAGAATATACTTCTATAATCCAAGCTAATATCCTTACTTTATCTATGGGAAAAGATGAAATGCATCATAGGAGTATGGCTACAATCACATACATTACTAGAAAAGCAATTTAGAGCAAATATATGGCTGGGGTATGATGAATGATACTAGTCAGTGAGGTAATAATTATCATTTATAGAGTACTGTTCTATGCTTTTTACACATATTTTACTCATCTAATTCTTATATAGCCCTTACATAACAATATAAAGTAAATTATACAATGTCACATGTGATACTTGATGGAGGCTGGATTTGAACCCAGGCAGTTTGGCTCTGGACGGTATAGTCTTAATCAATATGCTAGACTGTCTCTCAAATGTCATAAAAGACAATATAAAAGATTGTGTTGGATTAAGAAGCACAATTGAAGAATAAAAAAAATAATGCATAGAAAATATTATGTGGCTTTTTGAATGGGAGAACTATTATCTTATGTGGTAATGTGTCTTATATGGTTGTTTCAAATTTCTAATGTGGTCCTTCCAGCTTGGGTGGAGAAGAATATGTATGAAGTAAATATGCATGAACTATTTTGCTGTGAGATTCTAGCACTTTCAAATTCTTGTGTTAATCTTACAATTATTCTGGAGATATCCTGTGAGGAACAGAATGGGGAGACTAGGATATCACATTAACTTAAATGTAGCCATTGCCTACAATAGTTCTCAAGCTTTATGTGCATCAGAAGCACCTCTAAAGTCTATTAAAAATACATTTTTCTGGTCCCCACCCCAAAGTTTCTGATTGAGCAGGTCCGAATCAGAATTTATGTTTGAATTTCCAGCCAGTTCTTGGTTGATGCTGATGCTGCTGGTTCAGAGACCACACTTTAAGAACCAGTGGTCTCTGCTGTTCTCATGCCTTTTTTTTTGCTTATAAAAGGTCATAAGTAGCCATCCTTGCCTCATCTCACAGCCTGGTTCTGACAGCAGTGTGACCTACTCAACTCAGAACTACATTGGACCATCTCAGCCCTGACTTCCCAACTGGGGTACTAGCAGGCAAATTGATCTTCTAGCAGGGGCACTATCCCAGAGACCTGCATCCACCTGCTCTCCATCAAGTAGAATAAGGAGACTCATGCCCAACGGACTCTGCCCGCCCTTTCCCCTTTGAAGTAGCCCAGCAACACCAAGCAAGTGCTTTCTGTCCCCATAGATGACAGCAGCAGGGATTGATTAAGAGCCCTGAAGTCCAAAAAGAATGAAGCAGACCAAAGCAGCATTGCCACAGCTCTAAAACTAAACTGTCAGTAAAACTAAACCCCACAAAAGTTAGTCAGAATCCACCCACTTAAACTAAAAGGGCATATAGCAGTTAAAATAGGAGATTTAAATAAGATTAAGAGTTTCTTAATATAATAAAGAAAATGTCCAAGATAAAGTTGAAAATTATATGTCATAGCAAAGACCAGGAAAACCATAATTGGAATGAGAGAAATAATTGATAGATGCTAATACCGAATCAAATCAGATGTTGGAATTATCTGATAAGATTTTAAAAAGCTGTCATAAAAACACAGAAAACAAAAGCAACACATAAAAATCAGTTGCATCTATGTATACTGATAATGAGCAAGTGGAAATCAATATTTAAAATACGATAATACCACTTACGATTTCTCCAAAGGACAAAAAAATACTTAGATATAAATCTAACACTGTACAGAATTTATATATAAAAATTATAAAATGTTGATGAAAGCAATTAAAACAGACCTTAAATCATTGCGAGACATATCATATTTTTGGATTGGAAGACTCAATATAGTAAAGATGTCAGTTTTCCCTAAATTAATCTATAGGTTTGATACAATTTTTTTCTTTGTAGACAAGTTTATTCTAAAACATATAAAAAGATGAAGTCCCTAGAATAGCTACAAGAACTTAGAAAAAGAAGAAAAAATTGGAATAACCACTCTTCCCAATGTTAAGGATTATAATATAAGTGCAGAATCACAACAGTGCAGCATTGGAGGAGAGATAGACACATAGATCAATGGAACAGAATAGAGAATGCAGAAATGGACCCACACAAAGATGTCCACTTCATTTCTGACGAAGGAGCACAAGACAATAGTATTGGAGCAATTGGACATTCATTGGCAAAAAAATGAATCTCCACCTAGATCTTATCTCTCATATACAAATTAATCAAAATGGATCATGGACTTAAACGTAAAACTTAAGTACATTAAGAACATAGGGAAATCTTTTTGGGACCTAAGACTAAACAAAGAATTCTTATATTTGACACCCAAAACACTATAAGAGGAAAAAAATGCTAAACTGGACCCTCATGTAAATTTTAAAAATTTGCTTTTTGAAAACACTGTTGAAAGGATAAGAGAAAAAAAACTTAGAGTGAGGGAAAATATTTTCAAATCATGTATCTGACAAAGATCTTGAAGATATAATATGTAAAGAACTCTTGAAACTCAATGTTGTAAAACAATTGATCCAATTAGAAAACGGGCAAAAATATGCACTACTATACAGAGGCAAATAAACGCATGAAAAGATGTTCGACATCATTAGCTGATAGAGAGATGAAAATTAAAAGCACAAGGAGATATGACTGCACATCTCTCAGAAAAGCTAAAATGAAATATGTGACAACAAATACTAGCAAGGATGTAGAAAAACTGGATCACCCATACATTGCTGATTTGAATGTGAAATCAGCTGATTTAAATGTACAGCCAGTCTGGAAAATAGTTTCTTTTAAAACTAAAAATGAATTTACCATATAACTCAGCAATGGCACACTTGGGCATTTATTTATTCTCAGTTAAGTGAAGAGTTACTTTTGTGTAAAAATTTATATGAATATTCTTAGCAGCTTTATTCATATAATAGCCCCAAACTAGAAACTATCCAGATGTCCTTCATAGGGTGAATGGTTAAACACACTGTGGTACCTTCATACTGTGGAATATTACTCAGTAATTGTAAAAGATGAACCATTTATACACTTAAAAACTTCGATGAACCTCCAAGAAATTATGCTGAGTGAAAAGATCAATCTTAAAAGGATACGTAGCTACATGATTATATGCGTGTAATATTTGCGAAATAATGTAATTATAAATATGGAGAACAAGTTGGTAGTTGTCAGAGGCTAGGAAAGGGAAAGGAGAATGTTGTGGCTGTACAGAGTAATACAAGGAAGTCTTATAATGATGATATGTAGTTGAGTGTATTGATTGTGGTGATTATACGAGACTATACATGTGACAAAATTGTTTAGGATTGTATACACACGGACACAAATGTATGTATATATATTTAGTGAAATCCGAATCTGCTTTTTGTATTGTGTCAGTTTCTTCGTTTTAATAATATAATTCTTGTTCTTTGGGATGTTGGCATTTTTTTGCAAACTACTGTGAATCTATAATTATTTCGAAATATATATGTAATTTTTTAATGGTTGCAAGTAGAACTGACAGGTGGTCATGAGTTTCACTTTGTCATCTTCAAACAAAGCCACTGTATTCTCAGTTTTGGGTCCTAAAGTCCTTTAATATCAAAAATACAAATCTTAGGAGCTCAGGCTGAGGTACAGCCAGAGACTTTCATTAAAGAAATTATTTTCAGAATACCAATGTAATTGGTTACTCACTCTCTTTCATTTTCATTTTTCATCAAGACTAATTGGAAAGGGGAGGGGAACTGGGATTGGTGGAGAAAGGAGAATAAATAAAATTCAAAGGACAAGCAAAACTTAATACTAAGATGAACCTTTTTGAAATAATGGGCCCAATCTTTAAATTTGGTGCAATATTTCCTTTTTGTCTTCGTGAAGCCAAAATTTTCATGTCCATGTAGCCAAATTATTGCATTTATCTGTTGCTTGTACCAAAATTTTGGATTCCATATCAATATATAACAAAAGTCAAGGTCCTTATGCAATAAATGAAAAATCTAAGGAAACTTCGAGTCAGATAAAATAGATTTTAAAGATATAGAAGGTAGTAATAGTCCTATATTAAACTTCTATAAGCTTTTCTCTATTTCTTATTCCAACATCTGCCTCTTGAACCTTAATATACATCATTTCCTCCATTCTCAATGAGAAAGGACTTAGACTAGAGGTGAAAGAGTTGGAGCACATAGCTCTAGTTCTGTCCTATATTAGCTGTGTGATCATGGATTCATTAGCCTCAGTTTCTTCATCTGCATCATTTTTCAGGGAAGGAAAAGTGGCACAAGAGAGCATTTTGTAATGCTGCAAAAATTTTTAGGGCACAATTAGTAATAGCTTCTCAGCTTTTAGTAAATTGGCTAATTTGAAAATCGGAAAGAACTGAAATGTTCATATTAAGCCAAAGAACACTATGAAGGACTTCAATAAGAGGAAGCCCAAATATAAACCTGTTTGCGGAGTAAAATTCTACTTGTGTCCCATGTAAAGAATATGTGGCAAATGGATCTCATTGCTTATAATATCACCTTTTCTTGAAAGTTTTATGAGTATTAATAAGATGAAATATATGTAGAAAACTTATCACTGAAAGGAAAATGTAGATAAATTTAAAATATAATTTTAAAAATATGGTTAAAAATAAAGAGATGATCAAGAATAGGGAAATATAAAATAAATACAATATGTTATATGTTCTGAATTTATATATAAATTGGTCCTTATGTATAAATTTGCTGTAAGTTGGATGGTAGTAATTTATTTTTATTGGAGTTCATCGTTTTTCTTGATTTGAACTCTTGTATTCTGACAATTCTTCTTTGAGGAGTTTATAACTGCTCTGTGGGTAAGAAGCTACGAAGTTTATATATAGCACTTCGATTTTGCTGTATTAACAAAAGATAACAATAAAATGAATTGTGTTTCAAACCCAGAAATGGCAAAACTCTAAACCAGACCTTAATCAAAGATAAATGATGAGCTCTAAAATATTCCACAGCTAAGAATTTGGTGCAAGAGCAACTTCAGAGCAAAGAAAGGAAATGATTTTGTAAGTCAAAGATTTACAAAGTAACTACTGCATGCTGCAGCTCACATGAAAGACAAAAGAATCACCAGTTTCACAGATAGCCAGCACTACAATGTAGGTGGCTTATGGCCACACAGGGCCAAGACTCAGAACTGGGCCAATGGAGCAGGATGGCTGACGCAGTCATCATCTCAGACAACCCAGATAGTAATTTACTAAAATAGGCCATTTAGAGAAATGGAGCCAGGATAGGCCATTTCCCAGAAATGAATAGCATGGCCTTTCTCTGTATGGCTTTGCACATGAATGGACTAAAAAATTAGAGGATGATGGAGGGAGAGTCTGAAAAAGCCATAAGGTCATAGAAATTGAAAAACAAAATGGAGAAAAGATTTGAGAATCTTAAGTTTAACAGAGGCAGCTGAGGCATTGGAGCAATTTAAAGACTTGAAGCATATAGTGTGTGGAATTTCCTGTCTTATTGGCAAAGGATCCTGAAAAAAAAAAGTTAATAAAATGAAATTAGTTATCTGATACCATTTTGCTGTATAGAAAGTTATTTAGATTTGAAATGATCAAATTATTCCAATACCAGAATCTCATATATAAAGTAGTCCCTATCCTTGTATCCTGATGTTCGTTGTTTTCTTGCTGACTGCTTTTCTTATGCCAGGCCCTTTCCCATAACCCTGTGATAAGCATGAGAAAAAGAGAAGATGCACGGTAATTCATCTACATAAAACTTTTTCTTCCCTGGCTGATATGAGAGATTTTCATTGGAAAGCCGTATCTAGAGATCCAAAGATTCAATGTAGATTTCTCTGCAGAATGAGAAAACTCATCACTGCCTTATCTCCACACAGCCATCCCTAATCTTGTTCAATCTGTTCTCTCTACCTGGAATTACATTGCCTTCCTCCTCTTGTTCAATTTTTCCTTATCCTTCAAGGCCTAAGTCAATGATCAGTTTCCCCTTTGAAGCCGACTCTAATCTTCTTCCTTTCTCTTATCCAAGCATAATTTGTCAATCCTTGGATATTATTGTCTTTATTATTTTACTTATAATAGCTTTCTTCTCCACTAGAATGAAAAATAGTATCTGGCATTGGATTAGAGTTAAAATTCTGATTTGGCCACTTCTTACTGGATAATCTCAGACAAATCACAAAACATTTTGTTCCTCAGTATCTTCAAGTATAATAAGATAGTAATAATAATAATAATAAATACCACATGATTATTGGCAAGATAATATAAATTAATATGATTAAAATACTCCCCAAATACATGGTATATAGTAAGTGCCCAGTAAATGTCAGTCATTATGGCTTTTAATAGTTTCTTTGAGGGCTTCCATATTTTCACAGCCTTGGTACCTGATAGGTTCTTAATTTTTTTTTTTTTTTTGCTTGTGCCTGAGCAACCCTGATTTTCTTCTAACACACATAGGTGCTTGATTAATATCTCCTTGCTTTGATAAAAGAACAGTGAGCTTCTTTGATTGGTTAGCACTGTTTGATGACTCATGGCCTGAAAAATTTGTAATCCATATTTAAAACACTAATTTAAGATAGGCAGGTCAGTTTTAAGGGTAGTGAGATTCTGCCAACAGTTCCTTTTTCATGAAAAGGACATGTGGCTGCCATGAATCTTGATAGAGCTAGACTCAGAGTTAGGGCATGTTGTCAAATACTAGGGTATAATCAAAATTTCAAATGAGCAAATGCACTGGCACATGAATCCTGAAGGTCAAAGTGTATGTGGACCAAGTACGGGGCAGAGGCTGACATCCAGAAGGTGAAACAGGTGTGAGTTGATGCATCACTGAAACATCGAGGCTGGGAGAGTTCAGGTTGAGCATTTTGATAATAAGGGGATGAAATTTGGACTGAGAATCTAGGAATAGGGCCACAGCAGGCTGGAACATAGAATGTGGTTTGAATCTTCAAGCTTGGCAATGCTCACTGGCTTTCTCCCCTAGCTTTAAGCAGCCTCCCTGGTGTGTACAGATAAGGAACGGCAGGTGTAATTTGCTTCCCCGGGTGAGGGAGAAATTTTCAGATACCAGTGCCTGAAGGAAAGATTCGTCTCACCAGGGAACTAACAACTGATATTAAGTGCCCAAAGCTAATGAAGGATTCCTAAGGGCAAAGACATACTGTGCTAAAATGTTTAGTCAAGTATTAAGTTCAATCATTCTAGCAAACTCCAACTTTAAAGACAGAGTGCTTACTGAATTCGTTCAATCATGCCTCCATTATCATGATTATTTTCTTAATGTAGCTTCTTCTAAAGGTCGGTCTACAGTCATTTACTCAAGTTCTTATTCTTCATTTCCCTCGCATTACACTGTTTCTTTTATACAATGGAGA
Organism: Pteropus medius; assembly: GCF_902729225.1. NCBI lineage: Eukaryota > Metazoa > Chordata > Mammalia > Chiroptera > Pteropodidae > Pteropus > Pteropus medius. The sequence continues at coordinate 28,944,169 of NW_024349802.1, read as the reverse complement.
TTACCTTGCTATAAAATCATATTAGTCATTGTCTGGTATAAAGAGGTGACAATATTTTTTCTTATCTCCTCAATCTGTATTGTATAAACTTCGCACATCTTTTCTCAGTATGTTTTTCCACAACTCATACTGCTTAAGTAGTAGGCCATATGAAATACCTATCTGCCTATAGTCACTTTATCCAAGAAATCAGATTCTTTCTCCTAGAGTTTTGTAATTGAGATTTAGTTACTCTAACCGCTTCCTGTGGATCCCTTGGATTGGGGTACTATTTAGGCTGCTATAAATCTTTCTCCCATGTGTACAGAGATGTAAATAAAACTGTTATATTAGGACTTATGGTTTTATGAGATAGAAATCTAATTAATACCAGATTAAGCAAAAGAGGACACTTTGTTTCACTGAACAATCCAGAAGTATGTAGTCCCATGAATGGCTAGAACAGGGTGTTTATATGTACTTCTAAAGAACTTTTCATCCTTTGGCTCTTTTTTTTCTGTTTATCTGATTCTCTGTAAGGAAAAATGGCTCAAACAGCTAACGTATATGTGATTGTGATTCTTAATTTTTTGATCAGAAAGAATGAGAGTCCCAATTTTTAAAAGACAAAAGATCTGAACATTTCACTAAAAAAGATATGTGGATTGCAAACGAAGATATAAAAAGATGTTTAATATAATTAGTTATCATTCAGTAGTATGGTTAAGATGAAAAAGACTAACTATACCAAGTATTGGAGAGAATGCGGAGTAATAGAAAAATGTGATACTTTAAAAAGTTTAAGAAAGTTGAATTAACTGTTAATAGGATTCAGCGCAAAAGAATTAGAGAGAAAATATATAAAAGGAAATGTAAGAGAGAAGAAATTTTACCGTAGACCCTACAGATATTGAAAGGATAAAATGAGAAATATTATGAACAACTTTCTGCAAAATAAGTTCAAAAATCTGAATGAAATAGACAATTCCTAGAAAAACACAGTTTACCAAAATTGAAGAAATTTGAAAATCTGAAATATATTTTTAAAAATTAATTCATAATCAAAATTCTTATCACAAAGAAAATAGACCAGATAGTTATAAGCTATATCAAAGTTTCAAGGAAGGAATTGTACCAATTTCGTACAAAACTCTTTCAGAAAAGAAACAAATCTCAACTTCTTTTATAAATCCAGAATAACTCTGGTAAGAAAACATGAAAAAGACATTAAAAATGTAGACATAAAAGATCTTTACAAAAATATTGACTTGTAAAATGTAGACGTAAAGAAATGAACAAGTAGGATTTATTGCAGGAAGTCATTTGGTTTAACAATAAAAAAAAATCAAGCAATTTAATTTATGTCCTTCATATAACAAAGGAAAAAATATACATGAGGATATCAAAGTGGAGAAACGGTTAATTTTATTCAGCTTTTATTCATGATGAATAATTCTCAGGAAACTACAAATAGAAAGGAACCTTCTCAGTTTGTAAAAGGGTGTCTACTAATAACTACAGCCCAAATCATCCTTAATGGTGAAATATTGAACTCTTTCCCCTTAAGGTGGAAAACAAGACAATAATGTTGAATCTCATCACTTTTATTCAACATTGTACTAGAAGTCCCAGCTAATGCAATAAGACAAGATTAAAAAAAAAAAAAGAAGCCATAAAATTAAAGAAAAAATTAGAACTTTTTTATTTGTAAGTGATATAACTTTTTATTTTGAACATTTTAGGGAATATTCAACAAATACTAGAACTAGTAAGTGAATTTAACATGGTTGCATGACACAAGATCAATATATAATAATTGTTTTTCTATATATGAGCAATAAACACTTGGAAAATAAATTTCAAAATGCAATTTTATTTATCAAATAGCATAAAATAATTTAGAACAAATTTAACAAAATATATAGAAACATATCAACTGTAAATTAAACAATTGCTAAAAGAAATTAAAGTTTATGTAAGTGGAAATGAATTGTGCATAGATTGAAAAACTCATACTGGAAAAATGTCAACTTCTTCCAGATTGGTGAATAAAGTCCATGTGAACCCAATCAGAATTCTAAGACTTCTTCATAAAAATTGGCAAACTGATTCTAAAATTTATTCGCAAAAAGCAAAGAATCTAGAAAAGCGAAAACATTGTTGAAGAAGAAAAAACAAAGATAGAAGGACTGACATTACCTGATCTTGAAACATTGTATAAAACTACAGTAAGATATTATAATCAACACAGTAAGATATTAACATAAAGACAAGTATATCAACCGAACAGAATAGAGAGCCCCCAAATAGACCCACATGTATATGGTAAACAGTTATTTGACAAAAGTGCCAGCCAAGTTAATGAAAGTGTTTTTAAAAAAAATCATGCTAGACAAATTATATATTCATGGGAAAAATGAGCCTTCACTTGTTCCTTATACTACCCACAAAAGTTAATATACACATTGATTATGAACACTGGTGATTGGAGGGGAAAAGGGCAGAGCCGCTTTGGAAAATATTCACATTTTTCTGATGAAGTTAAAACATAAAAAGCTGTAAAGCCTCTAAAAGAAATATTGGAGAATACATTTGTAATCTTGGGGTAGAAAAAGATTTCTTAAAGAAGACACACTAAACACTAACTAAAAAGAAATAATAAATTTCGATTTATCAAATTGAAAAACACCGGTTCACCTTAAGCCACTATTGCAAAAATAGGAACCTGGCAAGCCACGACCTGGGAGAAAATTTTAACAATAAATATTTCTGACAAAGAGCTTATATCTAGGATATATATCTACAAATTAAAAAGTAAAACAACTCCATATGAAAATGGGCAAAAGACTTCTAGAGACATTTAAGAAAAGAAGATACTTAAATGGCCAATGAGCACATGATATTACTGGTCATTAGTGAAATGCAAAAATAAACCCACAATGAGATACCACTGCACACATACTGGGATGGCTAAAATTAGAAAGATTGACAACATGAATATTGGCAAGAGTGTGGTGAGACTAAAACTCTCATATATTGCTTATGTGAGTGTAAGATCATGTGGTCATTTGGGAAAATTATTTTGGCAATTTCTCATATAAAGATTATTTTACACTGTGATACAGCAATTCCTTTTTTAGGTATTTACCTAAGAACACTGAAGACATATATCCAGAAAAAGACTTGTATAAGAATGTTCATAGCAGCTTTAGTCACAAAAATTAAAAAAAAAAAAAAAAACTAGAAATAATCCAAATGTCCATTAATAGTTGAATGGATAAACAAATTGTTGAGTGGTCATACAAATAGATACAATTTAGCAATAAAAAAAATTAACTACTGATACATGCAACAGAATGAATTTCAAAAACTTTAAACCAAAGAAACCAGACACACAAAGAAACACATACCATTATTCTCTTTGTAAAATTTCAATAGTAGGCAAATTAGTTTATAATGATAGAAATCAGACAGCAATTGCTTGGACGGTGAGACTGACTGGAAAGAGGCACAATGAAATGTCCTGGTGTGATAAATTTTTTTTTTTTTGGTCTGGTTTTACATGTGGATAGATATAATTAGTTATTATTGTGCAATTGTCAAAGCACATACGTGTGTTTCATTGTAAAGATTCCTTAAATTAAAAGCATACAAGAAAAAAGAGATATGTTTCAAAATTACAGTTAAGAGGAGAAAACAATCAACAAACCTCACCTAAGACAATAATCTTTCAATTCTTTTGCAGTTCAAACTTTCGGGGAGCTTGGAATAATTGGACTCAGCTGCAGGTACCCATAAATTTCAATATCTCCTTTTCTGCTTTTTGGCTGTGTGACCCTGGGCCAACATCTTAACATTTTTGGCAGTAACCTGTAAAATGAAAAAATGGATTAAATGCTAAGTTTTCTTTAAACATAATGAAATACATTTTAGACATATGTTGAAATTTAGTCTCCATTAGCAATATGGCACCAAGCCAAGTTTGCAAATATCTTACAACTGGCACATCACTTATCATCCAGACATTTGTTATTTTAGCTCAGTGCTGGATCCATCCCAGTTAAGAAAAAACTAACAATGTGTCCCTAGGTACGGAATTAACTTTCTACCTGTGCATAGAGATCCTTTCCTGAGGGGGGATTTGGTCATAAGAAAAAGAATATGACTGCAGAGCTTGTTTTGATTTTAAACAGAATTTGGAGTTGCAGTCCTAGTTCTATGATTTTTGGATGAGCCACTTAAAAATAATCTAACAGGCCTTATTTTTATTATCCTGAAAATAAAGAAGTTTCCTTGGAGGATATCCAAAATTCATTTCAGCAATTATAAGTCCCTTCACACCTAGAGTCTCTGCACTTCAGTCTCTTTAACTCTATAGGATTATTTTTTTTCTAAATGTCAGACTAATTTTACTACTCCTCAGGTTAAATCTTTGACTGACTTTGCATCCTAGCAGTGTACCATGCAGAGCTTTGCACCTGCATGTATTACCTGTGTTATCTCCAATTACATATCCACCTGCAGTCTTTTGAACCATTGAGCATTAGGTGTTTCTCAAATATGCCAGAAAATTAAATGTCTCCCTAACTTTCTTCATCTGTTTCTTCTGTCTGAGAAGCCCATCAATAACTTACTGAATTAGCTGATTTCTATCTTCAAGCTTCAGCTCAAGGTTTTCCTGTCTTTGAAGAATGATTTGACCACTTGTTTCCTTTCTGCATAGCCACTCTCTCTGTGACCCCGATGTGGAGTTTGAAGTCCCTTCTTAGTGCTTTATTTTCCAGAGTATTCACATAACTTTGTATATCTCTATTGAGAACAAAGACCCCCACCACAAATGTGTGCCTGCCCGCCCTTCCTCCCCCCACTCCCTGTTTCTGTCTCTGTCTCTGTCTCTGTCTGTCTCTCTCTCTCTCTTTCTCTCTCTCTGTCTCTCTGTTTCTATCTCTCTCTGAATCTCTCTCTGTCTCTCTCTCAACATTTATCTGAAAGGAAAGCTGAATTCAGTACTTCCTAAGGAAGGGAAGCCTGCCCCACTGGGACACAGACTCTGAACAAAGCAGAGTCGAACTTGGTTAAGGTTAGATGCTTGCTGCTTAGGAGTTAGCTGACTTTCAGAAGTAACCAAGTTCAAGGAATAGCTGATGTTCCCATCAGCTATTTAAAAGGAGTTTTAAAAGGGTTTTAAAAGGAGGCTGCCACTGATGGGTGGGATTAACCCTGGTTCTGTGGTTAGTTATTTATAGTTTGAGACTAGAAAATAATAGATTTTTAAATTCCCACCTTAATCATAATACTTAACATTTTGTACATTAATCATAGATTATTTTTCTCTTCTTGCTATACTTAAACTCCCTGATGATAAGAATGCTGTTAAGTTCATCTTTTTATCTAACAGATACTCAATAATGAATAAATTATTGAAAATGTTTTATAATAAAAATAAAAATTAAAAAACTATAGAGCATATCTATATACACCAAGGGAAACACACAAGTCTAGCCCTGATATGATGATTCTAACAATATATAAAAGTATTTATGGTATACAGCCAAAAAAAAAAAAAAAAAAGGAATAAAGTGCATCTCTAAAAAATCAGCACCAGTTATAAAATTCTGATATTAGCAATTTGGAAGAATTTTTTCCTAACGTTTCCCTCACTCTTTTTTAAAAACTTATTGTTTAGTTACACCAATCTCTGTTGGCTGTTTATCTATTAATCTCTGTTTGCTATTCCCACTGAGAACGTAGCTGGTGGAGAAAAAGGGAGGAGACCCAGAATTAGAGGACAGGCAGCCGAAGTATTAAGGATGCGTGAAATTTCTTTCCTTTATGTTTAGGTCTTCAAAATCCAGGGAAAAGAAACCACAAAGAAGGGAGTGGGTTTCTTTATCATCAGATAGTTTTCACATGTAAAGATATAAGAAAATGAAGCCATTCTATTCTTATTGGTAATATGCTATTTGACATATCTTATATGTATTTTCTCACGTTTGCTAAAAACGCCTTGGTAGTTAGGTGTTTTCAGGACTGCCTGTGGAAAGATGATTTACCTGCTGTCTCCCAACTATAGAGCTCTAAGAGTTGAGATGTATCTGAAAAAAGAAAAGATTCTTAAAAATGCATCACCCATACGCACAGAATCACAGACACAGAATAAGCTCTATGGCATTTATGAAATGAGAGAGACTATTTTTTGTATAGAACAATGAGACAGAATGGGTGAATCGGACAGCTCATGTTGGCATTCACCTTCACATCAGACTTTTTTGTTCTGATAATTTTTCTAAAAGGGATCTTGCTTATTCTCTGTCACTTCTTTTTAGCTTACCTAAACAGTGGATTTAGAGAAAAATTTTGTATTTCTATAAAAATACTAATAAGCAATCAGCCATATTGCTGCGGCGAAACAGTTTTTCTCAGTCATGTTCCAAGATATGTTGTATACAAAAATATAAGAAAATATTCTCCCAAGCATCATTGCCTTTATATGAAACAACTTTTGAAAATACTTTGCGTAGATATAATTGTTCCGCTTTCTCCTAGTATTTGTGAGCCCACAAAATGGTGGCAATAGGCATTAGGTGGTGTTCAGAGAGACCTTTATTTGGGTCATCATTTTTTTGTGTTAACACAGTAGATCCAACAGACACAATCCTTGCTTTAGAATTCAATATAGAATTGAACCCGAGTCTTGCTCTGCTTTGGAAAGCCTTTGTGTGGCTGGTGTTCAAGCTCCAAAAATGAGTCCAAATTTCCATATGCCCTTGGAGATTCTGGGACAGTAATGATGGCCTACCAAGTATCCTATTTGCAATAAGAACACTACTGGATTGGCCCATTTGAAATTTTGGGAAAAGTTCCAAGTGCAAATTATCATATTAGGACTGAGAAATATCCTCAAGAAGGTAACTAATACCTGAAACACTATTCTTAACAGCACCATGTCAAAGTAGTACTGTCCTCAACAGAGCTGGCTTCATGAGTCTGCAGTCTGTCCAGTCACAAGGGCCCTGCTCTTAATATAATGCTCTGCTATCTGTTGTTTTGAATTTGTTAATTTTTTTTTTTTTAAACAAGAGGCTCCACATTTTTGTCTTTCATTGGGTTCCACAAATTATGTAGCTGGTCTTGCCTCTCAAGCCAAGAAAAATTCAATGACAGTCTGTCTTGTTCCAGAACAACAAAATGATATGAGAGAGAAGCATTTCAGGTTTATGCTAAATAGATTGACTAATCTGACACCGAGAAGCTGTTTAATTCACGCAACATGGAAAATTGTACAAATCCTTGCAAGGAAAAAGTAAGCCTCTGGCGTTTGCACCAGTGCTGACAGTGAGAAGCAAGGTCACTTTGGGCTGCTACTGAGAGACCTGAAGCTTGAAAGCAGCCCTGGAACTGAGGTCTGAAGTGTGTCTGGGCCAGAGAGACTCTTGTTTTGGACACTCACATGGAAGCAATTTGAGCCACTGAGGATGCATGTGGAAAAGAGGACTGTAATGATAGTCCTCCCAGATGTAACATGTGACATTCCAGTACAAATGAAGGGTGCTTGAGGGTGAAAGGAAGGGGAGACCTACTGAAAGCAGAAGTTAGAAATTCTGAGTAAAACTGGAATCTTGAAGAATGGGAAAGAAAATCGAGACAGAGACTTTCTTCTGCCAGGTATGATCTTGGAAACAAGTGTCTGTGTTACAATTTCTACGATTTTAAAACTTGTATAAAAATAAGCTGCTCAGGGCTTGAAGGGAGTCAAAGAGAGGCGCTTAAGTTTGCATTCTGTTACACTTTGCGGAAACTAGAAAGAAAATATCCATTCTGAGCTTTTTCTTTAGTAAAAATCCAAGTACTGTGAATACATACAGGTTTGTATAAAACAGTCTGCAGGAGAAAAAGCTGCAAAATTGGAAATCTGTGAAGCCTAGTAGAAATGCAGACATAAGATAGGTCTTACACACAGGAATAAACATATTTTTAAAATATGTCCGTAAAGCTGGCTTGGCCTCTGTTATAGAAACAGATGGTTTTGTAGACAGTTTGGATTGGAGTGAAAAGAAATATTGCTTGCCATGAGATGGCCCAGCATTCAAATGAGAGCTAAACCTCAGTTTGAATGCAGGGTTGAAATTTGACCATGAAAAAGCACATGGAGGCCCAATAATTGCTTTCTTGCCATCCTTTAATTGTAAACTAACTGAGGGCAGCACCAGCATCTATCATGGTGCTGTCGATAATGAATACATGTGCTTTGTGATGATGACCAGAACTGTGTCCATGAGCAACAGCATCAAAGAACAAATAAAAAGAAGAATATTAAACCAGTCACGGAAGTTGTTTTGCTTGTGCGATGGGGCAGGATTCCAATTTTTAAAAGTCTAATTAATCACCAGAAACCTTCCCTGAATTATTCAGTGTCATGCTGGGGTTAAGTTACTGAAACACTTTTCTTTGCTTAGTTATCATGACATCTGATGAAGAATTGCTACCAGAGAAATTCTGCTCTGCCATCATAATTCAGAGGAGAAATAGATAACAGCAATTAGCATCTAATTATCCTCAAAAATAAAATATCATGTGGTAAAAATACTCATTTGTAAGAGATGGCTCCAGAATTCTGGGCTATGCCACTGTGTATCTATTGGCTCCAAATGTATCAATGGACTCATCTTGCAAGGCAGCCCGGTAAAGCAGAAACAATAAGCAGCTTCAATAAAATAAATTTGGATTTAAATTACAGTCCCATCCAGGACTGGCCATGTTATATAAATAATAATTAATGTTTCCTCTCATGTTAGTAGACACTAATTCTTGATAGGCCAGATTATGTTGCTGTAACAAATAGTCTTCAAACCTCAATGGCTTTACTCATGTTTATTTCTTGCTTATAATACATGTTTGCCCTGGGTTGTTGGGGCTCTGAATGTTGTAGTCACTTGAGGGTCTGGGTTTATGGAGCTTCCATCATGAGAGGTGCTTCCATGGAACCATGGAAAAAGAAAAAGTCACATTGCCATGGCAAATTTCAAAGGGAGTAGGAGGATGCTATCCCACCATGTGTCCAGAGGAGAGGAGAATGTGAATATTTTCAACAACACCAGGGGCTACCACAGAAAAATAATGCCTATGCCATAGGACTGTTGTTTAATCATATCTGTAAAGCTCCATAACAGTAGTAGAGGCTTAGTGAATGGTAGTTATTATCCAAAGTAGCTTTGATTAAATGAAATAGGCTTTTATATGTAAGTGTGGCATATTAAACAATCATGCTTTACTGCAGACTTTCTCCAAATTTAACTAAAATGATAACTATTGTTTAATTACTATGCCCTAAAATTATGTTATTTTTAAAATTATAAACCCACAATAATAAGGAAAGTAGGAGAGTAAATGAGAAGATGAAAAATACCAAGGATTTTTAAAGATGCCTTACGGCATAATAAACAAGCATATGAGTCAAAGCCAAAAAACAAGTGTGAATGCCAGATCTGCCTTGGGATTTTAGGAAATTTGGAAATTTCGAATGACGAGGAAGTTGGAAGAGTAGGTTTTGGGAATGTGCTGAGCTAGCAGCTAGAATCTTAGATCTACACATTTAGCTGGAACTTTTGAAGGGCCAAGAGCTTCTTTGAAATACGGGTTGAAAAAAAGTTGTCTGCCAGCAAAGTCCACAGGAAATCTATCAATCTCTGTCACAGTTCTGAATGGAAAAACAACTAATAAAAATATTCTCCCATACAATGTTTAACCAGGATTTGTTCCTAAGCTGATCTTGGCTCTTAATTTATACTATCTAAACAGTCTGAGAAATTCATAGCAGACATTAAATGAAATGCTTCTAGGTTGGTGGCACCCCTTCATGCCCAGTGGAAGCACATATTCTCTGGAAGAAAAGTTGTGGTTGCTAAGACTCCCAAGGGTTAAATTCAGTCAAAACAATGAATTTACTAAATTTATTAAAATTAACACAGACATAGAGAGAAGTCACTGTGAATAATAGTAAAAGTTAAAAAGCAGAACAAAAACCTCACATGATTTAGGCCAGCTAAATTTGGTCCGCTGCTTGTTTTTATAAATAAAGCTTTATTGGAACTCAGCCATTTTCATTCCTTTACGCATTGTCTGTGGCTACTTTTACTCTATAATGGCAAAACTGATTAATAATAAAAGAGATTGTGTAGCCCACAGCCTAAAATATTTTCTATATATCCCTGAACAGAAAGTTAGCCTACTTCTGATTTATACTGTTAAGAATTTCATATTTTAGAATTATCAGATAGAGAAAATAAAATATCTCTTTGAAGTGAAGAAAGTTATACAAATTGATTTTTTAAAAAAGTGAATAAAAAGGTGAGACTACCAAAAACAAGAGAACTCATACTGCTACTGGAAGTGTAAATTATTGCAATTTCCTGTTAATACAATTTGGCATTATTTTCTCAGTATGGAGATACTATTATTTGATCAAATTCTTCTATTTTTAGTAAATCTGTTACACACATGACATACATAAAAGTATGCATAGTGATATTTTCAATAGTAAAGACCTAAGGATACCCAAATATCCACAGCCAGAATGATTAAATAATTTGGAATATAATCATATAACAACATCATGGAGCAGTGAAAATTAACCAATAGTTATAAACATATATATTAGTAAGTCTTAATGTATTGGGTAGAAAAATATAATATAATGCCACATATAAATTTCAAAAACTTGGAAAATTTATGATAATATTTAGAAATTTACATATTTTTGTAAGTATACATATAACAGATTTATTATCTATAATAAAAACAAATAATAAAAACAATTTGAAATAGTGATTCCCCTTGATAGAGATGAAAGAGAATAAATGTGACAAGAATAAAATTGGGACAAGAGCTTAAAAGTTATGAATAATATTTCCATTTTTAAGCTGGATGGTGTTATACATGTATATTGCCATATTCAGCTTAGAAATAAAAATAATTGTGTTTGTATATATATGCACACACATAGAAACTATTATTATTGCTGTGAAACAAACCACTTTAAATTTCACGGAATAAAATGACAACTATTTTGTTATATATTTTTTGAGTCAGGAATTCCTATAGTGCACAGGAGGATAGCTTGTCTCTACTCCATGATGTCTGGAGGCTCAGCTGGGAAGACTTGAATGCTAGAGATGACAAAAAGGCCCAGAGGACTGAATCATCTAGTGATTTCATCCTCATAGTTAGCACCATGGCTAGAATGCTTTGATAATTGGGCTCTTCTGAGGTCATCAACTAGAATACCCACATATGATCTCCGCATATGCCATAAGGGAGATGAATTTCAAGACAGTGCATGCCCAGACAACCAAGTGGAAGCTGCATGATGCTTTCTACCTGGCCTTGTAAGACAACATCAATTCCATTGACTTCATTTGCTGCAAGTGTGTCATAATGTCATCTCAGTTTTGAGAGAAAAAATAGACGCCCTCCACTGCTTGATGGGAGAGTGACAAGGTCCCGTTGTAGAAAAGCATGTTCAAATTGGCATATTTTTGTGGCCATTATTGAAATACAATATGTTACAAATTATTTTTGTTTTAATAAAATATAAACCACAAAATTTTATATAAAATTATATCTATGTATATATACATGTGTAATGTTACATACACATATATAAAAATGTACACAATTTTATGCATGCATATAAAGTATATGTTTATATATAAATATAATTGCATACATATGTGAATACCCAAATGTGTGTAAACACACATATATATATGTGTGTGTGTGTGTATATATATATATATAAAAATATAATTTTGTATGGGGTAATTTTTATAGTCTATTTCTTATTAAAAAGTATAAACTAAAAACAGAAACCAAAAATTAAGATGTCAATAGACAGCTGCAATCTTTAGTCACTTAAGGAACCACTTGCGATCAAAAGAACACTCCATGTGCCAAAAATCATTTTAAAATGATTCATGTTTTTTATTTGCTTTTCTTGAATCCCATGAAATTATTAATATCTAGGAATATTTTGAAAAATTTCTCCCTCCTCTCACTGCCTTTTATGCTCTCCCTCCTGCTCTGTCTTCCATGTTTTTCCTCCCCTCTGTGTGTAGTTTTTCCTCTGCTCTCACTTCTTTACCTTTGCACTATGTGTTGTTAAGACAAAAAGACCTGGCAACATGGGCCTTTCCACGCCCCGCCCCCTCCCTCACTTGACCTGAGCTTTGTGGAATGAGAGGGGTTGGAGGGAACATTATGGAGTCTCATATATTAATAAGATTTGCCTTAACATTTACTGTCCCCTGAATATGTCATCATCAGATAAAATCCTCAAATGTACTATCATCTTTCCATATCTTTTAAAAGTTCTTGTTAAGTATTTCTTCCCTTAGCATGAGCCACATTCTAAAAATTAGCAAATACCTTTCTCTCCTATAGTCAGCTCTTTATTGACATGTTCCATTCCTTGCTATTTTGGGGTTATTTTTTATTGTTCTATAAACACAAAGCTTTTTGATCTTAATCTTTGGTCTCCTTTAAGTTCTACAGGCCCTTAAAAGTTCCCCTGAATAGATAGATACCTAGTTATCTAAGTATATAGATAGAAGCAGATAGACCACTTTATATTTTGCAAATTCATATAACTAAAGAGATACAATCTGAAAAAAAAAATTTTCTTGCTGCTATTGTTTTACTTTGAATTTATGTTTTCATTATTATATCTAAGCTAGCCACTTTAGCAAAAGGAAAGTTAATAATTACCTTTTCCTACAGGTAAAAATAAGGTGGTTATTAGAAATAGAATCCCTAATGGGAATTTTCTTTCTCTTGATGCTTCGATTTACAGCTCATCAATGTCAAAGCAATTCCTTCCACAGGGACACATCTTCATAGCTCTTCTTTGCATCTCAACTCTTTACCTAGAACTTAATTATTCTAATTGCACTGATTCAGTTTAAAGATATGATTTCTTCATTTATTATTTTATTTAACCATCATTTTGAAAAAATTTTATTGAGGTATAATTTACATGCGGTAAAATTCACTCTTTATAGTCTACAGTCGTGAGAGCTTCGACAGAATATGTGGTTGTGTAACCGCCAACACAATTAAAATACAGAACATTTCCATCACCCACATAAAATTTTCCTCACACTCCTCGTTTGTCAAACACCTCTGCCTACACCCTCAGCCCCTGGCAACCACTGATTGCTTTTCTGTCCTTATAGTTTTGCCTTTTTCAGAATAAATAGAATCATAAAATGTACAGCCTTCTGAGTCTGGCTGCTTTCATTTAGCATGAGGCATTTGTGAGTTTCATCCATGTTATTGTATTTGTATTTTATTTTCCACGTTGTTGAGTAGTATTTCACTGTATGGGTATATCACAGTTGGCTTATCCATTCTCCAGTTAAAAGATACTTGGGAGCATATACTCTATACTGAGTGCTATTCTCAACCTTATAGAGCTTATGGTTATAACTCAACCCTTGGGTCCACTTATTCTATAGCTCTGGTACTATCTAGTTCTATGGTAGTTGATGAAAGATACAAAGATGAGATAGCAGTCTCAGCTTCATATAGTTTACAATTAAAATGGGAATATAAACTAGAAGACAACTATAATATAAAAAGTTTACAATAGAGTTATTGAGGAGGAATTATGAGGCACAACAATAGAAATGGTTAATTTGCTTACAAGGATCCAAAATTTTATTGTATATTATATGTAATAAAGTATAGTAAGTTATGGCATATTAAAATTGCTTCATGGTATAGTTATTTGTGAAGTATCTCAGAGTTTAATTTTATAATATGATTTGACAATCAAGATTGAATGTGATGCATACAGTACAGTGAAGGATATTGGAGACTGAGGGTGTCTTTTCTAAGTCAAAGGAGAGGAGCATAGCATTAGAATACTGTTAAGTGAGAAAAGTGAATGGCTTATTTATATATTTAAGTAACAAAATATATATAATATGATACTTTATATATGATATGATATATTGATATTTTATATATCTACATATATTACATTTCATATTTTGATATATTGATATATATTATAATAGACAATGAAATTTATATTGCAAATGATATATAATATATAACATACCTTCAAATTTATATAATGACCTCGTTTTTGTAAATCATGAAAGAATTGTGTGGGCTTATTTATATAGATCTGTATATAATAATGAGGTTTTATAATAAAGGGCTTGGTGACTTTGAGGTAGATTTTTTGCTTCTTACTCATTATAATTTTTGCAATGCGAATGTTCTAAGGATGTTTTTACTTTTTGAGGAGTATATTGAAGTTCACAATTTGTTTTAGAAAATTGCATGAACCCCCTGCATTGAGTACAATTGGGAGCCTAGGCCAGAATCAACTTTTAGTTCAAGGACCAGATTCTGGACTTATTCCTGTGGAAAATGGCAACTCATTGAATTATCAAATGATTTCAAGAAGGGACTTATTACTTGATTTACTTCTTAGAAAAAAAGATCTTCACATCCTACAAATATGTGTGACATCAAAGATGGTTGTTCTCTTTATGTCCCACTGAACTTAGATTTTAGATTAGGCATATAATGGAATGAGGTAAGAGACTTAAGAACTGTTTTCTCAAATCTGCATATTACTAACATGGTCCTAAAGTCACCTTTTTATAGTCCATCAAGTCTTTTTCAGCACTTTCAATCTTTAAATATTACAAGTACTTTAGGCATGGCCCGTGCAGCAAAAACAAAATAAAATACCCTAAAGGACAATGCCTAGTTCGATTTGTTTTCCTGTTTGCTTTTTTTGAGTTGACATATCCTGTTCCAGTATTTGCTTTTGTTCCCTCTTCCATTTTTAACGGTAGCCATGTACTGGACTCATAGCTTTAAAGATTTTCTACAGCACCCTTAAAGCTCATTATAGTCATTATCTACTTCATGTAGTGTTAAAGTTTTTTGTATCACCTAAATTGTTTTCTTTAATTATCTGTAACACCTCTACCGTTCATTCTTCCTGGCTGACACTCCCCTACCTAAATTTTAATTACTTGCATATGTATGGGAGCCTCACAAAAAAATATGACACTCTAAAGGTGACCAGATGGTTGAGGCTTATATATCATCTGAGCTAAGGAAATGGATAAAGGTTTGGGGTTTCAAAGGAAAGTAAGGCAATTCATGGAAAGTTGAGAAGAGCAAATGATTGATAATCAAAAGTTGTCTTGCCTTGCATATAAGCCTCCCAGAATAAAAGATATCTCGGTAATTGCTCTGTTCCTGGAACATGCCCCCTTTCTAAAGTAAAATTTTCTTACAAATGAGTAAGTAACTTCTTCTTTGTTTTCAGAGTTCCTCCTGTATCTGTTGTTTCTCAAAATAGTCAACTAAAATTAATCCTATGCCAAAAAGGCATATTTTAGGGTAGCATATTCTGCAACCCTTTAGAATCTCTATGGCAAGGGCTGGGCAACTGCATTTTTCACATCACTGCCCAGGTCATCTACATGTGCAGGCAACACTGAAACCACTGCCTAAACTCCAAAGTGTGGGGCTGAACTCAGGAATTCAGATGTTCCTTACCTATAACTTGACATAATAGCTGACAATTTCTCTGACAAAATCTACATGCTTTTGTAGTGAGTTGAATAAACAGAAGCAATTGTAGGAAAATAACTAAACCATGTAGGGTGTTTAGAGAATAAGAATTATTTTAATAGGTCTATTTGTGTAGAATTCTCTAGATCTCAACTTCTCATTCTTGAGAATAAGAATGCCACTTTCCTTCTGGTATAGTGTGGACAACTTTCACAAGGGAATTTCATCTCCTGCTTTTAAGAAAAAGAAAGACCAGGGAGGTTTTTTACATTTGCTATTTTTCAAGTGCTTTTTACTCAAAATAATGCCAAAGTGATATATTTGGGGGCAGCTTTTTCTGCCACCCTTCGCTACATACCAGTGTTACAATTGCTTTTTAATGAATTATTTTACCATTATAACAATCCTGAGAGTTAGACAATTATCATATACAGGTGAGGAAATGAAAACACAGAGCATACAGAGCATTAATGGAAGGTTGCAAAGCTGGTGAATGTCAGAACTGGGATTCAAACCCAAACTCTGACTTACAGTACACCAACTGGAATGTATTTTGCCTCACTTCAAAGTTATTTGGAGAGGACTCAACTCTGATGGTGCTACCATCTTCTATCAAAGCACCCCCTCCAAATGGGAATAAAGGAAATGAAGGAGGATTAGTATCAACTGATTCATAAGCCTATGTGTTATGTAAGACTTTTACACAGACCTCTGGAGAGAAGCTGTCTTGGGCAGAGACAGAGTTGGGGTGGGAGTAGTAAGGGATAAAAGGAGATTTGCTGCAACCCACTTCCTACTCATCATTTCCACAGAAGCTTGGAAACAGGGCATGGTTGAAGAATATTTTTGTAGTAAGAAAGCTGACTTTGGTCCAGGGTTTTGCTTGGGGATAGAATTCAGAGACGTTTTTGTATTGATGTTATCATAATAAATGGGAAATTTAGACTTTAATTTTATAATTTGCTAGAACTATCTGGAGAATTTTTATATAATAGTGTGAAAATTTGCAAAACCACATTGTGCAAACCTTTCCCTTATAATATCTAAGCAGAAAATATTATCTATAAAATGAAAATAAAATTATGGGTATGAGAACCACTTATCTAGGCTTCTTTTGTCAATCTTACTTTTGGCTCCTGAGTTGGAAATTATATAATTAAGTGTTCTTCGAGAGCAGTTCCGTAGCTTGAAAATGTGCTTGTTCTGGACTCCCTGTAGCTTCTTGCCTGTATTGAAATTAAATATCTTTAAAACATTTTACAAAAAAAAAAAAAATCAAGGTTATATCAAACCTAGATTCTAATTGGCTTATGTCTATCAAGCCTTGAGATCAGGGAAGTAGCTGACCTTCAATCTGATGCCTAGGAAAGCTCACCCATTCAATGTTGGTGACTTTATTGATTTCCAGCTCTGGATTTGAGAAGATTGCTTTTAAACATCTCCTTTGGGTAGAGTCAGTTTAAAGATTCTCTTGCTTCAATAGGCATGATCAGATAGGTGTCTATAACCTTGGTCCTCTGAAGGATTGTCTGATTGGTTTTCTGTATAAAGTAATTGTGGAGACTGTCCCTATAGTCTACATGTAATGCATTCTGCTCTTCCTTTCTCCCATCCCTTTAGTCGTGCTCTTTCCTTGGCTCGTCTCTTACAATGGTCTCTTAGTTGGCGAGAATGTATAATTTTCATCAGACAAATACTATATGTCCAGCAATCTATCTATTGTTTGAGCACAGAATACATTATGGCACTGCAGCACTACTCTATTCAAGGGAATAGGCTTTGGGGCCTTTTTCTGAGTCAATCTGGGCAGGATTTATGATTCAGCTATTTTGACTCAAATCAGGCTGAAAATTCCTGGTGCTTACACAATTTTAACCAGATTAAAATTTGGCATAAATATGTCAGGCTGTTCTGGTACAATATATAATATTTTGGTACAATATGCCACCAAAGCAGGAAAGGAAAGTAAAGTACCTGGGATTTTCCTTGAGGCTGTTGAATGGTGGGGTGTTCAGTAGCTATCTATGCTTCCATGCGTATATATTTTTTTCCTCAATTATTCTATATATATCTGATTGATTTGCTCTTAAAATGCCATACAACTGTTCTTTATGGTAAGGATATATTGAATTATTTAATTCAATGAATGTAAACTGATAACATAAAATGATTTACTCGTATGAAAGATATATGAGTAAAGATTCTGATTAATTGTATTATTCAGTTCACGTGAATACTGAATCTAAAATGTGGACCCATTTTATTCCATTTAAATTGGGGAAAATCTAGCATTGCTTTTTAAAAATGAAAATTGAAGACAGGGCTTTTGTTGCTATGATTATGTTTGTGATTTTAATTGCTGAGATATTCATGTTTGAAAAGTATCTGCTGTCAAAGCAGAGAAGCAGCAAATGTTCATAATGCTTTTTGTACAATGACAATTACTTTGACAATCCATTTGGAGAATAACCAAAATGGTTCCAGTTAGTGTGTGTTCAGCAAAGGACCATCAGGGTCAATATAATGCCTATGAAAACGTCTGATAGAACAGATACTTCTATTATGTCATTTCCACTGATGTTTTAAGGGAAAATGGAGACCTAACCCTGAAATAATAGAGAAGAAAAGGAGCCTTTTATTATGCTACTGTTATCACATCTGGGAGGCAGTCCCTTGGGAAACCACACAGCAGAAACTTCCATTTGAACTTTTTAATGCTATTTTTCTTTAGAAGATTGAAAAGTGGGGTGGGGGTCGGGTGGGGGGAAGAAACACTGATTTTTAAATACATGCAAAAACTCTGAGAAACATTAAGTTATGAAAGCAGATTAGTGATCTAACTCTCTATTATTTCTTAAAGTTCTGCTTAGAGACTAGAGGAAGAATAAAATGAACTTTCTGACCCATTTTGATCCTCGGATAATATTATACAGAGAAGTTTTTTGAAAACCTAAAGCAATTAACATCAGCCTTGAAATAAACACGAAAACAAAATATTTCAGAAACCCTAACCAACACAAGTTAGTTTACTTAATTCCAAAGTATCTAAAGTATTTTTTCCGTTTTATACTGCTGAAAAAGAAGCCATTTAGAATGGAGGTCAAAAGAGATTTCTGGACTTCAACTTCTCCTTTTCAAGGTGGATTGAATGAGCCCTAAGGATAGGCTGGCATGTTTGTACCTATGGAGACATGTTGCAGCTGGCTCACTAGCCCAGGAGAGTCAGTTGTTAATTTGCAGGAATTTCGTGAGTTGTTCAAGAGAAGCAAGATTTGAAAATAAACTATATAAACATAGAATTAAACTGTATTGAAACCAAAGTAATCAATATTTAAACTCATTTTATAATTATTTTGTTACATTTTACTATTATCTATGCTCTTGAGATCATTTATGTTTATTGTGTCTGTATTGTGGAAATACTATATAACAGTGTGCTCCTGCACATTTCTTCCCAAGACTATGTTGATGACTTCTTGGTAGCTTGAAACCAGCTATGAGGGGAGTATTTGCAAATGGTCATGGTGGCAGTGTTTATACCACAGATATCAGATATTGGCAAATGCTATTATAATTCAGATTTAACTTAACAATGTGTATTGTTGATTTAAAAATTGGCCAAAGACCATAATAGAGACCTTATCAAAGAAGATATACAGATAGCAAATATGCATATGAAAGATGCTGCACATCAATAACATCAGAGAAATTCAAATTAAAAAAAAAAAATGACAGTAAGATACTACTAAACACCTATTATAGAGGCCGCAATGGACAACATCGAATGCTGGCAAGGATGAAGAACTCTCAAACATTGCTGGTGGGAATTCAAGATGCTACAGCCATTTTGGAAGACAATTTGGTGGTTTCTTACAAAACTAAACATAGTTTTACCATATGATCTAGGAATCTTTACTCAAAGAAGTTGAAAACTTATATCCACACAAAAACCTATAATTGATGTTTAGAGCAGCTATTCATAATTGCCAAAACTTGGAAGCAACCAAGATATCCTTCAGTAGGCGAATGAATAAATAAACTGTGGTACAGTTGGACAATAGAATATTATTCAGTACTAAAAAGAAATGCGTTATGAAAAGACACAGAGGAACCTTAAATGTGTTTTACTAAGTGAAAGAAGCCAATCTGAGAAGTCTAGATATCCTACAATTATGCTTATATGACATCCTGGAAAAGGCGAAACTATGGAAACAGTAAAATGATCAGTGATTGCCAGAGTTTGGAGGGGGAAAAGGATGAATGAGCAAAGCAGAAAAGGATTTTTAGGACCGTGAAAATGCTTTGTATAATATTATTATGATAAATGCATGTCATATATTTGTCCAAACCCATAGAATGTACAACACCAAGGACAAACTCTAATGTAAACTATGGATTTTGGGTGATTATGTGTCAATGTAGTTTCATAAGTTATAATTAGTGTACACTCTGGTGAGGGATGTTGACAGTGGGAGAGTCTATGCCTGTGGGAGGCAAGAGGTATATGAGACACCTCTATACCTTTCTCTCAATGTTTCTGTGAACCTAAATAAAAAAAAAATGTTGTAGCATCTGCTGCTATTACATTGCTAAAAATGATAATAACTTATAAATTGTTACAAATCTGGGGAAAGTTCTTCCAGTATCTGAAACTTATACAACTTAACAAAGAAATCAGTTATTGATAAAGGAGTGAAGTTCCAACATACATCTTCATTGCTTCACTTTTATTCTACCAATTAACATAAAGAAGATGTCAAGTAACATTCAAGTAGGAACCACGCTTGTTCATCAATTGTAAGCATTAGCTATTTATGAATACAAAAATTGTGCCAAAATCAGTGAAAGCATTCTATGAGAATCAGTTGGCTTATGAATTTATAATAAAAAATATTGTATTTTTATTATTTGTAAATAGTGTGCTACATTTCCTTTTTATCAGTAAATTTATAATAAACGTGTGTGTACACACATGCGTATATTTTTTTCCAAGTCTATTGTTAAATATTATTAGCATACCACTGTCTACCTAAATGCTGTAATTTCAAATAATCTAGTCTAAGAACACTTCTCTCCCACCTACCTGTTCTGAGGCCTGAAATTCCTATCATAAAGATGATCTCAGCTTAAAATGTTGAGCCCTTTCAAAAGGCAACTATTTCTCAAAAAAGATATTGATGAAAGTTCAATCATTTATACCTTAAATTGGAATTTGTATATCAGATAAGGTTCATTGTAGTGCCTTGACAAAACTTTAATTGAGATTTTATGATTTTTGAATCACAGAAAGATAAAACTAAACAAAATTTAGAGGAGGAAACTAAAGCTCAAGAAATCACAGAAATATTTAAATAATAATAGTATTAAGAGTCCATTTATTGAATGTCCATTATACACTATGGTCTGAATGTTTATGTCTCCCCAAATTTATATATCGAAATCCTAACCCCCAAAGGTGATGGTATTAGGAGGCAGGGTCTTTGAGAGATGATTAGATCATGAGAATGGAGCCCGCATGAATGGGATTAGTGCTTATATAAAAAGGACACCACAGAGCTCCCTAGCCTCTTCTGCCATGTGGGAATACAAAAAGGAGTCTGTGACCTGAAGAGGGCCCTCACCCAGATCATGCTGGTACCCTGATCTCAGATTTCCAGTCTCTAGAACTGTGAGCAATAAATTTCTGCCATTTATAAGTCAACTAGTCTATGGTATTTTGTTAATGCAGCCTGAACAAACTAGGACACAATATGTCATTCAGTATACTAAGAACTTAGTGTAAGTTTTTTTATTTAATTCTCATATTGATCCTCTGTTAATATTTTCTTTTGTTTATTTTATAGATAAGGAAACTGAGACACAAAGACTTCTAAAGTAATTTACCCCCAAGGTCCCACAGCTGAACTAGGCTACGGACTCCAACTATATAATTTAAGAGCCTTTTCTTCCCCCATCCCAAATTAATTGAGATATAATTAACATGTAGCATTGTATATGTTTAAGGCATGCAATGTATTGATTTGATACACCTATACATTACAAAATGGCTGCCACCCTAGTGTTACCTTCATTGTGACATATAATCACCATTTATTTTTATGGTGAAAACATTTAAAATTTACTCTCTTAGCAACTTTCAAGTAACAATATAGAATTATTAGCTATAATCACCATGCTTTACAGTAGGTCCTTAGAATTCATTCATCTTCTAACTGGAAGTTTTTACTATTTGACCAGCATCTCCCCATTTGCCTCAATCTCCAACCCCTGGTAACTGCCATTCTACTCTTTCAATAAGTTTGACTTTTTAAGTTTCCACATATAAGTGGTATCATACAGTATTTGTCTTTCTCTATCTGACGTGTCTCACTCAGCATAATGCCCGTGAGATCCATCCATATTGTCACAAATGGCAGAATTTTTTTCTTTCTTATAGTTGAATAATATTCCGGCGTGTGTGTATGTATGTGTGTATCAATCACATATTCTTTATCCATTCATCCATAGACGGACACTTATGTTGTTTCCATATCTTGGCAAATGCGAATAATGCTTCAGTGAACATGGGAGTGCAGATATCTCTTCAAGATTCTGTTTTCATTTCCTTTAGATATATACACAGAACCAGGATTGCTGGATCATATGGTATTTCTATTTTTAAATTTTTGAGAGACCTCCACATTGTTTTCCATAGTGGCTGAATCAATTTGTATTCCTACCAATAATGCATAAATGTTCTCTTTTCTTCACGTCCTCACCTCCACTTGTTTTTATCTTTTGTCTTCTTGATGGTAGCCATTCTAATAGGTGTGAGGTGATATCTCATTATGGTTTTAATTTGCATTTCCCTCATGATTAGTTATGATTTGCATTTCCCTCATGATTAGTTATGCTGAGAATCTTTTCATGTATCATTTGGCAATTTTTATGTCTTCTTTTGAAAAATGTTTATTCAGTTTGTTTGTTTTGGTATTGAGTTGTATGAGTTCTTTATATATTTTGGATATATGATTTGCAAATATTTTCTCATATTCCATAGCTTGCCTTTTTTAATTTTGTTGTTTCTTTTGCTGTGCAGAAGATTTTTAGTTCGATGTCTTACTTTTAATTAAAAGTCTTACTTTTAATTTTTTCCTTTGTTGATTGTGCTTTTGGTGTCATATCAAAAAATCATTGCCAAAATCAGTGTCAAGGAGCTTTTGACCTATGTTTTTTTTTCTAGTAGTTTTATAGTATCAGGTTTTGCTTAAGTCTTTAATCAATTTGAAGTTAATTTTATGTGTGGTATAAATTGAGGTCCAATTTTATTCTTCTGCATGTGGTTATCCAGTTTTCCCAGCACCATTTACTGAAGAGATTATTCTTTTCCCATTGAGTATCTTGGCTTCAAGAGCCTGTTCTTTACCCATTACTTTATACCACTCCTAGAATCCAGATCTTTAGTTCCTAAGTTTGGGTTTATCATATAATTTTGTGCTTCTCCCTTTAGTGTAGGTATTACTTAATATAAATAAAGGGATAAATATGATGTTATGAATTAATAACTGATGAGAAGAGGTTCAAAGTTTGATGCCCAAGTCACTCCATGTTAAGGAGTTATATAGAATAGGAGAAATAAGGAGAGAAGACTACATCTGTTAACTCAGGCCGCAAAAATCCTGCAATCTAAACAATCACCAAAATCTCAGAGGTATCGCAGTAAGTGTTTGTTTAGCCTGCCAGTCTTAGAATTAGTTGCTCTGGACTGGGCTTAGCTGATCTTCACTATGCTCACCCATGTGTCTGTAGCTTAGTTTGAAGCTTCGTTTTAGGCAGGGCTGGGCCAGGGCAGCTTATCTGCGGCAGCTCTGCTCCAAATTTCAGGCCTCCATTGGGCAAGTCCAAGAACGTCCTTCTCATGGCAATGGTTTTTTTTCATGACTCTTCTTGCAAAACATTTGCTAATAAACCATTGACAAAAGCAAGTCACACAGTTTAACCCAAACCCACACAAAGGAGAAATGAGCTACACCTACAATGGCTGAGCATTATAAAGTTTTGTGTTTTCGTTTTTGCAAAGATGTGTATGTGAGGGAGGTGAATGATAGAATTGATTAGTAAAATCTACCTCAGAAACTAAGGCTGAGTGACCAAAGACATTGGAAGAAAACAGTATTTCACTGGAAGCCAAGTTAAGAACATGCATCAAGGAGAACGTGATCTATTGCTGATAGGTCATATAAGATGAAGACTGAGACCTCTACTAAGTGAACCTTAGAGGTCATTAGTGACTCTGAAAAGAACAATTTCAATGCAGTGTTGGGGACAAAATTCTGACTGCTGAAGATTTAGGAGAGAATAGGAGGAGAGAAATTAGAGAGGATAATTATAAACAATACTTTCGTGGATTTTTACTGTGAAAGAGCATAGAAAGGTGGACTGGTATCTGATTGGGAAATGGAGTTAAAAGAAATTTTTATAATTATTTTAATGTGGGATAAGTAATAGGTTTGTATGCTGATGGCGGTTACTCACAGATGATAAATTGATGATATCGTACAAAGAACAGAGCATTGTAAACATATGTCTTTGAATAGGTAGGATGATACAGGAACTAGTTCATTATCAGAATTGTCTTTACATAGGAGCCTGGAGAATTTATCTATAGTAACAAAAGGGAAGGTATAATATATGCTGGTATTGGATAGCAATGTTCATGGGAGTCTGTAGAAGTTCCCTAGGAAACCACAGACTTCCAAACTCTGGAATTCTGTAGTTTGTAAGTGAAAGAACCATTGGCATGATCATCTACAGCTGAACACTTTTACTTTTTGTGAAAACTCTCAATTGTACTTTTTATGACTTTCAACTAGCCTATATACATACTGGAAATCATAAAAAACATTTCTCCTTTCTCTCCAAGCACAGGAAATCACATTAAAGTACATCAGTTTTTCAATGCTGCTTTAAATCTGAGAGTTTAAAAGTCTTTTTATCCCAACTTAACCAACTGCTTGGCTAAAATTACTCTTGAAGTACCTCTTATAGGATTAAACATCTAAAACATTTACTGACAAGAATGAACTGTCCCCTTTGTACTGATTGGGTATTAAGAGTTTTCTTTTTCCTGAGACTAAAGCTTGATTGACTCAATGAATAAGAAGTTCCAAGTACACTTATAGTAGCCAAAAAAAGAAAAAAAGCAGAAAAATAAAAGCTAAGGATGAACAAAATATTCTATAATATCTTAAGACCCAAGTGGAATTTTCCAAAGATGCTATTCTATTTATTATAAATTTTGTTTTCATAAAGTAGCAAAAATTGTGTTCCTCCTGAAGTATCTGTATTCTTTAACTAGAGCCTCTCTATATTTAGTCACAGAATCTCTGCTTTTTTTTCTTCTTCTGCCATCATTGAAAGCAAACTCTTACAATAGTCTGAGGTGACCTAGCTTTCATAGCAGATTGTTTAGCCCAATGTCGGAATGAAAACAGATAAGCTACGATATAAATCTGTCCTTCTAATAAAAAATTGGAGATGATGAAGGGTGGCAGATGGATTCCAAACTAAAGGAATCCATCCTCCACAAGTTTTGGCATTAAAAACCAGATTCTATGCCAGGGACAAGATGGACATTTGGGACACTTTTGGCCAAGGATCTTATCCTCATTCCTGTCACTAGGACTATTCTTATGATACACATTTCCATACATATGCTTCATGGTGTGACCTTAGCCTGCCTCCTTTGCCAAGTTGTGCAGACTTTCCATGGGAGCTCTCAGTTATCATCATCATCATCATCATCACCTGAGTATTTGTTTGGGTGGAAACATTGCAATTGCAATGTTTTCTAATTCTGTACTGTAGAAAATTATTTTAAAAGACTGCTTTAACACTGAGCTGTCTTTGATAAAATTTTGAGATTTATTTACTTTACAATAAAAGCATACCCATTTAAAATTAAAACCAATCTTAAAAATAAGCTAAAACTTTTTTCTTTCCATTTTAACTGAAAAAGTCACATTCTGGACCCATTTCGCCAAAACATGTGTAAAGATAATAAAGAAAAAAAATGGGACTGCTCATGGCAATGTCTGGAGACATTTTTGCTTGTCACAGTGTAGGGAGGGGTTGCTCCTGGCCTGTGGTAGGTAGAACCAGAGATACTACTGAACATTCCATAATGCAAAGGACAATCTCCACTGTCTTTCCCCACCCCACAAAAAAAAAAAAAAAAAAATTAGCCTGCCCAAGATGTCCGTATAACAGTGAAGAGATTGGGAAATCCTCTGTAAGGTGATAATCATGTCAGATCTTCATGCCACTCCCTAATGAGTCCAGAAAAGATTAATTTCCCCTTGTAACACTTAAATAGATCTTCAGTGGATTTTCACTTCTAGTGTAGAATGTGAGAAAACATAGAAGACCTTCACTTGTAGTAACAGCAAGCAAACTATAGGTAATATAAATGTCATACATATTTATGTGACTATTTAAGAATTCCAGATGCGAGAAAGCCTTGATGAACTGATTTCCAGAGAATGGAGCCCTGCATAGTTGAGCAGTGAGCTGCACAAGGTTCTGGGGCGAAAAATGGGTCTGGATATAGACAGATGATAAAGAAAGCCTGCCAGAGACCTAAAACTTTGAGGCTGAAAAGAAAGCAGCTGAGCCACTGGCAACAGTAGGAGAGGTGGATGGATTAAAATCTTGAAAATCCTCAAACACAATACTTAATAGTTTCCATGGCATAACAAAGTTCTCTGTGTCTCCTTTCCTCTAATTTTTAGGAGAAAAATAAAATGGAAGTGGAACTAAAACAGCAGAAAGATCCTGGGCTGTCTCACACACTCGCCAAGTGCTTGGAACTGCTGAACTGAATCATTCAACCTCAGTCCACCTATTCTTGGCTTCAGGCCCAGATACTGAAAAAAAAAAAAAAAGTCTAGTTCCTGGATGACAGTAGGGGCAGTAATGGCAGTGAAAGCAGCAATAACACAAGTAGTGGGTCGTGACTCAGTTTTCTTAATATTGTGGCTCAGTCACAGACTCATGGTGAAATCTCTTTCCTTTAGCAAACAGATGACTGAAAGAGTTTTCACTCTCAGGGAATAGAGATAGAAGTAGTAGCAGTAGTAGTAGTAGTAGTCGTAGTAGTCGTCGTAGTAGTAGTCATAGTAGTAGTAGTGATAAATTGACAGTATTCCTCAACCTCTATTATTCTTCCATAGACAATATCTCTATACAATAAAAAAAAAAAATCGCAAGACATGCAAAGAAGCAAGTAAATAGAATTTATATTCATGAAATAACATTCGCTTGGACTAACCCACAGGTAACACAGATAGTAGAAGTAATTGACAAGGCCTTTAAAATAACTTTTATTGACAAATTGAAGAATTCATAGAAAGAGGTGGAAAGAATGAGGGGACAGAGAATTTTATTAAAGAAGTAGAAACTGAAAAAATAGCAAAAGAGAAAACCTAGATATAAAATATAGACATATGTGAAATTTAAAAATACATTAATTTAATAGCAGAATAAACACTGTAAAATAATGGATCGATCAGCTTAGAGACAGATTGATAGAAATTATCTGAAATGAAGAATAGAGAGAAAAAAGACTGAAAAAGAGCAGAGCCTATGTCAGCTGTGAGATAACGTCAAATGATCAAATACATGCACTAGGATTAACAGAGGGGAGGAGAGATTTAGCATGAAAAAATTGTAAAGGTAAAAGAGGACATACTTTACGTTTCTAATTTTTTAGAATTTCAAGATTGTTGAAAATTAATTATTAATTTATGATATAATAATTTATAATATAACATTTATAATATAAATATATAACATGATAATTTATAATATTATGTAAATATATATTTCTAGAGATAGCAATCAGCATACTAGTTCTGGAACTAAATAGACTGAAAATGAGCATGAGAGGACTTTTAGGATAATTTCATGTCCCTATATTTTGTTTAGGGTATTGGCTACAGGGTGCATACATTTGTCAAAACTCATTGTATGCACTTTTAAACATTCTGTATATGTATGTGTGTGTATAACAGTTTCATTAAAGTATAATTAACATACAATAATCTTTACATAAAATACACCATTTGCTAAATTTTGACAAGTATACAGTAGTCCTCCCTTGTCTGTGTGGGGTACATTCCAAGACCCCCAGTGGATTCCTGAAACCACAGAGAGTACTGGACCCTATATATACACTGTTTTTTCTTATACATAAATGCTTATGATAAAGGTTCACTTATAAATTAAGCACAGAAAGATATTAAAAACCATAACTAATAATAAAATAGAATAATTATAACAACATATTGTAATAAAAATTATGTAAATGTGCTCCCTCTCTTTCTCTCTGATAACTGATCTGATAACCAAGATGGCTTCTAAGTGTTTAACTGATGGGTACCATATTCAGTGTAAATACTCTGGAAAAGAGATAATTCATTCCTTTGGTGGGCTGAAGTGGGGTGGCATGAGATTATTATCGCATTACTCAGAATAGCATGAAATTTAAAATTTATGAGTTGTTTATTTTTGGAATTTTCTATTTAATTTTTGGACCACTGTTGACCATGATAACTGAAACCATAGAAAATGAAACTGTGATAAGGGGACTACTGTAAACACCCACAAGACAGTCACCGCAATAAAGATAATTAACATATCCATTGTCCCAGAAAAGTTTCCCCATGCTCTTTTATAATCTCTTTCTTCCATCCCTTCTCCCATGTACAGATATTTGGTTGTTTCAGGGAGCAGGGTAAATCTGATTCCTGATGCTATATCTTGGCTGAAAGTAAAAATTGTGTGTAGTTGTATATTGCATTTCTTTGATGGTAAATAAAATTGAATGTTTTTTTTAATTGTCCAAGGTATTATTATTTGGTTTTCTTTTGACTATAAAGAAAAACATAATCAATGGAATCTCTAAGATAACCACATAGGTAGAAAGTTTATCATTTTGTTCTATGAGATCATGCATCAGCTGCC
Organism: Pteropus medius; assembly: GCF_902729225.1. NCBI lineage: Eukaryota > Metazoa > Chordata > Mammalia > Chiroptera > Pteropodidae > Pteropus > Pteropus medius. Next base: position 28,915,588 of record NW_024349802.1, on the reverse strand, counting down.
ATCATTCACCTGACATCATCTATTCATATTTTATGCATAGTACTTACCATATCTTGAGCATACAAATATGCCAGTGATCCTCCATAGATGTCAATAAAGAAAAAATGATTAAATTGAGAAATAGGACAAAGGAGCGAGGTACACAAACAAACAAAAACTTTAGTAAGCTGATATTGGAGGACATAATTTAAATATGTGAAGGAAGTAATCTTTGCAATTCTAAACCCGAACTTGAACAGCTTTTCTCCATTCAGTCCAGTCAGCACTTGACTGGAGAAAGCTTTCCTCCACACCTACACACATGTGGCATGGAAGAGCAAGAGAATATGTGCTGCTCGGAAGCTTACTTCCAAAAAAGTGGGAAAAGACCACCCATGCTTAGATTGTCCTTCTAAAACCAAGAATTTTATGTCGCTCCTGCCTATCCTTAGGAGAGCAGTGAGACAGAATTGTCTTTACAGTGGAGTTCAAGAAATGGACAGAAACTTTGGGTGGAGAATAGCTTTTTATTCTTTTAATCTACTGGCTTACACATTAAATCTGTGTTTAATGAAGAATGAGGCTATCTGCTTCAGGGTGGAGAACTCAAACTGTCAGGAGAGTTCAGCTCCCATTTTCCTGAGACTAAGTCTCCAAGAAGAACCACTGCTCTGTTGGATATTCACTTGTGACAACTGCTAGATGACAAAATTTTGCCTCAGAGGGCTCTAAAGTGGCTTAGAACTATTACTTCATTAAATCAAACTCTAGGCTCCAACCAAAGCTGAAAACCCAAAGCTCACTATTCTATTTTTTCATCCCAAATTATATCTAATGTTGTCCAACTAGCCCATCACAGTTTCTGCAACAAGATAAGATAAATGAATTAAATATCTAATAATAAAATTGTCGACAATAGAGAAATGTAGCAATTTTAATATAAGTCCCTACTATTATAGATTTCATGAGGAGAAATTAAAAACCTCAAATTAATATTTTTATAAGCTGAAGTCAAAGAAATTTAAATTAAAAAATAAGCCATCTTACCCTTATGAGTTAAAATTCAAAAAATTTAAATCCAAAATTTATACTCTTCAAGTTCATGTTTGCAGTTGTATCCAGTCCTGTTTCTCTGTGGATCGCATATGTTTCCTTCAGAATTCAAAGTTTTGCTTCATACTAAATCTCTGATTTGTCTCATTTTAAACAATTCAGAAGATACAAAGATACACAGTATTATCATGTCCTGGCTTCACTGCCACAAAATTTAGAAAATGCTAATTCTCAGCTCAAAAACTGTTATCCCAGGCAAGATCATGTTTCTAGAATCCAAGATTTAGTGTTGGCAAGGACCATCGCAAAACTTGCGTGGTATCTCAGTGAACAAGGTTATAGAGAAATCTTGGTTTCAGCCTTAAATGCTATCTTATGGTGATTGTTTGGAATAGTTGTATGAATGAAATTAAACTAAATTGAGAGAGGTCTCTCAGTGACAAATTAATATTAGCACACTGTGTTGGGGGAGGAGGTATGCATACTGTTGTCTCTCAATCTGGAAGTGGTATTTGAGACTCAACAATTTTCTTGCAAAGCTTAGAAATTTGCTCCAGCCACTAGGCTTTAAAAGAAGTTCCTTTCATTTCCATCTTTTATTTTTTAAAAAATCCTAATCTCCTGTTCACCTTGGCACACTTTTTCTGGCATCTCAGTGCTGCATTGAGGGTGACTTTAATCTAGTCATTAATGACACAGCCTTTGCCACAGTGGTTTTTATTTTGGCAGTGGATTTTAATTGTCTGGGGAACTTTAAACTACTGATTAGCATATTACCCTGGGCAATGGGGTTTATAATAGCTCCCCAAGTGATTCTAACATACAGCTAAGATGGAGGATACCTGCTCTAGTCTGGTGAGCAAGTATATTTACTTCAGACTCCACTGGCAGCTTCCATCATTTCTTGCTTAGGAATTACTATGGTGGATGAACCTGTCTCCTATGAATGTTTTCTCACTGAACACTACATTGGTTCTAACTGGAGGAACATTTTCTGTATGTGCCTGAATTGCTGCTATTCATGTTCATAAAACTTGTGTCCTAGGAAAATGGAATGTCTAATCTTTGAACAGTGTTTTTTTATAACATGTTTTGTCCTCAATAGTAAGATACGCCTCTAAAATTTCATTTCTCTTTGCTGTGCTCTGTCCTTTCAATAAGGCTCAGTTGAGCTTCTAATGGTTTAATGTTTTTTAAATAGTGGCTATTTTCTTTTTTATCACATGTAAACTCAGCAATGTAATGGATTTTAGTGCAATATTTTTTCCTTTTCTTTGATTTTTGGTCCAGATATTCATCTTTCTAACATACTCTTCTCCATTTCGCAACCCAAGCATACTCTGGTTCTTCCTGTGGTGATATACAAAGTTCCAAGTCTACCAAAGGCATCAATTGTTCATTTGAATCTTGTCCAACTTCACTTCCCTGAGTTAGATAATTCTACCCAGAAGGAGATTCTCAACCATCAAATCAATATCCAGCTCAGGCTTGGACCAGATTTATCATTGTCCTTCCCAGTTTTGAGGCAAAGATACATCATCTTTGTTGAGATTTTTCTTAGTCATAAATTTCAGGAGCACATTTTCTTAAGACACAGGAAATGTCATAGCTACGTAAGTAATTGAGAAAACCTTCCTATAGTGTTTTAAGTATTCTATAATAATCTTTCATGCTTCCCTTTCAAATCCATTCAAAACTTCTGTAATCACTGCTTTTACTATTCAAACCTTTAAGAGATATTCCTCTACTTACTCATACTATAGACTGCATTTGGTATCATGATACTATTTCTCAGTTGGTTTCTGGACCTAGCTGCTTGGTAAAATCATATCAGGCTGCTCTATGAGAATATGCAAATATTCCTATTTTATTACTTTGGAACCTGCTCCGGTAATATTTAAATTTCCTCTTCATTCCTTTTCTAATGCATTCAGAATATATGTCTGTCAGCTGTTAAGATTATAGTCATTCTGTTAAGGAAATCTCTCTTTTCCTCCGGCTGAATCAGTGTTTTACTTTTTATTTTCTTTTGCTCATTACACCTTTTTTAGTGGTAAAACTAAAGCAAACTTTCAAACCAGCTCAGTTCCAGCTTGATTTCCTGAGCAAACAACTTTTGGAGACACAATCAGAACTCTTAAGTTGCTCCTTTGCTTTTGAAATTATAATAATTTCACTGCATTTCTTCAACCCAAGAAGGTGGTGTATCCTTTTTAAAGTAAGCTTCCTCATTCCTCTCTATTTGTTTATGAATACATTCTTTTATCCTCTATGGGTGAAGGCTATGTTTGTGATTTTAGAAATCCAAAGCTATGGTTAATATTTATATAATTAACAAATCCAGAACAATGTTAAGGCTATAGAATTATAGATTAACCCCATATATCCCAGGCTATTCCTTCCAGGTTTCTCCTTTGAACCTGAGGACAGTTCAAAAAATATAAAATAATGGCCCATTCTGGTACAGTCTATGTGGGCTACATGCTTAAACTTGCCATAAATACTTTTTTCCAAGCCTGACATTATTTTCCTTTGTCATAAGTATGCCTGCCTAGAAAAAGATGTATAATTCAAAGATAGACTATAGCAACTATGTCATCTTCAAATAAAAATGCCTTCCATTTAGTTAGCATCTCTTTTGTCCCAGGTGTTGATATCACTTAGGTAAGGTAATTGTCAACCTTTCTCTAAAATTCTGGTAGGATTTTGTTATGGCAGAATAAATTATATGAAGGGTAGATATGTTGCTTGGAGATGTTAGAAGAAAATAAAATGTTAAAGGAAAAGAAAATACATTATTGTTGGAAAAAAAGGGTATTGACAAAATTGAAGATCTTGTCTCAAAATATATTGTAGGAGACAAAGGAGCAAATTCTTGTAAAGTACTTTGAAGGTTTCAAATCTCTGGAAGGAGGGGGGATTTAGACTACATGAAAGCAATATGCTGGCATTTCTATAACTCTTCTCATGTGCTAGTACTCTTCAAAGCATGTTTAATATGTTAAATATTTAATTTGCAGAAAAATTCCATAAGATCTGAACTGTTATTAGCCTTATCTAACACAGTGATTCTCAATCAGGAGCAGTCTTACCCCCAGAAGACATTTGGAAATACCTGGAAACATTTTTGATTATCAAAACTTAGGAAAAGGGTGTTCTAAGTATTTAGTGGGTAGCAACACCAAGGATGCAGCTAAATACCCTATAGTGCACAGTACAGTCTCCCACAACAAAGCTTTTAAAACAAACCTTGAAAATAAATGGAAAAAAAAAGGCAAAAAGAAATTAAATAACTATAACTTGCCCAGGACTACACAGCAAGTAAGTGTTGGATATGCTCTTCCGTCACATTGTACTTCATCTTGAAGAATAGCATAAGAAATGGGTCCAGCAAGAACAAAATATTAAGGTAATAGAACAGAGTAAGTGTGTGCATGCAGGCACACATGTAATGGTGGTATGGTACCAAAAATAAAGCATTAAGTATTCAGCTAAGAAATATATTTATCTAAAGAGCAATAGAAAAATGCCTATGTGTGTTAACTAGATAGATATTTTGAAAATAATTTTAAAAATATATCAGAATGAGGGTAGAAATGTTGTTAGTTATTATGGACTTAGACTAGGGTGCTGAGAGTAAAGAGATGATTTTAATCCAAGAGATAATATGAAGAAAAAACAAATGAAAAGAGCTTGATGGATGAATGGCTATTCCAAGTAAAGGAAAGAGAATAAGTTTTTTTAAAAAAAGTGATTTTGCTATTCTAAACCATAGGAGCTAAAAGGATTGTGGTACAATATAAAGAGATGGGAAAATTGAGGAAATAAGCTGATTTGGGAAAAGAAACATTGATATCCAAATGATGCTACCTTGTAGCCATGTGGGGTTACAGATTGTAGGCTTAACATAGTTTGGTTCCAGACCTTATACCTGGTTTACTTCAGATAGTCCCCGTTTAAGCCTTTGTGTAGATATTATTTTTAATATTGCCCTTGCCCCTTTAACTTATAAAAGTGTCCTGTTTGGACAATAAATTATGCAGTTACCGTAACAGAAATCCAGTAAGGTATGAAATCTTGTAAGCTTCTGGTATTTCCAGATGATGCTAAGTTTGAGAACTCATGCTAGAGAATTTTAATAAATACCACAAGGACATAGTGGCACGGTTGTCTTATCAAATGGCAAAGTATATCTTAGAATGTGGAACATCTCTTCCAAGGTAACAATGAAAATCTGGAAGCTAAATTTTTATTTTTTGTTTTCCAGAGATATAAAAACACCATAATTTACATGTAATTAAGTAGGAGAGGGGCTGGAGAAAAAGATAATACTGGAAATATATCCTGTATGACAGATTGCAATTGAGGACGTTTAACCAGACAGACAGGAACTGAAAACAATGGGTCTGAGAATAGTTTTAGTTTAATTACCTTTAACATCGAAATATAACATCTGTACTACACCTGGATGGATAACTATCTCTACCTGAGTTTGAGAAAACCTAACTGTCTTGACACAACTTTAAACTTTATTTGACCCTAAGTTGTTTAAAGTATATTTAAAACACAGAAATAAATATCTCCCACCTGTTGCTGTCTGATTTTGGAACATTTTGGGTCAGGAAGAATATTGGAAACAGAAGGAAACTAATTTTAGCTTGATTGATTATAATACTATATCTTCAAATCTTTCTTGTTCTCACATACTTTACATATTGCAACTATTTAGGGACCTTTCTCAATGGAGCAGTAAATAAAACAGATGCAGACTTTGGAGAATGGTAGAAGCACCAAGAAGGTCATATGGGTTTCATTCAGCTGAGCACAAAATTCAACATCTGGATAAGTCCAATTTTGATCCCAGTTCTGTTGTTGTCTTGCAATATTACTCAAGGAAAAAAGATCTCTCACTCCCTTTGGGTTCCAATATTCTTATTAAGAATGGGAAACACCTTGGCATCAATTGTATGGGTTGAATATGTAACTAACTAGTCCATTTCAATATGAGTTGGGAAAATTAACAAAAGCTACTACTAATGTAAACTACTATTAAATTTAGGTCAAGACACATAATTTATCTTTAGAAATGCCATTGACATCATGCTCTGCTTGCTATTGTAAATCTGAAAATTCTGCTCCAAGTGGGGTTTTTGTTCTTTTGTTTGTTTACAAAATATATGGATGATAAGTTGGGAAGATGCTCTTTCCATGCAACCTCTTCACCTGATTATTCCTGCTACTGGACGTAGCCAAATTATTGTCTCTAACTCATAAATTAGTACCATCATAAAAACCTGTTTCAGTTCTTAAAAAATTGGTAGTAAAAGTTATAATTTTTCATTTTAGAAAAAAAAGGAGATAAATAGCAAATTTTATGTCATTATTCAGGGATAACCTCTTTTAACACTATTGTATATACTTTGTCTTATTTTCATGAGTAGATTTGTATTTATAAGTGGTATATGAATATATATAACTGATTATGTGTGTATCCTACATTTTCCTGATTAATGTACCCTTTCACTTTCTAAAAAAGCTCGATTCAAATCTTTCCCATGCTCTTTAAATTGTTAATGCCTCTTCATCCTTAGCAAATGACCTCACCTCTAATATTGAGGAACAAGAGGCCATCAATTGGGAATTATTTCAACTTCTTGCTACCAGGCCTACAAATTTGACATCTTCATCTATCCTTTCCTTTGTCATCCAGGTATAGTGGAGAACATGTTGCTTTTCCTTTCGATGCCAATAGATCCAATTGTGCATATTCTCAGGAATCTCATTATAACAATTATTTTTTCAGCTTCTCCTTCTTTAGTTGGTTCATTCATAGCGACTAGCATTGAATTTTTTTTTTCAGATGTATAAAATGTTTCTATGGCTTTCAGATGCATATTTGAATTACTCATACTCCTCAGCTCATGACTGGCAATCGACAATTTCTAATTTCTTCCTTTACCCCCAAGACAGTCCCCCTTTGACCAGGGGAACCTGCTCCAATGTTTATACACACACATAGTCTTATCCTTGTATACTTGTGAAATATATAGTATATTCGTGTTGGAATTTCCTGCCTCAGATTAGAACCAAAATTATTATTATTAGATGAATATGAAAATATTAATTTTATAAATAGTAATAAAAAACTAGGTAGAAATTTTGGCTTTGGCATGAGGCAAAATGGACTTGCTGACAGTCTTCTTCACATAGTACCTTTTGTTTCCTTTTCTTCTCTTGCATTTTTGATGGGACTGCCAATGAAATCAAGAATCACAATTATGAGATTAGACATCTTTTTCCCATTCCCAATCTTAGAGAATATTTCTTTCACCGTTCTTAGGATATTAGCTGTAGGTTCCTCTGCACGTGTCCTTTTTGTTGTTGTTGTTGTTCTTAGATTGAGGATGTTTCATTTCATTCCTAGTTTATCGAAAGTGTTTATCAGGAATTTTGTAGATTGTGTCCAATGCTTTTTCTGAATCTGTTAAGATGATTGTATGTTTCTTTATTTTTTAACCTGGTAATATGGTGAATCATATTGATTAATTTTTTTGTTAACTCTATCTTGCATTTGAGGGATAAGCCATATTTGGACACGATTTATTAACTTTTTTATGAATTGCTAGATTGTGTTTATAACATTTTGTCAAAGAATTTCTTGTCTATGCTCATGAAGGATATTGGTGTGTAGTTTTCTTTTCTTGTAATATCTTTGTTGGATTTTATGCAGAGTATGTCTAGGAGCATAACATGATTTGGGATATGTTTTCTTACCCTCTGTTTTCTGCAAGAGTTGGCATGGAGTTAGCAATATTTATTTTTTAAATGTTTGTTCATAGTCCTGGGCCTACAATTTTCCTTGTGTGTTTTATTATCCTTTTAATAGCTATAGGATCTGAAACAATAACCTTCCCTTTCATTCCCATTCTTAAATTAGAAACTTAGATGGTTAATTTGAGCCTTTTTTTCTTATCTAATATAATTGTTTAATAACATATTCCTTCTAAAAACTGCTTGAGCTATTTTTAGAATCTCACATTTTGGTTTATTTTCATTAAGTTCAGTTTTTGTCTAATTTTCTTTGCTATTATTTTCTTCAATCCATGAGTTATTTTAAAAAAGAGTTTACTTTAATTTCAAAATACTTGGCAATTTTCCAGATATTATTTTTATATTGATATTTACTTTAATTCCATTTTGGTCATAGATTACACTTTTCATTATTTCCGTGCTTTTAAATTGTTCAAGACTTATTTTATGACCTTGAACATGCAACAATCTCTGGTGCATTTGAGAAGAATGTGAAGCCTACTGTTGCTGGAGAGATTGTTCCATATATATCAGTTAGATCAAGTTTAATGGAAATGTTTAATTCTTTTACATCTTTATTGAATTTCTATCTGCTTTTATTCTATCAGTTACTAAGACAGTGTTGAAATGTTTAACTCTATTTTTGGATTTCTCTGTTCTTTCAGTTCTAATTTTTGCTTTATCTTGCAACTCTGTTATTAGGTGAATACACATTTAAGGATTATTATATCTTCTTGAGCCAATTAGCTAATAAAAATTTCCTTTTTAATCATGATAATATTACTTATTTTCATATCTTTTGGTTAATAATATAGAAACTCCCATTTTTTTTTTTGATTTGTGTTTTCTTGGTCTATATTTTGCATTATTTTACTTTTAAACTTTTTGTTTCTGCAAAAGTGGGGTTTTTTAATAGATAGCATATAGATAGACCTTTTTTGTTTTTAATTCTGACAATCTCTGCCTTTTAATTAGAATGTTTAGACTATTAATATTAAATGTAGTCATTGACTGCTGGATTTAAATATTACATGTTGCTATTTATATATATATGTATCCCATCTAGTTTAATTTTCCTTTTTTATATATTTTATTATTCTATTTATCTATACTATTGACTTAGTAGGTACACATCTTTGTTTAATTTTTAGTAGATTTTCTAGGGCTCATCTATGCATTTTTAACTTATAATAATCTACCTTCATATACTATTATTTCACTTTACATATACTATAAAAATCTTATGAGAGTATATTTCTATTTCCCTATTCTTTTTGCTATTGTCAGTAAACATTTTACTTCTATGTATACTCTAAATCCAATAATACTTCACTATTTTTGTTTTAATAGTCAACCATGTTTTGAAGAGATTAAAAGTGAGAGAATATATAAATTATATCTTTCCACACTTTTAACCATTCCCTGCAGTTTTCATTTAATTGCGCAGATCCAAATTTCCATTAATATTTTCTGTGATAATATTTTAAAGATTTTCTTTAAAATTTCTTTTAATACCAGTCTGTCAGTGATGAATTCTTTCAACTTATGTTTGTCTGGAAAAGTCCTTATTTCACCTTCAAATTTGGAAGCTGTTCTCACAGAGTAAAAGATTCTTGCTTAAAAAAAAATGTTTTCTCTTATCTACAGACATTCTTCCATGGTCTTCTGACATGTATAGCTTCTGAATGGAAGTCTGTTTTAATTTTTGTCTTTGTTCTGTATACAACATGGTTTTTTTTCTGTCTCCTTTAAGTAGTTTTTCTTTATTACTGACTTTCAGCATTTGATTATGACATTTCTTGATGTAATTTCTTCTTTAAGCTGAATTTTACTGGGTTCTCTATCTGTGGATGTATAGTTTTCATCAAATTTGGAAAAATTTTACAAACATATCTTCAAATATATTTCTGTTCTGTCATCTCTCTTCTCTCCTTTGGGACACCAACACATGTTATTTCATTTAATATTGTACCACATATTACTGATATGCTTTTTATTTTGATCTTTTCTCTCTTTCTTCATTTTGGGTAATTTCATTTGCTATCTGTATAATGTTTGCAATGCATAATTGCCTCTTAACTTTATTCATTGTATTTTTCATTTTACAAATTATATTTTTACTCCAGAATTTTCACTGGCATCTTTTTTATACCTTACATTTCTCTCTACATTATGGTCATGTTTTCTTCTACTTTCTTGAACATACAAAACAATATTTATAATAGTCGTTAACATCTTTGTCTCCTAGTTCCATTATATCTCATTTCTGATTCTGATTCTACTGTTGATTTTCTCATGATTAACAGTTATATATCTGTGTTCCTTTGCATAACTGATAATATTTTATAGAATGTCAGATGTTGTGAATTTTTCATTATTATTTCTTAGATTTTGCTGTATCCTTTTAAATATTATTAGAGTCTTTCCTGGAGTACAGTGAAGTTACTTAGAATTAGCAGGATATTTTTAAGGCTTTACTCTTAAGTAGGACAGGTCCTACTTTTCAGTAGGACAGGTCTTAAGCAGATTTAATCTAAGGCTCAATAAATCCCAGTTACTAAGGTGATAGTCTTCTAAAATGTGTTCACTGTGCCCTCACGTATTACAAGGTCTTTATCCTCTGGCTGGTAGGAATACAAATTATTCCCAGCCCTGTGTGAGCTCTACTCCTTTTCCCTCCTACTCCTCTCTGGAGGGTCTTTTTTCAGTGTTGGATAGTTTCCTCCCCTACTCCCCTACTGCACAGATCCATATTTAACTAAAGACTCAAAGAATTCCTCTTTAGAGTTTCAGTTCTCTCTCTCTCTCTCTCTCTCTCTCTCTCTCTCTCTCTCTCTCTCTGTGTGTGTGTGTGTGTGCGCGCGCGACACCTTTTTCTCTAGTACTTTGCCCTATAAATTCTAACTAACTTGACCTCCCCAAACTTCAGCCTCTGCCTCCTGAATTCAGTGAGATTATTGAATTGTCTCTGGGTTACCCCTCACTTTGCTGTGCCCTGGAAACTGTCTTTAGGCAGCAAGCTGGTACAATCATAGACCTTTTTGTTGCTCTTCTTTTCGAGGATCACAGTCTGGCAGTGCTTGCTATCATTACTTCCCATAGTTTGTTTGGTTTTCTAGATGTTTAAGTCAGCAGAATAAATCTGGTCTCAGTTATTCCATGTTGTCTGGAATCAGAAGTCTTGCTCTATTATTTTATCAGAACTCACTTTTGCCAACATGTTTTCTAACTTTCATTAACATGCTTTCTTTTTCTTTCCTTTACTCTCTCTTATTAGATAGATCAATATATTTCAGCTCCTTCGAAAGTTAGAGTCTATTTCATCTACTTTTTTTCTTTTTCGGTTTCCAGTTTCCAGTTTATGATACATAATTTGTTTCATTTTTCCCCATCAGTTTGTTAAATTCACCAATATTTATATCTTTACCTCAAACTAGCTAATTACTTGAACGAGTTATCTTTTTCTTCTGGTCTTACCACCTACCTAACCCCTGTCTCCTGACTAATGTTATATATTATCATCTAAAATATTGGATCTATATTATTGTTGGTATACATTTTTGATCTTGTTTGATTAGATAATAGAAAAGTGATAAGATATTTTCCTACTCTTGCCCTCAAAATTTCAGAGCACTTTCCATTTGTTTTTCTCCTTTGTGGGATACTTTTTCCAATAATCATGCTTTCAAAGAGCATGATTATATAATAGAATTTCTGGAGGGTTGCATGACTGAATACAACACTACTTTGCTTTCACTGTTAAAAAACTACTCTTCTCAGGCTAAAATTCTCTTTCATTTTGATTTATAGCACCGCTCTAAATATATTACTTCATGTTCTTCTTTATCCTGCATTATTTCTAATTAGTTTTTTGTCCTATGGTAGGATTATACTATACTTTATGAAAATATATGGAATTTTTTGTGTATGATGTTTTTTAACATTGTAGTGTGCTCAGGAATGGCCTTTAAAAATCTGTTCAGTGTGGCATTCGGGTAACCCTTTCATTCTACAATTGTGTATCTTTCTGTAAAAATGTTTATGTCAATGGTTATTTCCGTTGAATAAACATAAAAATCGAAATATTGAGTTGAGTTGAAAGATATGTTCTGAATTATCGAAGGGAAAGCAGATACTAAGGTAGTAGGTAATGTGTGACAAACTAGAATGATACAGCCTTGGTCTCATTAAAAGTCACTCCTGTGTGGAAAATCTTTGACTCTCATGTGGTTGGTATCAGTTTGTGGAAATTTTGTACAGTGTTTTCCTGTGTATGGTTCTTCTATTCAGTTTAAGGGCCTTATAGTAACTTTGCTTAATAATAATAAATTCCATCTGTGATCTGGAAGGTTATTGACTAATTTTCTAATGTCTGGTCCTGTTTAAAATTTTAATTTATTTTGGGTCTTTTATAAGTAATTTGTTAGGGATATGGAAAATATCAAGTCAGGCTATGCTAGCATTTTACCGCAAACATCTCGAACTTTTAAAATACCTTTACCTCAGACTTATGACTCAGTCCCTTGTAGACCATTTTGCGAGTGCTGCTCTGGACAGCCGCTGTGTTTTATTTCCCCTGCACCTTCCTTCCATTCTTCCCTTCGGGGAACTATTCTTTCTAGCTTCCCTTGAGTAATGGTACTAATAAATGTGCCTCCCATGACTGCAGCTCACCCTATCTCTGCTAGAGATTAAGCGCTGTCTCTGACCAAATCTAGAATAATGAGATTTTTTTCCTGGGAATCTGAATATAAACAAACTGGTAAAAGAATGGAAAAAGTTGAAGAATTTTGGAGAGACTCTTGTTTTTGTTCTTTCAAGCCCTATTAGTACAAATTATCTTTAATCTGTGAGCTACCCCCTATCCTTCCAATAAATTCCTCTTTTTATATTTGCTCGCATAAGCCAAATTTTACTGTGGTTTCTTGGAGAGAATTTTTTTTACTGTTAATAAGATTTATATAAGAGTTGGCTGCAGAAAACAGATCCCCAGAGACATGTGCAATATTTGTTGGATAGAGATGAAATGAAAGACATTAAGACTTTTGTTCATTTTTTAGGGAATTCATAACCAGCTAATTATGAAATGTCATCATATGAGATTATATGTGTAGGTCTAAGATACCAGGTAGATGCTGCCATTTAATGGAGATGATTTAGGAAAAAAAAAATCATAGTATAGGATAGTTGTTTCTGATAGGGTTGGATAATTTAAAGCAAAAGAATAACAAGAAACAATGTCAAAATTCTTGCCTCGAGGCAAAGAATGATACTTCGATGTGAAAATACCACATATTTTGTTTATGTTCAGAAAATCTTCATCCAAGTGAAGGATGTAATGTAGAGAGAAGATCCTCATGAGTTTCAGCACTTACATACACCATCACCCACAAATAACTGGCCTTATGAAATGACTTGATGAAACCTTAATTTCAATGCCCCCTGGGAAACATTGCTCTGCAGGGTGAGGGAGGTTTTATATACCTTGAAACAGAAAAAAAAAAAATGGTGTGTATTTCCCATAGTCAAAGTATGGATCTAGTAATCAATGATCACCAATGGGGCAGTACCTTTTCTATTTATACAAAACGACCCACATTTTAAATATTTGATCCTGTCACCATGAATCTAGTATCTGCTGGGTCAGAGTTTTAGTGACCACTGGTTTGGAAGCTGAGGCTAACATTTGGTCATTGTGTTCTTTTTCCAAAGAGGGGTTAAGGCATTGAGAGTAGAGATTGAACTCTACGTGCAAAGGAAAACACAAGATACAGCTGACAAGAGGATATGGATGGAGCTCAGCTATTCCTTGTGTTCTTCTTTATACTTTCAATCCCAGTGGATACAATTACTGGAAGACTAGGACAACCTTACGTAGGTAGTATCACAAGCATGTATGGCCCTGGGGCATAAATGTTTGGGTCACACCTATCTTCAAAAACACCTGACTAACTTGAAGACTGGCTAAAGGAATATGTTGCAAAAAAAAAAAAAAAAAGTAAAAAATATTAGCTACAGCCTTATGAGCAGTTGACCAGATAAAAATCATAGTGGTTAGTGGTATTTTCCTGATTGCTATATCATTTTTTTTCCTCTTCCTTTTAACTTCTACTCAATTACAGATTTGTGGGTGGGTGATGGTTACATTTATCTGTAGACTGTGGAATAACAAGGTGGAACAATGAAATTAGAAGAGAGGTAGACATCAACACAGGACTGGTTGGTGAAGCCATACGCAAGAACCGTGCAGTCTTGGGCATCTCTCTTGGGAATAAGGATGAGTGCTTCTTTGTTTTGTTTACCCAGCATTATTTCCCTTTGTTTTAGATGCTCTATTTCTTTTGGGGATTACAGTTCCTCTACTTTATGAGGTTCTGCTGGGATTTGCAATCCTCTGGCACATGAACTGAGTGATGACAACAGGGCAAAACAAAGACATCTGAAAATGTGGCTCTTGAGAGGTTTACCACAAGGCCGTGCAGAGTTGGAGCTCAGTCCCTGTGATTTGAACCCCATTATTTTCTCCCAGTTGGTGTTTGTAGTTTCTTTTCTTTCTGTTCCTTCTGAGGTTTTACAGTTGAACTCTTCCCTTGGAATTTATGAGCTTCCCAAAAGTCTTTCAATAAATTCTCTCTGGTTAATTTAGCCCAAGTTTGGGAGTAAAAAGTCTGACCAGTACCTATTCTTAATCTATTTCACAGACTTTTGTACTCTGAAAACAGTATTGCATCCTGTTCTCTCATACTTTCTCTCTTTTGGTTCTTTTATCAAGACTGAAAAATTAAAGATACCACTAGTAGCTGGGCAAGTCATTAGTCTCTGTAGGCCTCAGAGTCTTCATATATATAATAGGGTAATTTTTTACCCTACCTAACTCACAGAATGGTTGTGAAAATTAAATTATGTGCAGTGGGAGAACATATTTAAAGGGACTTAAGGTATAACATATAGCTCTCATAGGTATAAACCTAATTAAGACAAGCTTTTATTAGAAGCCTATTTCCCTAGGTTTACTTTCTCTTGGCATGAGAATATTGCTGATAAATGGTAAGGTATAGTCTGGATAGCCTAGGTATGTATTCACTATAAGACTGTCTTCTAAATGAGGGCTTCCTCAATGACTGTCCGCCTCCTCCTTCCCAAAGAGCAATTTTTTTTCCTGTTTTTTTTTGCCTTATATATTTATAGCATTTTGCACTAACCCCACCACAACCCTTACCTCACTTACAATTAAAAACTTGCATGTCTTTCTTTCACCTCTTAGTGACTCAGAGTTCATAAGAGACAGTCACCATATCTTAGGTATCACTATACACTCTTCTTGTATACTTTCAGTTTTTACAATTAATAAAATAATTAAAAATGAAGAGAACAACAACAACAAAAAAGCCAATAATGGCAATATTAACCTTCCACTTTTATGCTTTGAGAACTTCGCAACACCAAGCATGATGTCAATAAATGCTACACAACTGAACTACTCTTACCAAGAGATGGATGTATGAAAGTCTTCAGAAAGTGTTATTATGAGACACAATGGGGTCATTTTTAAAAAGAATAGGTAGTTGGTAGTTAGGTTTGGTAATTCAGTTTTAGGGCAAATGTTTTGTTGAAAAATTTGATAGAAAGACCAACTGTTAATGACCTCAAGAAACTGAGAGTACCACACTCAACAGTGTGGTCACCCAGGCACTCTCAGGACTACCATAAGAACAGAGAGAGATTTACTACTGAAATGAGTAATTCTAGCATTGGTAGGAATCTCTATCTGAGCAAACTTTAACCATTTAAGACTGTAACAGTTAGGGAAGTAGCTCATCTTGAGCACTGCTTTCTAAGAGACCACAAACAATATAATTACTCTATGCTAATTTTCATAACACATAAAAGGGTTTTATTGATTTTGTGCATGTGATTTTGGTGTATCGAGACAAAGTACCTATATATGGGAGAATCATTGTTATTGTATAGAGCAAATCCATAAGAATCATATTAAGAAAAAGATGCTAAGTTAACTTCTTAAAAAATATTTATATAAGTTTTAAGTTCAAAAGTGGAATTTCAGTTTTAACTAGCTTCTCTGTTCCAGCAAAGGACATGGGCAATAGTTTAATTATTTCATGGAACTGCCAACTCGATCATCAATGGTGATTTTACTCACTTCTTTGGTAGAAAAAAAAAATGTTGCCCTATGTAAATTAAAATCAAGTTAACTTAATAGAATGAAAAGGGTTTTAGAATCAGAGCAAACCTAACTTTAAATCTTGGCTCCATCAGTTAATAACTATTATTAGAATATATTATTTTACTTAACTTTCAGTTTTGGCATCAATAAAATGAGAATTTTTTTAAAGCCTATTAGAATCTTGGAAAGATTAAATGAAGAAAACAGATCTGCCTCATAGTAATAGCTGATTATGTAAACTTAGTTTTACTTTTCATAATATTTTCTAAGAGATGGAAGGGAAAAAATATCATAGGATTTAAGGGCGAGTAGATGGCAAAGCAGCCCCAGATCACAGGAAAGGAGAATAAACATAACGTGGAACCACGTTTTAAGTTTCCCCACTATGATGGTGGAGCAGGAGTACAAATGAAAGCCTCTTACGTCATGCGTGAAGTGGAAATGACCGCTTGTCCCTGCGGCTTGCCTGACTTCCTGGAACTCCGCATTGTGCAAGAGCTCTGGTGTTCTAGTCAGTGACTGTATATTTCTTGACATTTGTTTTATGAAATATGATTTCTATTTAAAAGGTATAAAATGTGATTAATGAGTTTCCTTTTTTTTTCATTTTCATGATTTGAGAACGAAGCCTTTTCTATGTAACATTAAGAAAAATGAATTTCAGAATTTTTAGGGGAGTTTTTTTCTCTATTCAAATATTTTAATTAATTTTGTTAATAATGTTGGTCTTAAAAAATTTTCAAATTTGCTAAACATCTATCCATGCAAAATTCATCTTTTGTTTAATTTATTGCATTTTTCCCATTCAATTCATACTCTCATAATCTTTGACATGGCCATTAGTTTTCTATTGTTGCTATAACAGATTGCCAAAAATTTGGTAGCTTAAAACAACATAAATTTATGTTTTCTTATGGTTTTGTAGGTTAGAAGTATGACACAGACTCACTGGGCAGAAACAAAGGTATTTTTGAAACTATATTCTATTCCGAAGGCTATAGGGGTAAAGAAAGAATTTGTTTCCTTGTCTTTTTCAGGTTCCAGAGTCTGCATTCCTTGTCATGGTCCCCTTTGTCCTTCTTCAATGCCAGCAATGGTGAGTGGAATCTTTCTCCCATAGCCTAAAGCAGACTTCTGCTTCTGCTTTCTTATTGTACTCATAAGGACCTGTGAGATTATGTTTGGTCCACTGAAAAATTCTCTCAATCTTAAGGTCCTTAATTATATTTGGAAAGTTTCTTTTCCCACATAAAGTATTTACAGCTTCCAGGTATTGTGATGTGGACATTTCTGAAGGACAATTCTGCAAAATAGCTGTCCTTAGTTTTCTTTCTCACTTCGTTCTTTGTCTTTCTCTTTCACTTGACGTATTTTCCATTTTGACATATGTTAATTTCCTTCATTACATCTAAATGCTGTCTGGTGTTCCTTCGTGCGCACTTACCATGTTTTAATTATCTATTCCTCTTTGACAGACAAGTAGGTTGATATTTCCTACCACAAACAAAGCTATCATGAACAGCCTCATGCATATCCTTTTGTAACCAGCATGGATTTTCTGGAGCATATACCAAGGAACAGGATTACTGAGTAGAATAGTATAAGCATCCTTAATTTTCCTTAAATACTGCCAGTTCACTCCAGACAGGTAGCACAAGTTTACACTGCCCTCTCCCACAGCACATGAAGGTTCTTACAAACTCCTACCTTGCAAACACTTAATGTCATCTGATTTTATAATTTTTGACAATCTTATGGGTATCATGAGTATTTAATACTCTTCATTTCAATGTAACATACATACATACAGAGCAGAGCACAGATAATAAGTGTGCAGTTCATCACGAATTGAGCATACTTATCTAGCTAATACCCTCAAATAGATGGAAGCCTCCACACACACCTCCACCTGTTGTTTCTGTCCTTTCCCAAGTGTAGCAATTACTCAGATTTCTCTCTATGAAATTGTCTTCTAAGTAATCTCAATGGAATCACATAGTATATTTTTGTTTATTGTTTGTTTGGTTCTGACTTCTTTCACTCATCATGACTTATGAGACTTCTGCATGGATTTGTATGTAGCAATAGTTATTCATTCTTATTACTTCACAGAGATTAGGTAATTCAATGGCAGTGTCTAGCATATGGTGAACATCCAATGAGTGGTGGCTGTTGTTTCTAAGCTTTTGTGTTTCCTAGTCCCTTTCTCGCCTAACCCCTAGATGTACAGCCCCTGAAATGGGGCTCTCATACAAACTGCTTTTATTGTCAAGTTCAAATTAATTGGCCCTTCCGCCCAGCTGCCACTTGCTTCTACCTTCATCTCCCATAACTCAGCCTCCACATCATTTACTGTTAACTTACAAGAATTGTTCCAACTGCCTGAAATTATTTGTCTGTAGTAATAAACAAATTTATTGAATGATTTATCTGTTCTACTATAGATGTACATTTGTGTTGCTTTAGCATATTATGAATAATAGCGCTAAAATAAAAATACTGGTAGATGATCTTTGGTGAATATGTGTATGCATCTTTAATGGGTCCATACCTGGTGATGGAATGGATGGGTCATATTGAATGAGTATGTTAATTTTCTGTAGATATCACCAAAGAATTTTCCAAAGTGGTTGTATCAGTTTCTACTCACATGATTAGTGTATGAGAGTCCCAGTTGCTCTATATCTTTGTCAACAGTATTGTTTGACTTTTCCATTTCTTCATTCTGGCAGGTGTGTAAAGGTATTTCATTGGTGTTTTTAATTGCCATTCCCTTGATGATGAATGAAGTTGAGCACTTTCTATATGATTATTGGATAATTGGATATTATCTTTTGTGAATTATCTGTTTAAGTATTTGGCTCTTTTTTATTGGGTTGTTTGCCTTTTTAAAAAATTTATTTGTAGTAATTACTTATATATTACAGCTATGAATCATTTGTTGGATATATGTGTAACGAATATTGTCTCTAACATTGTGGCTTCATTTTTCACACTCCAAAATGGTAATTCTTGAATAACAAAATTATTACTTTAATGTAGTCAGACTTAGTTTTTCTTCTAAAAACAGAGCTTTGTATCCAGTTTTAAAAATGTTTGCTTCTGAAAGCATTGTGTTACCTTTCACATTGATATCTACTATCAATCCAGAATTGATTGTTGTGTTTACTCTAAGGTTAAGGTCAATTGCTGCCTTTGATTTAGCACGATCTATTGAAAAGAGCCTACTCAACTCAAAGTATTATAGTATCACCTCGGTCATAAATCAGGTGTTTATGTTTCTGGATTTTATTCTGTTGCTTTGACCTCTTTGTTATTCTTTAATCACATTCTTAATACCTACAACTATATAGCACAGTTTTGATATGTGGTGGTATAAGTCCTCCAGCTTACTTTTTCTTTAAAATTGCCTTTGATATTCTTGATAGCTTTCACTTCTATATTAGTTTGTTCAAGCTGCTATAACAAAATACCATAGACTGAGTGGCTTATAAACATCAGAAATTCATTTCTCGTAATTCTAGAGTCTGAGAAGTCCAAGATCAAGGCACTGGCAGATTCAGTGTCTAGTAGGAACCCACTTCCTGGACAGTATTTTCTCTTGTCTACTCACAGGGTAGAATTGGCAAGGGAGCTCTCTGGGGTCTCTTTTGTAAAGGTAATACTCCCATTCATGAAGGCTCCAACCTCATGACCTAATCAGCTCCCAAAGGCCCACCTCCAAATACCATCATATTGGGAATTAGGTTTAAATATATGAATTTGAGGAGAAGAGGTCACAAACATTCAGTCTATAGTCTTCCATATGGTTTGAAGAATTAACTAGCAACTATCTGCAAAAAATTCTGGCATTTTGAATACAGATTATAGTGAATCTAAAGATCAATCTCTGGAGACTATACATCTTTAAAATAGTAGCTTTCAATATATAAACATAGTATCTAATTATTTATATTGGTTTTCATTAATTTCTCTTTAAAATGTTTTACGTCAACAACAAAAAACAAATAACCCAATTAAAGTATGAGCAAAGGACTTGAATAAATATTTCTCCAAAGACAATAGAAAAATGGCCAATATCACATGAAAATATACTCAACATTACTAATTATTAAGGAAATTCAAACCAAAACCACAATGAGATATCATCTCATAATCATCAGGATGGCTACTATCAAAAACCAGAAAATATCAAGTGTTGGCAAGAATGTAGAGTAACTGGAACTCTCTTTCATTGTCACTGGGAATGAAAATGTTGGAGCCTCTAGGAAAAACAGTATGGTGATTCCCTAAAAATTAAAAATAGAAGTAACATATGATCCAGCAGTCCCACTTCCGAGTATACACTCAAAAGAATTGAAAGCAAGGTCTTGTAGATATATTTGTAAACTCATGTTCATCGCAGTATTATTCCCAATAGCCAAAAGTTAGAAGCTAATCAAATGTTCATCAATAGATGAATGGATAAACAAAATGTGATATCTATTCAGCATTGAAAAGGAAAGAAATTCTGACACATGCTACAACTAGGTGAAACTTGAAGACATTATGCTAAATGAAATAACTACTCTGGGATTCTACTTATGATAAGATACGTAGAATAGCCAAATTCATAGAGACAGAAGGTAGCATGGTGGTTGTCAGGAGCTGAGAGAAATGGGAAATTGCTGTTTAACGAGTACATAGTTTTAGTTTTGCAAGATGAGTTTTAGAGATTGATTGCACAACATTGTGAATGTACTTAACACTACTGAACTATACACTTAAAAATGGTTGAGGGCATATTTTATGTTATGTGTATTTTACCATAATTAAACATTTAAAAAATATTTTGTAATTTTTATTATATTTTGAAAACTTTTCATTAGATTTATTCTTAGACATTTTATTTCTTTTTAAAATGTCATCATTAATGGTTTATTTTAAAATATTTATTTTCTAAGTTTTTGTTACTGACATAAAGAAATAAAATTGGTTTTGTAAATTTACCATCTCTTCAGCAATCATGCTAAATTGAGTTCTTTATCCTAATGTTTTTAAGATTCTTTTATATTTTATATGTACACATCTACAAAGAAGAAAAAGCTTTGTATCTTTCTTAGGACTACTATCATTTATTGGTTCATTACATTGGCTAGCACCTCTAGTATAATTTGAATGTAATTGATAAGAACCGCACGTTTGCCCTGTTCTCAACCTCAAGACAAAAGTTTTTAATATTCCACCATTAAGCAGATGTTGATTATAAGGTTTTGTTAATTATCATTTACTGGATTAAGTAAGCTCTTTGATAGTTCAAAGTCTTGACCATAAATATGTGTTAATTTTTCCAAAAATTTTCTATATTGAAATAATCACATGGTTATTTTTTATCTTATTAATATGTTAAATTGTATCAATTTATTTTGAAAGTCAAATGATGATGAAATACAACCAACTTGGCCATGTTGTATTATTCTGTTTATTTGCCTCTTGATTTGATGGGCTAATAATTTGTTTATGTTTTTTGCTTCTAAACTTATTATGTATACTGGTCAATACTGTTACATGCTTTAAGTATTTAGGATCTGCCATCATAAAATAAGTTGGGAATTCATCACTGTTTTTCTGTTATCTGGAAGATATTTTATAAAATTAGTGTTATTTCTTTCTTATATATGTGGAAGAAATCAATCCTGAAACCCTCTAAACCTCTAGAGATGTTTTGAATGTGCATGGTAATATTCATTACAGATTTCAATTATTTAAGAGATCCAGGTCAATATAAGCTTACTATTCATTTTTAATGCCAGTTTTAGAAAGTCATGTTTCATTAGCAATTTGACTATTTAACATAATTTTTCACATTTATTGCATAATTTGTGAGTAGTAACTTAGTAATATAATTTTGTTATTTGAAGGATCTTTAGTTTTATCCCTCTTTTAAATATTAATATTTTTTGCTTTTTTTCTCTTTTTTGACCTTTCTTCAGATCTATATATTTTCTTAATTTTCTCAAAAACTGTTTTTGCTTTTTAAGTATTTCTTCATTGTGTGCGTATATATATATATACACACACACACTTTGGTTAATTTCTACTCTCATCTTTATTATTTCCTTTCATTTATGTTGGGAGAGAGAGAGTTAATTTTCTGTTCTTTTCCTAACTTCTAATGATGAATATTTAGATTTAAAAAATATTTTGTTACTGTGGCAGAGAATAGTCTCTGAATAATTTCAAACCTTTGAAGTTTATTGAGTCTAGCTTTTTGACTTAGCCTATTTTTTTAATGTCCAATATGCACTCATAAAATAATACACCTCCCAGGGCCAAGGACCAGTACTATCTAGGCCTGTTAGACACTGGGCTGCACAGCAGGAGGTGAGCGGCAGGCGAGAGTGAAGCTTCATCTGTATTTGCAGTCACTCCCCAGTGCTAGCATCACTGCCTTAGCTCCACCTCAGATCATCAAACACTAGATTCTTATAGGAGTGCAGGTCCCTGGTGCCAAAAAGGTTGGGGACTGTTAAAGGATAACCACAATTCTACCCACTAACAGCATAAAAATATTTTATGTGTATTTTAAACACACACACACACACGCACACACGCACACACACACACACACACATACACATATGTAATCATACTATGTATTCTTTTGCATCTTACTTCTTTGGTTGAACATTATGCTTTGAGATTAAATCATGGCATTGCTAGTTGTTATAGATTATTCATTGTCATTGTTGTATAGTATTCCACTTTGTGAATATACTAAGATTTGTATCTTTGTTTTACTGTTGATGGGCATTTGAGTTATTTCCAGTAGTACTGCAATAAATATTTTAATATTACCCTTTGGGTCAACACGTACAAATTGAGAGTGGATATGTCCCTGGAAGTAGAATTGGTGGATCTGGATTTGCATATGTTCAGCTTTAGTAGGTATCTTGAAAGAGTATTGCAGAGTGGCTGTTTATACTCTCATCAGCAAAGCATGAGATTCTTGTTATTCTTTTGTACTCAGAATAGTGATTATTTTCTGACTTTTTCATTTTAGCCATTCTGGCAGGTGTATAGCAGTTTATCATGGAGGTTTTAATTTGCATTTCTGAGAAAATTTAACATCAACTTATATGTATGGGTATTGTCTTTTGCGATGTTTCTGGTCAGGTTCTTGGCCCATTATCTACTGTATTATCAGACTTTTTCTTATTGATTTGTAAGAATCTTTTATTCTGAATATGAGTCTTTTGTTAAATCTAAGAACAGTGAATATATTCTCCCATTTCATGTGTCACCATTTCAGTCTACTAATGGTGTCTTGATAAATATATTATTTTCTTATAATGTAGCCAGTTACATATACACTTTCGTGCCCTGGTAAGAAATTTTTGCCACAAATAGGGAATACATATGTTCTGTTTTTCTCCAAATGGTTTATTATTTTACATGTCACATTTAACATTTGATTCATCCAGAACTGTTTTTCCAGTGATGTTAGAGATAAGAGCCAAAATACATATTTTCTTATGACTATTCCCTGCGTTACAATGTCACCTTTGTCAAAAAGCAGGTGACTACATATGTGTAGGTCTATTTGTGTGCTCTCTATTTTGTTTCATTGGTTAGTTTCTATTTCCTTGCACCCACACCAAACTTTCTTAATTATTACATCTTTATAATTGAACTAGCTATCTTATAGTATATGCCTTTTTTACTATATCTTTAAAATTACCATATCTACTTTTTATTTACCAAATTGATTGGTGAGGAGTGATATCACAGTATTTTAATTTTAATTTTTCTGATTACTTTGAGGTTGAGCTATTTTCTTATGCTGACATAAAATTTAATCTATTCTTATGCAAATTTTCTTCCTTTTCTGTTATATATTGATACAAAGTAGTCATTTACGAGTTCTAGATTTATCATTTTAAAATGTTGTATATACTTTTCCCAGTGTGTGACTTGTCTCTTCACTCTTGATCTGCCAAAGATTATATATTAATACAAATTTATCCTCCATGCTTTTGTATTTGTGTTATCTTTAACACTGTATTTGCTTCTTAAATTTATTAAAGTTTGTTTTACACATATAAGTCTTGAGTACAGGTGAAATTGATTTTTCTTTATGATGTGGGGTGAGGCTCCAATTTTTTTCCATATGGTTTGTCAGTTGTCACATTAATTAGTTCATTCTTCATTTGCTTCTCTGAACATGCATCTCAATTATATTTCAGTCTTTGTTTATACTTGGGTCTATTCCTGGGCTTCCTATTTTATTTTAAAAGCCTATTTTTAAAAAAAGATCATATAGTGAATGCATTTATTAATAAAAAGACAGCAAATGAGTGACAACTTTGTAAATACTCACAGACCATATTATCATCTATTATTTTTCTGTGATAAAAAACAACTTTAGATAGAATAGAAAAAGTAACTATATTTCTACATATAGATATATTATTCACCAAAGTTAAAGAGATTCTAATGATGATATGATATGTGGTCACCGTTAAGTAGCTTAAGTTACAGTGGGACAAATAACTATTCATCCTATATCATATTCTATAATTTAATTTATTCACTTTTTTAAAATTTTAATTTATTTTTTTAATTTTTATTTTTCAATTAGAGTTGACAGTTAATATTATTTTATATTAGTTTCAGCTGCACAACATAGTGGTCAGACATTTATATAATTTACAAAGTGATCCCCCCAATTAATTCAAGAGCCTATTTTTAAAACCTTTCACCAATATTTCTCATCCTTTATACTCTCTTAATTTTTAAAACTTTATAAAAATATGCTTTCGATCTCTTTAGGGAAAGTACGTCCATGCAGTAATTTTAGTTATAAGGCCTTTAAGGAGCAAAGGGATTTTCCATTATTGTTTTGTGAGTACTTGAATCATAAATAGGTATTGAAATTTATCTGTTGCTTTTACTGTAATTCCTTTTATAAAAATACTAAGTGTTTTATAAAGCAATTATCCCTGATTCTCAGTATACTTCTTTTATTAATTAAAAACAGATCTAAAAGAGAAGTTATGTAAAAAATTACATTGCACTGGTTCTCAGAAGAGGCAAAATTATTGTGCTTTTTTTGTTTTGTTTTGTTTTGTTTTTTGACAACAAAACATTGTCCAAGGAACTATTTTATTTCAAAGCTTAATTAAAATGATAAAATCCATAAAAAAGAAACACTGATTTGCGATTAACAAAAATGAATTTTAACAGCAGTTTTACCAATCACCAGTATGCAGCTAAAGACAAGTTTCCTCATTTATCAATTGCGAAAATTCGTCTGATGATGTTTAGGTCCCAGCTGATTTTATTATTACATATTGAAAAATAATGGATTGCTCATACTAGTAGGAAGAGTGAAATATCTATTGTCATGAATAGTTTGTGAGTAATTACAAAGAATTATTTTGAAAGTAAGATCAAGGTAATATTTAATAATAAAGAAGAACAAATAAAAATAGGAACCAATATGAAAAATATCTGATGGAATCCTTGTACTGCATGTTTCCTTGTTTTATCTTGTAACAATATTTAGTTAATTAAAGACAATTTAGTTTTACTATTTTAATTTCATGAATTATTATTTCTAGTTGGCGACAATAATTTGAAAAACTTAAGACAAAATATTTTCTATCTGAATTACTTCATGAAGTAAATGGTAAACTTT
The DNA here is from genome assembly GCF_902729225.1 of Pteropus medius. NCBI lineage: Eukaryota > Metazoa > Chordata > Mammalia > Chiroptera > Pteropodidae > Pteropus > Pteropus medius. Next base: position 28,889,882 of record NW_024349802.1, on the reverse strand, counting down.
AGAAAACGAAGTTTGGCTGTATTGTGAATATCTATCTTTTTACTGTATGTATCAAGCAATAGTACATTTCATCAGTATTCAAAATCATGAGATGTTGTCATAGGATATGAGATTGATGGATAGGAATACTTAATTTTATTGGAATAACATACTAACTAGAAAATACAGTCTTACATTAAATAATTAAATGGTTTGTGTCTCATTTAATTGTTATACTGTAGGATTGATAAGATTTAGCCCTTTATCTGGAAGAATAGGTCTAATGAACAAAAATGTATATTAGAATGAAAGGATTATTTCTAAACATTGGTATATACAGAATACTTTCTGATGACTTGTGAGTTATAATTTAAAGAACCTAATATGAAGTCAGTGTTAAGGTATTTAAAAGATATTTTTCAAGTTTGAGGATTCTCTAGTTTATTTCAAAAATATACACCATGAGACTGCTGGATAGACAATGATGGTATACTTAAAATTCCCAGGAAAAGGATGAAGAAACCTACATAAATATGTAGAACAAAATTTGGTGAAAACACATCTTAGTCTAGAAATAGAAATGTCTGGAGACAAACTAGTAACAGCTAGACAAGTACTATCAATATGTGTGTAGTGTGAAACAGGTGGAATGAATAGGACATCTGGAAGACCTAAGAGTTCTCATAGTAAAAGTACATTCTTGAGAAAAATTAGTCCTGCATTCCTAGCCTCTGGATTGGTCTGAGTTATCAGTCAGATGTCAGGGAGTATGCATGATGGACGTCAGGTGGTCTGAAAGATACATGACCAGAGGTCTGGTTATATATGGTGGTCTGGATAATGGATGTCAGGTGATCTGAATACCAGTCCTTCAGGGAATAATCAAAATGTTATCTGGAGGACTGATTTATGTCCAGGCATTGATGCAGGACTGTAAAATTCAAAAGTTTAAGTTTCCAGTCTAGTTAAAGCAAGAATAGAATCATTTCCTATACCTCAATCAACTTGATTTTAATAATTCGGCAGCTTGACAGTAGTGATTCTATTTCATTTCTTTATTCCTCAAGACCAAATTTTTTAAATACTTCACAAAAGCAAGAAAAGGTGGTACTCTGCAGTGTAAAGTTGGAAAACTCTTCTGATCCAACCTTTTCTTAAAGTTCAGAAATTACATAATTATTATAAATAGAAAAATATTGTGTTTTAATACTGTACAAATGTATTACCAAATTTTTTTTTAAAAGAACCACATAACTAACCTATAGACAAAAAATAGTATGCCAAACGGATAAAACTATAATCCACTGTTTCAAAATGGAGTGAAATAGACTAAGAAAATAATAGAGGACATGAAAGAACAACATAGATTACAATCAGGAAATATTTTATGTAAAAATAAAACAATATGAAACATTTTTTAAATTTCTAAAATTAAAAATATGATTAACTAAATTGGCATGTATTTGAAGGCATAGAAAGGGATTATTCTGACATTTGAAACACATTAATTTGATAATTTTGACTAATGTGTTACAGTAAATTATAAGAACTGCAAAATAAAAATGTATACACTTTTTAGTAATTATATTATCAATGGTAGTTGTCAATATTATAATTGTATTTCACTGTGTAATATAAGATAAAATTAATAAATAATTATGTGATATTTTAATTCTGGCATCGCTAATGTCCTTGATGACTGGAATTTTTCACCATTGAAAGAAGTAGATAAAATGTAAGAAAGAAATTATGTAAAAATTTTGTGATTATGACTTTGATTTTAAAGTATTTGCATTATTTTATTATTATATTACAAAATTACTCCTTGATATTTCCAATGAAAAGGACTAAAAACAGCAAATAACCCAGAAGCACTGAGTACACTTAATTCTCATATTGTTTCACATCGCGAAAAATCAGGATATTTAGAAAAATTGCCGATTTCAGATCTGGGGCAATAAGTGTATTTAAGTCTGAAACAACTTTACAGATCTGACAGCAAGGAAGTTAACAATGACCACTAGGGTTGTGTCAAAATAATGCAAAAGACGAATTTGAAGAGGTTCTCATGGCCCAGACTGAAACAATTTGTAAACCAATAAAAGTAGTAACTATTAGAGATTCATAATTTCAAGTACCTTTAATTCATGATTTGAAAATCATTCAAAAAAGATTATTCACCACTGAAGAATGATAATTAACTCATTTTAAAAAGACCGTTAAAGGAAAAGAATCATTTATCCTTCCATTTCAATATGAACTGTACCATGGGGTAAACAAATAAAGAGGGTAAATGTCTTTTTAAATAAGTATTCCAGGTAATAAATCAAAGAGAAATAATAGAAAAAAGATATTACAGTTTTACAATGTATATGCCGTTGCATATGATGCACTAATATACATTTACTTTACATGCTATTCTGCAATATTTAAGAACTTAAAGGCCCTGAGGATTAACAGCTGCTGTATCACAAAATGAGAGACAACTAGACATTTATGCACTTGACAAAAGAACTCAAGAGTATGTCTGAGGTAATATGCTCAAACCCAAAGCAAAATCAAAGCAACCTTACATTTGATCAAGGTTCTAAATTCAGCTATCAAGTTGTAGGGCATGTACAACCCAATAGACCATGTTAAATACCATGAGGTAAACACCATGTCAGCCAAATAGAAACGATGGCAATTCTACAGGATCACATGTCTTGAACAAATATATTCCAAGGAAAGAGAGAGAAAGAGAAAAAGAGGTAGGGGATAGGGTAAAGAAAATAAGAGTCTTAAAAATATCAACCATTTAAATCTCAGTTCAAACAAACAAAATGTAAACATAAAAGATCTTTCACATTTATGATGCAACTGAAAATTTGAACTGACTACATTTTTCATGATACTAAAAAACTAGTGTTAAATTTTTAGATGTTATGATTTGGCTATGTTAAAAAGAGCTCTTATATTTTAGAAATGTAAACATTTTTACAGATGAAATTATACGATGTTTGATATTTGAGTAAAAACTAGGGGCTGTGAAAAGTGGGTGGGAATTAGCATAAAACAAGTTGGCCATAAGATGATTTTAACACTTGCTCGGTGGTACAGGTGGGTTTATTTTACCATTCTCTTTAGTATTGTATATAGTTGAAGTGGTTCATAGTTAAAAGTTAAAATTATACAATAGTAAGTATATACGCTGATCTTGGGGACAGCAGAATGCATAAATGACATACATGAGAAAAAGCCTTGGACCTTCACTGGGGATACTTTTATTCTTCTTTCTTTTATATGCTATATTTATTCTTCCTTCCTTTTTATATGCTATATTTGCTCAGCTCTTCAACCTCTTCTCATGAGGCATCAGTCTTAGCATATTATTTATTGCTTGTTTTTTTGTCTGTCATTCATGGAGCTTGTCAATCTTTCATTACATTTATTATACTAGAACAAAGCCTGTCTCTAAAACCATCTGGAGTCCTCTTCCTTAATAACAGCTCTTTCAGCACCTAGTAGCCCTGAAGTGGTTGTGAGCATGCTCCTAGGCTAAAATAAACATCTATTTCATGGCCAGGTTCTGTCAAATTTATTCATTTAAATTTTGTGAGATCAATTTGTTGTGGGCTTTTTGTTAGATCATTGTATTTTAATTGGCACTAGGCACGCACTGGGTTTTAAATATACCCTTAACATCCCTAATTGCAATACTGCTTATTACCCTGTTCTGGTAAACACCTGCTTGAGAGCAGTCATCCCATCCAAACTTCAGATATGTCTACCAGGTGTTTCAAAAGACAGTACCTGTCACCAGGCTATAAATGACAGTCGTTTTAAATCCTCTGTAATTATGGAGCCTCCAAGAATTTGAAAGGAAAAAATTGTCTTATTCGTCAATAACCTGAAATCATGAAATAGTCTGTTTTGAATATGAGCTCAGTTCTATAAGACCAATTGAACTGGTGAGCAACAAAATAATTAACTTCTAAAAAATAAAGAGAACAATGCCATAATTATTAAGTTTTTAAACAAAAGTAGTGGTTTTTTTTATATTTTAGAAGCAATTTGATTATTTAACAAAAAGGATCTTATTCATTTTTTCTGTATTAATTTTTTTTGCCAAGATGACTCAACTTCAGTCCAAAAAATTAGAAAATTAGATTTCCAGTTGTATCAAATTTTGAACTTAATCATTGTCCTTTAACTTGAAATATACATTTTCTTATAATTGATCCTTTTAATAATTTTACCACATGTTCTTCCTTCCTGGTGACATTGGCAATTTGATCATAATCAAAGTCATAAATATTTTTAAATAAAGTTGCTAAGTCCAAAAGGGCATATGTTTTATCCCTGTAGTATTTTGAATACAATGAAAATAGTGCTCTCTGGAATTGTGCAAAGTTATGACACTGATATTTAAAATGTATAGAAGCAAGTAGCTCCCACACAAGCCTGAAAGTTTGTGTTCCCTCCAAATCCATATGTTGGAGCCCTACCCACAATGTGCTGTTTGGGAGAGGGTCTTAGGTAGATGATTAGGTCATGAGGGCAGAGCCCTCATGAATGGCATTAGTGCTGTTTTAAGGTGCTAAAGAGAACAAAGTTCTACCCTTCTCCTTATGAGGACACAGTGAGAATATGTCAGTCTATGAACCAGAAAGTAGCCTATCAGACACCAAATCTATGGACATCTTGATCATGGACTTCCAGAGCTATGAAAAATAAATTTCTGTTGTTTTTAAGCTACCTAGTCTATGGTATTCTATCAGAGCACTAGAATGGACCAAGACAGCTTCCCTAAAATAGAACAAGTTAGTGTTTTAAGTTCCACAAAACCTCTAGGAAACATTCTGAAACACCTTCTCCAATTCTGAATCATTTTTGAACTTCACAGTACATTTTCTCTTTGATTGAAAACATGGATTTTTGAAACAAACTTAATTAAAGATAAAATGTTTCTATAATCAAATAAGAGAGTGTGATATTTAAACTATAAAGATTCCTATTTGAAAGTAATTGTTGATTTGTTTCTAGGGCTATGAGGGGAATAGAGTAGAAATTTAAATGGCAGTCTTGAGGAAAGGGGTCAAATGTTGCCACAGGCAAAGAGAACGTGAAGTTTAAAAGCTTCCATGCTACACTGAACTTCAAAGCTGTTATTTTTAAGAGGCTTCTAAAGTTGGCAATCAAAATTTTCCCATCCTTAAATGAAAAACAGTAAATTTAATGTAATGCTTTTAAAAATAAATATACTCTAGTGGATGTCTTATCTACTTTAGAACTGGATAATCTGATCACAAACTCTAGAAAGAAAAAAGGAAAATGCATTTGGGAAATGTTTTTGAAAGAGGACTTTGCTCTCATCAGACATATTTCCTTTAACTTTATCTCAGGACACTATAGCAAATTCAGATATTTCTCCATAATTCTCTAGTTTGCCAATCAATATTCCCATTTCCCACACATGTTCATATGTTTGTATATCTTCTGTTAGTTGAATCTCAACTTCACGGGTTTCTAAAGTTGGATAAACCTGTCTAAAACAACAGTTTATCTTCAAAACACAATGTCTAATATGATAAATTTGACAGGTCTGCAACATAAACCTCTGAAAAGGGTGAGAAATATACTTACATTTTTTAGTGTTTTCATTATCATAATAATAAACAGATTTTCTATTTGTTGGTCAAGTTTAGGAGATAATTTCTAACTACCTACTGTTCTCCCAAGTGGTGCCTGTGTGTGAGTTAAGACAAAAATCTCAACAACCTTTAACACATCAATCACTAAACATCTGTTCATCCACATTTTCTGTAAAGTTTAGTTCTAAGAGTATTATCAAATGTAAGAATCAATCTAAATTGCTGTGAAAGAATGAAAATGCAAATGATTTTCCTCAGGATTAGTAAAACTCCTCTTGAAGAGTTCGCAATCAGTGACTTGGACTTCAATATCCTAAAAACAAACAAACAAACAAACAAACAAACAAACAAAACAAATAAACAACCACCTTTTTTGCCTCTCTTATTGCTTTCAAGTTCAAATACGATACAAACTTCTTGACATGGAATAAAAAAAGCCTTTTACAATTTGGTAATTTTTTTTTGCGAATAGATTTCAGCCTAATAAGCAAGAGAACTTTCAATAGCATTACCTAAAGATGGAACTAATTCCTCTCAAAGGTAGTGTGCTCACTCTCATTGGACCACCACTTGGCTGTACAGTTTCAGATGTGATGAGTGTGCAAATGGAAAGCTAGCATAGTAGTTAATACATGGTTAGATTTCCAAGGTTGAAATCACAACTTCTCTATTTACTAGCTTTATGCATTTAGGCACGTTACTTTTACGTATTTATCATCATCATACTTACTTCATATAATTGTGTGAAGATCGGATGCCACACATAAATGGGGTAATCATAAAATTTATCATCCCAATTGAGTTACTTTTGAAGTTGAAGAGGAGACTGTTAATAATTATGTCAAAATAACAGGTGTTCTATTCTAGGCATTCTACGTATAAAACATTTAAAAAATTGCTTGGCATAAACAAGTAAGGAATAGATGTTAACTCATATAATTGTTGTGATATTATTATTATTACTATTTTTAATTGTTGTCTTGAAAGAAATGATCCTTAAAGTTTCTTTTCAGATTCTAAGATTTGCTAATAAATAGCTGTCATTTGCCAGCCCTGGTGAGTTCATTACTAAATGATCAAGCTCAGAAGGGAGCTGAGAGAGGGAGAAGCGAATGGTAAGTGTGGGGAAATATGTTTATTTTCAGAATCAATGTGCTTTGTCTTCATACTAGCTAAGCATAAAATGGAGAATACCTCTGTCAAATGTGTAGGGAAGACCACTTTATCACATTGGCAACTTTCTATCAATTTTGAATCATAAAAGATAAGTAAATTGTGTTAAAGTTCTCCATTATGACATGCACTGGCATGATTGATATGAAGCAACCATCATCTTGCATAAGAGAAAAGAAAATAATGGCATCTTGCAACCAATGGAGAGTGTCCAGCACAGAAGATCTCTGATTCTGTGCAGAGACTCAAACATTTGTGTTCTTATTTCTCCTCAAGCTAAGAAGTGAAAAAGGTTAAATCATATTTTTTACAAGATTGGGTATAGTATAGGGAGTATATGAATGATTTTTGCCATACTCTTATTAAAAGATAACTTTCCAAAAAGGGAATACAATAACTCTTAGATAGGTATAAAGATTTTACTTAATTTATTAACGAAATAAGGAGAACAGCAGATGTCAAACAAGTTCAAAGGAGAATCTAAAGAAAAGGCATAGGTGTAAATCATGACTATTGAAATGAATGTGCACATGGAAGACAAAACTGGCTTCAATGAGAAAGGAAATGACAAGCAGAATTTACTTACGGACATGAATTGTTTTATATTGCTGTCAGTTATCAAAAACTAATAGTGGTAGTTGTAAGATAGCTCTCATAGAGTCAGAATCAGATAACTCAAAGGCGGGCTTTAGATTAGGAGTTGGCAAACTATAGCTGAGGGTAAGCCACCTATTTTCATAAATCAAATTTTATTGGAACACAAACATGCCAATTTGTTTATATGTTGCTTATTATGATAAATGGCAGAGTGAATAGATGTAACCTTATGGTCTGCAAACCTAACATATTTATTATTGGGCCCTTTAAGGAAAAGTTTGCTGGCCCTTGACATGGATAATACATAGGTTTCTACTGAAGCACAAATTTTCCCCTATATTGTATAGTTGTAAATAAAGGATTTGGAACCCAGATGAATCTGGATTTGAATTTTAACTCCTTTACTTAATACATGTATCATTTTAGGTCAGTTATATAAAGTTCCAGAGGTTCAGCTATTAAATCAGTATATAAATGTTATTCTTTATTCTGTACATATGATAATACTTCTCTTGTATGGTTATCATTAGGGAGAATTAAAATAGTAAGTTTAAAGAGCCTAGTAGAATTTCCAGATAAAAAAGTGGTAACAGGTTCAGAAATGCTAAATACTATTCATCATCTTTTATCAGAATTCATCATTAGGGCCAAAACTACCTGTAAGTTAAATAGCCTTAAATTTTTGGGCTTCTCATCAAAAGAGAGTTGGCTGTTCATGCTGTCTGAAATGGAATATGTTGTTGCTATTCTTTCAGATAATATAGAACAGCCTAGTGTATCAGCCAACATAATGAACTGGGGATTAGGAGCTACAGATCCAGCCTGGTGAACTTGGAAAACTCTCAAATCTCTCTGGTTGTCAAATACTTTATCTCTAAAGTGAAAGTGTTGAGCTAGAGGCAGAAAACTGCTGGGGTCCTTCAAGGCTCTGAAATTCTGTGAAGTGATGCCACAATAGCCTCTTTCTCCTATCATTTCACAGCTGAAAGAGTAAACTTCGGGATAAAGAGAAAAGATGACAGAAAACTGTGGCCATATAGAGGGCAATTATATTATTATTATTATTATTATTATTATTATTATAATTATTACCATCATCATCATCATCATTATGACATAATGCTATTGCTTGCTTCTTATATTGTCTAAAAAGTATTCCTTTGGTCAGAATATAATGTATGATATATTCTTTGTTATCCATCTATTCCACTTCTTATAGAATTAATAGAGTTCTGCACACAGTGGCACTTAATTAATACCCAATGAAGACAAAAATAATTCTTTAATGATTATTATCATTAACTGTTCTTCATAACATCCCTGGGAAGCAATGTCAGTATAATTGCCTTGGTTTTACAGGTGAGAAATCTGAAGCCCAGAGAGGGTGGAGCCACATGGCAAATGTCACACAGTTAGTAATTAGCGAAGCTGGGAATAGAATCCAGCATCCCAAGTCCTGGGATTTTATTCAAAGAAAATTATTACCACAGCCTGCCAAGGGACTAGGAGCCTTGGGGAAAGGCATTCCCCTGAAAAGACTGAAGGCTTTCTATTGCCAGCCCAAAACACTGAGCAGAGTGGGCTTTGGGGAAGGCATTTATTTCTCATCCATTAATATATTATTTCAGTCTTTATGATGACCTCTATATAAAAACTGTCCTTGTAATCTGGCTACCTTATTAACATGGCTTTCTAATTCTTGGATGAAATGTCTAAGCTTAAATGCATACCCTAGAAATGGGGTTAGTGAGTTTAAAGTATTGATTAAAAAGTAAGTGGCACAGGAAGCATGATTTATTTTATTCACTTATCCAACAAATGTTTATTTACCTCTCAGACACTGACCTAAACATTAAGAATATAGCCGTGAACCAAAATCTCTCTCTTGATGGACTTTACAGTTGGTGGGGTACAAAAATAAGTAAGCAAATATAGGCAGATTTTAAGGGGTTTGCTATTTTTATACACAATTGTCAGGAAGCACTTTTTAAAGAAGGTGACATCTAGGAAGAAGCTGAAATAAAGTTAGGATGTGATGCTGGAAAAGGGTAGCTGGAGGGTGTAAGGTTTGAGGCAAAGAAGTAATGTGCTCTAATTTCTATTTTACTTTGCCATTCCACTAGTGCTATAAAGAATGGACCACAGTGGGTATAATATGAGAGAAGAGAGAGTTCAGAGGGCATTGCAGTAGCTGCAGTGAGAAATTATGTGGTGGTTATGTGAAAGTGGTTGATAGTTTTGAATTTGGATATATTTTGATAAAGCCAATTTACTTTCTAATGTATTGGATGTAGAGTGTGAAAGAAAGAGAGGGGTCATAGAAATCCAAGTTTTTTAGCCTAAGTGCCTAAGTGACCAGTGATACAACTTACTGAGCTTGAGAATACAGATGAGGAAAACTTGGGAGACGATGTAAAATTTCATTTTAGGACAAGTTAAATTTGAGATGTTTATTTGAAATCTGAGTGAAGCTATTCAGTAGGCAGTGGGATTTGTGAGTTTGCAATGCAGAGGGGAAGTTGAACTAAGCACATTTTTGAAGTAATTAGTATATACATGGAATTGAAAGCCACAGAACTAGTCAAGATCATATCTAGACAGTTGAGTCCCAGGACACTGTAATAATTCAATACTGGGTAGTGGAGGAAGATCCATATAGTAAACAGAAGGAGGAAAAGCCTAGTGAGTCTGGGACCCCAAGGGACAGGTGAAGAATATTTCAAAAGATGGCGAGATTGCCTGTGTCAAATCCTTTTGAGAAACTAAATTAGAAAAAGACTGATAAATAACTGTTGAATTTGGTAATGTGGACTTTGATAATGAGACTTGATGAATTAACAAAAGTGGTTACAGTGCAGAGGTAGAAATGAAAACATTCTCAGAGAGCATTCAAGAGAGAATTATAGGAGAGATATGTCAAAAAATAGATAAAAAATTTTTGAGACTTCCTTGAAAAGGATCATAGAAATGGAGCACTAACTGGATCATGATGTCAGGTAAAGAAAAACTTATTTTTTAATGTAGGAGATAGTATATCATGTTTGAATGCTGATGGGAATAATGTAGTTAAGAAGGGCTTGCCAGGCAAAGGGATAAGAGATTGATAAGGGTAATAAGCAATGAAAATATATAGGGCTGATAGATTAGAAATTTTTGTGGGTTTAAAAATTTATCATATTCCTGTTCCTGGAAGGAATGAGTTGGAAATATAAGAGACAAGAAAGTGGGATTCTTGAAGTCGAGATCTTCTTAATAGGGAGTAGAAGTATGAGGCTATTGTCTCCTTGTATGTTATACTTGACTGACTGGTCCCAAGAGGAGAATATTAGTTGTGTTTTCTGTTTTTACCATGAACACTCAAAACATAAATATCTGGAATAAAATCTAAATATAACTAATAATTTCCTTATTTAGATTTTACGATTTATATATTTATAGCATTCCGCAATAGAAATAAAAAAGGCAGAAAGTATAATTTCTGGAGTGAGGCTGTATATAGGCTCCAGGGAACAGGTTAATGGACCGACTTTAGGATTATAGACAATTTATTTACTCTATTGTCTAATGGATAATACATCCATTGAGGAGTATCTGAAGAGTATAGAGGGAAGTTGATAAACTTGGAAGAAGCATGAGGATATGGAAACTATGTCCTTACTGTAATTTTCTCAGTGAAATGAGAAGCAAGAGCTGGAAAGGAGAGTGAATTGAGTGGGGAAATGAAGGAAATTTGTAGGCATCCCTCAAGGCCTGTTTGAGGTTTATGGTCATAAATTTAAAGCCAGACCAGCCAGCACAGTTATGTGTAGTATACTATTACAATTTTCTGTTGAGATAAAAATTTTTATTGAATTCCCACTTTACCTTTTCTTGTTTATTGTGATCCAACATAATATCTTCAGGCAATGAGGAAAGGATTTTATTTACATGAAAATTTTATGATAAAATTAGGTAGTCCACACTCACTCTTATTACTGGCAGTAAATAGACTCTGTATTTAAACTAAATTTCTTAAATGACTTAAATTTCTTTGCTTCAATTGAAGAGTTTTTCAGATATTTTGCTTCTTCTAGAGATAAGCATGTTAACAAATTTTTATTTTATATTAAAATGTCAGTTAAAAAACATAAGAACATAAAAATCATCACTGTTCCTATTAACCAGAGATAATCCCTAGTAATATTTTAGTATATTTCTTTCTAGGATTATCTAAGTAAATAGATTTATTTCTCACCTATTGAGGGCCTTACTTTAAAATGTTTTGTTATCCAGTTTTTTTCATGTAATTATGTATATCCTAAATGTCTTTCAATGTCATTCTTCTAGCATGTCTTTTCAATGAATTTATTTATGTGATAGTACCAATTATATTGTACACGGTTTCTTCATAGAACTGACAAATTAATTCTAATTAATTCTAAGGTTCAAATGGAAGAGGCATAGTATAATAACATCGAAGAGCATTTTGAAAAAAAGGAAAAAAACAACAAAATAGTGCATATTCTTAAATCTAACAATTCTAAGATATATGTCTTATAGTAATATTAGTACTTCTTCGAAATGATGTTTGTATAGGGAAACTTACTGAAGCATTCCTTCTAATAATTCAAATTTAGAAATCACTCAAATGTTTTTCAATAAGTGAACAGGTAAATAAATGATGATATATTCAATTGAAAAGACAGGGTTTCCAAGACATATTTTTCAGTGAGAAACATGCATCTAATAATAGGAATGATTTTTTATATGAAAATGAAATAAATGAAGAACAAACTTTGTATATTTAAATACCTATAAAAGAAAGTCTACAAGACTATATGCCTTGAGGTGTAAAGTTGGGTTGTTTATTTGAGACCTTTATTTTCTTAATGTAAGAGTTTATCACTATAAACTTTCCACTTAGAACTCCTTTGTTTCATCCTGTAAGTTTTGGTATGTTTTGTTTCTACTTCTGTTTGTCTCAAGATTTCTTATTAATTTTTGTTTTGATTTCTTCTTTAACTCTGTGGTTATTCAGTAACATGTCATTTAATCTCCATATATTTATGAATTTTCTGTTTTTCCTCCTGTTCTAGTTTCGTACCATTGTGGTCAGAAAAAATACTTGGTATGATTTAAATCTTTTTACATTTGCTAAGGTTTGTCTTATGACCTAACATATCCTGGAGGATGTTTCATGTGGGCTTGAGAAAAATGTGTATTCTGATGCTTTGGGATGGAATGTTTTGTATTTCTTTATTAGGTCTATTTGGTCTAAGGTACACTTCAAGTCTAGTGTTCCTGTATTGATTTTCTGGCTGGATGATTTATGCATTTTTTAAAGTGGGGATATTAAATCTCCCTACTGTTGCTGTATTGTTGTCTGTTTTCTCTTTAGATCTTCAGTATTTGTTTAACATATTTTGGTACTGCAATATTGGGTGTGTGTATATTTACAGTTGTTATGTCTTCTTGATGAATTGACTTAATTATTATTATGTAATGACCTTCTTTATCTCTTGTTACCATTTTTGACTTCTGTTTTGTCTGATATAAGTACAGCTACCTCTGTTTTCTTTTAGTTTCCATTTATACAGAATATCATTTTCTATCCCTTCACTTTCAGTCTGTGTGTGTCCTTAAAGCTAAAGTGAGGCTCTTATAGACAGCATATAACTGGGTATTGTTTTTTAATCCACTCAGGCATTCTATGCCTTTAATTGGAGATTTATTCCATTTACATTTAAAGTAATTATTAGGTAAGTACTTACTACTAATAATACCATCTTACTAATTGTTTTCTCTCTGTTTTGTAGTCCCATTGTCCCTTTTTCCCTCTTTTGCTGTCTTTCTATGTGAATTGATGATTTTCCATGGTATTCTCTGATTCCTTTCTCATTCTCTTTTCTGTATCTATATAGGTTTTTGCTTTGTGGTTACCATGACTCTTACATAAAACATCTCATATATAACAATATTTTAAACTGATAACAAATAGCTGGAGTGGATCAAAAGTCTGGGTGTACAGTGTTAGCCTGGTGCAGGGTCCAGCTGGGAACCTGGGTTAATAGGGACTGATTTTGAGCCTGATGCCACAGGAACCATGCAGGGCTGCTGGAACTGACTGGTGAATGGGTAGATTGGAAGCCAGAATTTGCTGGAGTTCACTGGGAGCCTGGTATCACATAAGTCTCCTGGGGCCACTGGAGTTGGTGGGTGGCTGGATGAGCCAAGGATCTGGGTTCACAGGAGTCTCCTGGGAGCTTCCTAGGGCCACTGAAGTTGGCCTAGATCTGGCATGCATGGGGGTAGGGTTACATTGTGAATTTGGGTGCTCACTTCATTCTTATTCTCCCATGGGGAGAATGCATCTCTGCTCTAGTCTTGGTGGAGAGGTGATGGGGTTAATGTGAATATCTTTCTCCCCTCTTCAATCTGTCTTTTTTTATTTCTGTTCTTCACTTAGGACTATGATCTTTAACAGGAATCTTTAGCTCTTGTGATGATATTTTCATGTACTTATAGTTGTTCAAATAGATGAGTTTGGGAGGGAATGGGCATTAGAAAGTCATACTACCATTTGCATGTGTTACCCTCTCTTAAAAGCCCAATTTAAAAGTGGACAGAAGGCATGAAAATGCACTGCAGTGTGTGTACAGTGAATAGGGTTTTCTTAATAGGATTCAGGAGCTCATCTGGTTTTGCAGGAGCTAGCTGCCTGAGAGAGGGTAATCCTCTTCTTCTGGCTGGAAGGACTGGACCCAAACAGCTTTCTATAGTTTCAATAGCTCTCTATACCTGAAAGTGAATCTTTCTCTTTTTAAAATTAGTACTCCCAGAGAAGAGGAGGAACTTCATAATGCTTTTATCGATGCAGACTTGGGTCATGTATAAACAGTAGCAAAGGGAAAAAGCAGCTCATTCTCACCTCTCCTTTATATATATATATACATAGATATATATACATAGATATAGATATAGATAATTGTATCAAGAGATAAAAGCTTAATTTGACATGAAACAATCCCCCACAACCCCTCCCTGCCCTGCAAACCCCAGTGATTAATTAGTGTTAATGTCGATGCAGTCAAGGTTCTGACATTAGGTTATGTGTCTGTTTTATTTTTCAGTGTACCAAGAGTTTTTGTTTTTACTTATGTTTTCATTAGAATTAACTTTATCTTTTGTTTGTTTTAATAAATTTTAAGCATGAAATTGGAGGGTGAAAGCTGCATGACCTATTAGCAAGAGTCTGCTTTTTTTCTTTTATTCTTATTTGAAGTATAGAAAACGGATTTCTTAGTGCAGGCAAGATGCATTTCTCCATTTACGGGAATGACGAAAGACAGCAACTTAGCTTAACTGCAGTAGGGATATTCTGACTGGGCATTATAGACTGTCTTAGTGGTCTTAGATATAAAAATTGAAATAGGCTACTGAAAGTGAATGACATAGTTCCATCTTCAGAAATCTTTGAGAAGGGAAAAGAAGATAATGTGATATAATACCATGTCAATGTCAGGGAAGGTAAATTCCATGAAAAATCAAGGCAAGAAAAGGAGGAGAGAGAAAACTTTTTCTTAGATCTTTGAGAGAGAAAACTTTTTCTTAGACCTAAATTGACTTGTTTCAGGTCTTTCTAAAAAGGGTTATATCTCAGGTAGAATCAAGTCCAAGCCTCTTTTCCTGTTCCAAATGACTGGAGAGAAGTGTGGATAAAGAGGATAGGATGCTCCATATGGGCTCCAAACTGTAATTGCTTCCACCATCAAAAGAAAAGCTCCAAACCTCGGTGACATGAGCTAATGTTTAGTGTTTATTTGACTTGACTAACCCATCAGTATTCTTCTTTGGGTCCCTAGAGTGAATGAAGGAGAGACATCAAATTTTCATCCCGCTCTACCTGTAGATTTTTAGCAGTGCCTTCTGTTTCATATTCATAAATGGCTTGAAATAGTGTTATGAGAATTTTTTTTTTAACTTAAAGCTCTGTAGAATTGATTCAGGAGTCTCAGTAAGGATGGGAGTGGTAGAAGTGGGGCTCCTAGCTTCCTATTCCTCTTTCTTTAAAAACAAAAAACAAAGAACAGCTTTATTGATATAGTTTACATACTGTACAAGTCACCCATTTAAACCATAAAATGCCATGGTTTTTAGTATATTTACAAATGTTTGCAATCATTACCATAGTCAAATTTAGACAATTTGTATCATCTTAAATATTTGGTGATGGAAGGAAATCTAACTCTGGGTGGTACACACAGTGCAATATATATATGACATACTGTTGAATTGTACATTTGAAACTTTTTGAATTTTATTGATCAATGTCACCCCAATAATTTTTAATTGAAACCCTGTGTCCTATAGCTATGACTTCTAATATCTCATCTGCCACCCCCTCTCTAGGCAATTGCTAATCTGCTTTGTGTCTCTATAGATTTTAATTTTGTAGAAATTTCGTATGAATGGAATCACATAATATATGTGGCCTTTTGTGACTGACTTATTTCACTTAGCATAATGTTTTCACACATTGTAACATGTACCTGTACTTCATTCTTTTTTATGGCTAAAATTATTTAAGTGTCTTTTTAAGAACATGTCATTACAGGCAAATTTTTATTTTAAGTGAAATAAATTATAATAAATATAAATAAACATATTTGTTCTATACTAAAAGTAACAATTTGAATACTAGTGATGTGAAAGTCTCTAATTCTACTACAAATATATATTCTTGGAGCCAATAATTCATCTTTTCTGTAACTAGAGATCTCCCTGAATATTCCTGGTGAAGCAGTGATCCTAACTCCCTTTGCTCTAAAGAGGAGTTGAGTTAGTATGTGACCACCTTCGATCATCTTCATATTAAAGATGGCTATGCCCAATCAAGTCTCCTTCCTTAACAAAATTTAGTATCCAGAACCTTCCCTGATATGCTAAATCTCTTAAAAACCTCCAGGTGAGATAGCAAAGTGATCAAGTCTGTCTTCTTTCTATAGTTCACTGACTTGGTTTTGAATTCTGTTTCCATTATATTCTACCTTTGAGATCTGGCGCAAATATCTATTCTAAGCTTCAGTTTCTTCATTTGTGAAATAAAATAAGAATTATATCTGCATCATAGGGCTTTTTAGGAGACAATTTAATGAGAAGATGTACATGAATTTCAGGTACAGTTTCTGGTGTACTGAATGCTAGTAAACATTTAATATATGAGTTGCCATTATTCAGATTATTATTATTATCTTTTTTATTATGCACACTTGAATTCCAATGTGTAGCACAGTGCTTATTACATATTAATTGGCCTTAAATATTTGTTTAATGAAGGATAAGTTAAGGAGTTTCTCAAGACAGGGAACCCTATATTATATTTTTCACCTTGTTCACTCTAGACTTCACAACAGAGTTATCCATTTTGTGTGAGTCATTGGGAAAATCACTGAGGGAAGTTCTTCTCAATGACAAAAGTTACTACTAATGGGGAAATGTGTTAGCTTCTCTCTGAACCTCTCAATGTCATCTCAGGTGAGAGAGCAGATATCATGATATTTCATTTTTATGTTGATAAACAGTGATGATGTCACATCCCTTGCCTTTTCTCCCATGGTGAGGTGACAATATCAGAATCCGTGGAAGCATTTTCTCTAGAACCACCTGGCACTGGTTTTTTTTTTTTTTTTTAAGCTGGCCTTCCTGAGGACTCAGCAAATTTACAAAGGAAAAAATACAATAAATCTATGGCCAAGAAATTGCTGAAATAAAGGCACATGTTCTTTTTATAACCACTGGTGGAATACAGAGCCAGCCCGACAAAATGCTGACCCCCTACCACTTGAAACTGTTAATTTCAAAGGAGTGGAGAGCCTCTAGTTCTAACTCTATTTTTTTTTCTTAAGTTCTTGTGAGCATGTGTTTATTTCATTTGATTTTCAAAGTTTTGGGGTGCCTTGGTTTCAGACAAGGTAAGCCCAGAGTTGTCTTTAGGAATAGTTAAAATTTATTGAAGTCTTGCTTTTTCTTTGCAATTTTTTTAAGATACATAATAAAACATAAAATATAACCATTTCAAAACATAGTAGGGAAAGGATGACACACTTCTGCTCTCTTCTGAATTCCTGAATCTAAGCAATTTGGGAGGTTACGTGGATATTTTTTAAGAAAGTGTATGAGTGAAATTTTGGAATTTTGTAAGGAGAATGAATGGAAAGAGAATGAAATTTAGGAGAGAAGGTCTCAGCTGATCACAGCTGTCTCCCACTCTGTCTCTCCAGGGCCTTTCTTCCTGTGGGCCACCAGCTCTCCTGGGACTGACTCTGTTTCCACTCTGCCTCTTCTTTGGACTCACTATAGCTCCTGGGTAGAATGGGGACAAATCCTTTTTATGTTCATTCAGCCAAGATAGACTGGTAGTTTTCCAAAAAGAACGTTTCAGGGAAAAGAAAAAAAGGGGAGCTGAAACAAAACTAAAGAAAACTAATCTCTATCTTGAAAAAATAAAGAAAATATAGAAAAAAGCAAAGGAAACAGAGGCCGTAGAGATAGACTCATTGTTCTCAGTGCAGTCATAGACTGGCTTGGTAACTATGCCCTAGCTGGGATTCCACCCTTAGTTTCTTCTGTTTGCCTGAAACATCTGCCCTTACTTCAAACCTGTGTTTGCCCTGGGTTATCTAAGGAACGGCTGCAAAATATTTGCCTAGTTCAGTTCCTTTCGAAGCAACATGACCTGAACAGTAAGTGTTATTCTTGGAGCCTCTATGCTATGTGATGCTTCTTAGCTGGTCTTGCTTAAATCCTGGATTCACTACATTCTAATCGTATAATCTTTCTAGAATACAATTTCATCAAGTAGAAAGGACTGGAATTCTAACAACTACCTTGGAGGGCTGTTGTAAATATTGTTGATATCATATTCATTGTTGTTAGCAGAGAGTCTGGCACCATGTAGAAGCTCAGGAAAATAGTAGATATTTTTATTATTACCATGGCTAATTGGAAACATTTATCTCTTCTTATGGCTGAGCTTTGACACCTATTAGAATGTTTTAAGTTTCTAGCTTCTAGTTCTGAAAGCATAAAGTAACTAACAAATTATCGTGAACCACTTCTGTATCATTTCTGTTTGTTGTATATTATTTCCAATTATAGTACTCCCTATTACTTGAGGTACTCCATGAGATAACATGTATAAAGTTCCTTCCACAGAGTGAAGCACGCAGTAGGCATATAATTATTTTCTTCTCTGATAGCAATGCTTAGTATTTCCTGTCATGGAGATGCTAGAGAAGCTTTTGCTTTTGTGAGGACTTGGCTGTTTATCAGAGCTGGAAAGGAAACAAAAGGCAAACATGTAAAGAGTCAAAGTATATGTAAATTTTGCTCTCTTTGTCTAGGTTTAATTGTCTAATAGTGAGTTGTTTAACCCACATTTAAATTTCACTTTTCTGTGTTCCATTGTCATTACCTTAAATACTGAGTAATGCAATAAGCTATGTGTCACACTATATTATCTTTAGTTGAGCATCAGCCAGGCTAGGCTTGAGCAGTAGTGGACAGGGCTAGAAGACAAAACCCAGGAGATTTGAGATTTCAAAAATGAAGCATGAGGTGAAGGCAAACACTAAATCTAAAACTATGTGACAGATTGAAGCCACTAATAAGCAGAGCAGGATATCATGATGGGGCAGGAGTCAAGAGAGCAGAAGCAGTTACCAGAGAAAAGAAGATATTCATAGAGAAACAGAGTGTTTTTAATATAGAATGAAAAGAATTTGAATCTAGGGCTCAGATCAACATTTAGTCTTCTCTATTTCCTGGGTATATGATTATAAACAAGTCACTTCACCCCTGCAAATTGCATTTTAGTCACCTGTAAAATGACAATAGTATTTATATTACCTACCTTCCAAGACTCTAGTGGTATAAATAGTAAAGTACTTGATAAACAATCAAATGTTATGTACATTATAAGATAAATGTAGCCTGTGGATTGGATGTCACATGTAGATGTATCTTGTTTGCTTAACATGTGAAATCCAACCCCTGGGCTACAGACAATATAGATTTCCTTGAAACATAAATACCTTGAGCCTCTGGGCTGGTGTTACTGTATAACAATAGGCTGGGCATTTGGGTTTGTAACCTGTAACAAGAGAGTCTTGTCTCCTCTCTGCTCAGGATCTAAACCTGACAGCCCGAGATATGATTAATCAGGGCTCAGGGCTCAGGAAGCATCTCTCCACACCTGGCAGAGCCTGATAAAATCTTTGCAATCAGATTAAGAGAGCAGTGATATGATGTCCTGTCAATGGGGGCATGGACATGTAACATCATTATGCAGAACAATTCATTATCGTAGTCGACCTTGCACTGGACTTTTGACTGCATATTGATGTTGCACACTCACCAAAGATGCCTGGATAAATGCTGTAGCTAAGGCATGAGAGCAGTTGGTAGCAGCTGGAAAGCTAGCTCTTTCCACCCCAAAATGAAGAGAAACACAGATCTGGGGACAGCATTCATTTTGCTATTTCTGAGTCCTTTTATCTTTGCTTAAACAAGGTACAGTGGCTTCTTTTCTTTTCTTTTTCCCGAATAAATTGTTTTGTTTCTCTTTCAATTATTCTTCTGCCCTGGAGATTTAAGTGATAACTGGGATGGGAAAATAATGGGGTTGGCAGTTTTTTGTTATTTTTTAAAGAAATCATTTCTCTCTTCTCCCAGGTTATACCTACCTCCTCCAGAACTCCCTTTTTCTCAAAACCAGTTCTCTCTACTCAACAAGTCTCTGATGTCATTTACAGATTATACCATGAGGGATCAATGGTACAATCTGTGAATGTACCATTGAACCTACATTAGGCCACTGCCCTTAAGCACCAGTATCTTTTCATGACTGTTTACTGAAATATACAGCAAGAATTTTAGAGTCATACAGAGTTTCAGTCACGTTCCACCTCTGCTATTTAATAAAGGAAGGGTGGGGCTTGCATAATTTGATCACCTCTTCTAAGCTTTAGTTTCTTCTCTTTAAATGGCAATTATATAGAGAGAGAACAATCAACTCTGTTTCAGCTGTCCCTTTACAGCATAAAATGTCATGGATTTCCATGTGCATGCTGAGACTGTGACCAGCCAGGTGTCTGGGTTTCAAGGTGCTTTACAGACCTGGTGACCTTAGACTTAGGAGGGAGAAGGAATAAACCACACTCTTCAAATCATATTTATCTAAGGATTCTTGAGTGCATAGCTTTCTTATAGGAAACAATTGCAATGGTAGGGGAGTAATACTAGTTTTAGTCACACAACAAAAGTTCACCCCAACTGAGGCAATATTTGTAAAACGTGTTCATTGTCTTCAAAGAAAAGATGTTTGTGTCACAGGTCAGCCTCTCCAGGAAGTATGCTCTGAGGTAGAAGTTTGTATATGGTAACTTCATTAGAAAATGTTCTTGAGAGCAATATACCTGGAACAGGAAGAAAGGAAGCAGGATTGGGCAGAAGGAAAACTGGGGCTATCGTGCAATCTCAATTTAATTTTTAGCCAATATCATGGATAAAAATAGCTGAGATAGCTGTTTGGATTTCCTTACACATATCGAGTGTGAGAGTCAGACCTATAAATCCCACACAGACCAATCTTGATTGGGCACCGAGTCTGAGAAGGGAGTTTAACCTTCGAAGAGGCAACGCTATGCAGGCCAAAACAATTTGGGGTGGGGGATACGAGGCAGAAAAGCTGGCTGAATGATAGATTTTATGCTTTTTCTTTGCACAGTTTCCCTTTCAAACCACTCAGATCTCTACAGGTAACAATCCTTCTTTTGCATAATGCTTTACATTCTTTAAAGCTAGTAAAGCAGATATTATCTCCATTTTAAAGAAAGAGAAGTAGAAATTTCCAGTCTTTCTAATTACTTCTTCCTTCCATAGCCTTCAACAAATTATAATTTCTGTAGGACTTAGCTTTCTTTTTTGGCAAAATGAGAGTGAAAATAACTACCTTGTGTTTCATCACAAGGATCTGTGATTGTGTGCCTTGCACAAATTTATGTGTTTAGGATCTGTGATTGTGTACCTTGCACAAATTTATGTGTTTGCTAAGTGGAGAAGCCAACCATACCATTGATGTCTTGTGGACTACCGCTCCACACTGCCTGATGGGGCTGAGGTCAGCAATGGGACCGTGCTCCAAGTATGCAGGCAACAGCATGTGAAAGAACTGAAATGCAATCTGAGGAAATTTCCCCGGTGTACAGGTGTCCTTGGAGTGTTTGGAACTTCATGAATAACAATGAGTAATGTTTCTGTGTTACTTGTGTCCTGAGATATTTTTTTTTTCCTTACAGATAAAATGACTAGTGCTCCTAAAGTGAAATCACACGGAGCAGACTTGGCCGGGTTCTGTGCAACACTCGTGCCTAGATTTTGTTAGCAAATTGTTGGCACAGGCATTTCTAGAGTATTTAAGCTATTCTGTAAATTTAGCTTACTCTATTAATGAAAGACAAAAGCCATGTCATCTAACTCAAGTGTTTTTCATTCTATTCTCTGGATATTCCAGTTATACTCATTTCAACTGAGAGAGTTTGCAGAACCACTCTATACCCATGAGTAGCTTTTTTTTTTTTTCTTATCCATGGGAGTGACGTTTAGCCTACCAATTTTTCTTGCAATTTCAGCCAGCATTTTAGTGCCCAAACAGATTTCCTGAAAATGAGAGCCTGGACATTCAGCCTCTTCAGCATTCAGCAATACAGGTACGAGATGAGTGAGAAAAAAAGTTAAGACACATGGAAAAGGGTTCTGATCAAAGGAAACCAGGGAAGCAGAAAATAAGGACATCTCCAGGTTTTTTTGGCTTCAGTTTCACATTCCTTACAAGCTGTTTATTACAACAATAGGAGGCTTCCTGATCTACTAAGTGTGACATTTCTAATACTATAGTTCTGATAACTTGGGAACCTTGACTGTGTTGTATATAAACTTTGGTTTTAGAGAAAGGAAGTACAAATACGAATTAAGATCATCGCTTAAAGGAAAGAATGCTTCTAGCTCCCTGACATGAAAGACATGCCATAAGGCAGGAGGGAAGAGGAAGTAGTTCTGTTCTGCCTTTGTTCTTGGCAACCATTCTGGGAAGCTGAGGCTGTGAATTACTCTCTTAGATTTGTTTGAACTTTTTTAGATGTATCCTGTTTCATGTTTATTCTTTGTCTCAGGTACTTCTTAAATTTTCACTTTTGACTTTTAAATCTCTTCGAGGAAATTTCTTAAAGCATGCTATTGGTTTAAATTGCATTAATACATCAATTATTCCTTCATAACCACAAGTATTACTAAATGATGCATTTCATATCATTGGAAGGAGCCAAAGTGTTCCAGTCACAATAAATAGTGACTTTCACTTTTGTTCCTCCTTATATGTTATAGTAAAGTGAGCTGAAGCGAAGTCATCAGAAAAATATGTAATGTGCCTCAGCCTCAAGTCACCTTTTGATGGGCATAGAAGCTTATCTGTCAAATTACAGCATTTAGAAATGAAATATAAGAATTGAAGTGAAATTATATGGACTGCCTGATTCATAGAAGTGCTATCATAGTGATAGTGGACATGAGCTAGCAGTAATAACTTCAGCTATAAAGTCGATGTCCATTTTTTAGAATGGAAAAGGAGACTTAGAGCTTCCTTAGTGTGGTGTGCATTAAAACAAATAGAACTAGACATATCAGTTTTATCTAAGACCATAAATAATGTCAATTATAAACTCTTTAAGAGGTCACCTCTCAAGGCTATCTTCATGTTCTTTCTGTCTTCAGAATTGTTTTAATTATTCCTTAGACATCAGGTGTGTCCCATCGTAAACAAACAGACAGACAAAACCAGTGAAAGGAACCGGTGATTATTCAAAGGGAAAAAGCCCTTTAGCCTCTCCCCTAGCTATTTAATCGTTGTCTTGTCTGTTCAGAGTGCAATACCTGAAAACAGTGTGCTCTAGTGTCAGATTTTAATAATAGCAGAACTGGGTATGGAGTACAGGGGAGCTCTGCACTATCTTTGCAATTTCACTATAATCTAAAAGCAGTCCAAAATGAAAAGTTTATTAAAAAAAAAAAAAAAAAAAAAAGAACAATTCTCTCTCTTTACTACCTCCATTTTCAGTTCCCACTCACTACTCAAACAGCTATAGCCCGATTCACTCAGAACTGAACAGAAATGACTGCAAAATTACCAATAATCTCCATGTTGAGAAATCCAGTGATCTCTGATAGTTCTGTCTGCTTTAACCTCTCAGTCATATCGAACACTTCTGCTTACTCTTTTTCGAACATTAACAATGGAAGAGACGTCTGTTCTTTATTTGAAACAGAAAGCTGAATGTGTTGTGTGCTAAGTAAGGGAGAACTATATTTGAAAAACACAGTCTTTTTAACATCAGTGTTCTGGGGAGGTTTGGAGTGCAAAGACAGACAGATGTTCAGAAGGGAATATTTAGAAATAGGTTAAATTCAGTTTTTGAAGGTTGGTTATTGGCATGAGGCTGTTGCTGAGTAGCTGACTTTTAAATGGAAGGTTACCAGAGCTGGTTTAGCCATGCAAGTCTTCACCGACCAACTGAATGGATTTAAAACCAGCTCTGGAGATTATCTTTCCTATCTTGGACTGTTGCCAAAGGACAGTCTTTTTTCTTGAATTATTGGAGTGAATCAACTTTTTAATTTTTCCCTTGGCCTCTGTTCCTCTCCTAACTTTCCTCCTATGTCATTAATATCCCCTTTCAAGTTTTACTTGCCTTTTAAAAATGTTAGACATTTAAATTAGAGTTTCTAAATTCCATATACTTTATGTGTATGCAATTTCATCCAACCCTTGGACCTCTTCTCTCCTCATCAATCGTTTGATGATTTCATTTTGATGATTTTATTGTAAAGTTATATGGCTTCACACACAATTTCCTTGCTTATATCACCCCAAAGTAGATTTCTAACTGAGACCTTACCTCTCTACCCCATATTTCTATATCTAACTGCTTAATGAATACCTTCACTTGATGTCTAATGCAGATTTTGAGCTCTGCATGGCCCGAATGAATCTTTCCCTCTAAAATTCACCTCCATCCATAGCCTTACTCATAGCAGTTAATGGCAGTTCAATCACTTTTAAAAATTATTTTATTGAGATATAATTGACATATAACATTGTGTAAGTT
Organism: Pteropus medius; assembly: GCF_902729225.1. Lineage (NCBI taxonomy): Eukaryota > Metazoa > Chordata > Mammalia > Chiroptera > Pteropodidae > Pteropus > Pteropus medius. The sequence continues at coordinate 28,865,302 of NW_024349802.1, read as the reverse complement.
TAAGGTTTTCAAGTTGCAAGATGATTATCACCGTAGCATTAACTAACACCTTTATCATGTCACATAATTATCATTACTTTTTTTGGTGAGAACACTTAAAAGTCTAGTCTCTTAACAATTTGAAGTTTATAATACAGTACTATTGTCTGTAATTACTATGCTGTGCATTAGGTCTCCAGGACTTCTTTACCTACTAGTTCCAAGTTTGTCCCCTTAAACAACATCTCTTCAATTTCCCCACCTCTTAACCTCTGATAATCACCATTCTACTCTCTGTTTTTAATGAGTTCAGCTTTTTTAGGATTCAAACACAACTGATATCATACAGTATTTGTCTACTCTGATTTATCTTACTCTTCAAGGTCCACCCATGTTGTTTCAAATGACAGGATTTCTTTCTCATGGCTGAAAAATATATTTTATATATAAATATGCATATATATACACATACATATACACACATATACACACAGACATATGTACATATAATATATGGTCACTTCTTTACCTATTCATCCGTTGATGGATGCTTATGTTGTTTCCTTATTTTGGTTATTGTGAATAATGTTGCAATATACATGGAAATGCAGATATACCTTCAATATCTTGCTTTTATTTTCTTTAGATATATACCCAGAAGTAGGATTTCTAAAAATATGTTAGTTCTATTTTTAATTTTTAAAAGACACTCCATACTCTTTTCCATAGTCTCTGAACCAAGTTACCTACCCACAGTGCACAAGAGTTCCCTTATCTTCACATTCTCTCAGATAACTATCTCTCGTTTCCTTGATAACAGCCATTCTAAGAGATATGAGGTTATACTTTATTGTGGATTTGATATGCATTAGTGATGCTAAATATCTTTTCATGTACCTGTTGGCCGTTTGAATGTCTTCTTTGGAAAGATGTCTATTTAGGTCCTCTGTTCACTTTTTAATCAGATTGTTTTGTTGTTGTGTTGTTGTTGTTGTCGAGTTGTTTGCATTCTTTAAATATTTTTAATACTCAGTGAGGAAAATATAGTCTCTTAAAAAATGTTGTTGAGAGAACTGCATTACCACAGACAGAAAAATAAAATTGGACCCCTATTTTACATTACTCACAAAAATTAACACAAAATGGATTAAAGACTTAAACATAAGACCTGATACCATAAAACTCCTTGGAAAAAATATAGAGAAGAAGCTCCTTGACATTGGTGTGAGCAATGATTTTTGGATATGACATCAAAAACACAAGGAACAAAAGCAAAAATTGACAGGTGGAACTACATCCAACTAAAAAGCTTCTGCACAGAAAAAGACACACCCCCCAAATGCAAAGGCAACCTATGGAATGGGAGAAAATATTTGCAAACCATTTATTAGATAAGGGGTTAATATCCAAAATATATAAAAATCACATTAAATTAAAGGACAAGTAGAAAAACTAAATGAACGTTTTTTTTTTTTTTTTTCCCTGAAGAGGACATCCAAATGGCCTACAGGTACATGAAAAGATGCTTGGCCATGGGATAATGCAGCCTGATACAGTGTTGCTTTGTGAGGAGGGTGATGTGTGTGGCAGTTTTCAATACATATTTGTAAAATTAATAAATGAATGACTTCATTTACCATCTACACATGGAGAGTTCTCTCTTTCTCTCTCTCCTTCCCTTTGCCCCGCCCCTCCCTCTATAACTATTTCTTTCTCTCATCCCACCTAGACAGTTCAGATCTGTGTATATTTCTTCCTTCTTAACTATATCACTGGAGTGTCCTACTGGAATTTCAGACTCAATTTATTCAAAGTTTAATTCATTACTTTTCTGTTAAAGGCACACCTCCTACAGTGTGCTCTATCCTACTGAGCGACCAACCATATTGTATTCCTGACTGTGTGAGCTAGAAACTTGAGAGTTATCTATGCAACTCCTTTCTCCATGATCTATCACATCTAAAATCCTGTCACTTCTGAGTAAGTGGAATCTTTTCACTTTCCTCCACCTACGCCATCAACAACTGTGCCCACACTTCTATCATTTCTCAGCTGGCTAGATCAGTCCTTAACTGATCTTTTTATTTTATCATCTCTGTTCTCTTTTATTTATTCTCCATCCTGCACTCAAGCTAAAACACAAAAATATAATTATGTCACCTTGTGAATACACACATACCATTATCACCATGCTAAAACATTTAATTAGGTTTGATTGCCTTTAGAATAAATACTAAATCATCAATATGGCCTTCAACACCAGGCACGGTTTGGCCCTTGTCTACTTCATCAAATTTACCTAGTGCTAACCTCCCCCTATCTCTTCTAATTCTAGCCATAGAAGTCAATTATGTTCCTTAAAAACTTTATGACTTTTCTGGCTTGAGGCTTTCACACATGCTTTTCCTCTGTCTGAAATGTTCTCCCTTTCTGCTTTTTCTTATTCAGTACCTGCTTCAGAGCTCAGCTCAAAAACAGATCTCTCTAGAGAACTTTTTATGACTCTCCAAACCTGGTCAGTTTCACTAGATAGGTGCTCATAAAATCATACATTTCTCTACACTGTCCTTTCAAAAAGTAATTTAAATAATTAGGCGATTGCTTTTTGAATGTTTATCTCACTATTGAAATATCAAGTATATGAGAGAAGAGACTGTTTATTCTTTTCATTGCTGTTTCTCAAGTGTTTAAACAGTTCGTCTTAGTCTATTTGGGCTGCTGTAACAAAATACCACAGACAGAAATTTATGCACAACAGAAATTTATTTATCACAGTTTCCAAGGCTGGAAGTCCAAGATCAGAGTGCCAGCATGGTTGTGGGAGGCTTTCAGCTGGTGGACTACCAACTTCTAATTCATAAATGGAAGGGGCTACTGAGCTCTCTAGATTCTCTTTTATAAGAGTAATAATCCCATTAACAAGGGCTCCACTCTCATGACCTAACCACCTCCCAAAGGTCCCATCTCCTAACAAAATCACATTGGGCATTAGGATTACAGCATGTGAATTTCGATGGAACACAAACGTTGAGAACTTAGCACGATTTTTTTGTACATTTTATCCACTCACTAATATTTATGAATGAATGAATGAATGAGTGGATGAATGAGTGAGTGAAGATTAAATTCTGTTTGACACCTCCCTGATCTCATGCTTTCTCTCTCTTCTTTCTCCTTATGATATATTGCTGAAAGTCCTCCAAACTGCATGGTAGTTATATTTTGAGCATCATATCTATGATGCAGCCTTATTTCAATAGTGTTAAAGAATTACTTTCCTTCCTTTAATAATCATAGCTGCAAGTTAATTAGTACTTAATTTTCAAATGTTCATATGTATAATATGTATAACACAATAAACCTCTGCATGCTTTCATCTCCAAAATACTAGGAAACTAGAAGCCTGGGAGAACCTCTTACCTAAGAGACTTTAGGTGAAAGAGTCATATGGTCAAATTAGTCAAATTAGGATGATTATAAAATGTTTTAATAGCAGACACCAAGTGCTGATTGGTGTAGTTATCAGAATTATGAGCATAAATAAAAGCAAATGTTAGTAAGGTGAATTATACAACAGAAAATTTCTACTCAGGGAGAAAACACTAGACAAATTGATTAAATTCTCTTGGGCAGAGCTTGAGACTATCTTTTAAAAGCTTCCATCACTAGTACACTTGTCTCACCAGCCATAATAAGATAAATACCTTATTTCTGGTTATTCCTACCCACCCCCCATGTTGTATTCTTAATAGAAATGTGCATATTTGATTATATAAAATTTCCAAAAAGATTGCGGAAATATTTTTTAAGAAACGGAATATTGCACTTGTCACCAAAATGCAAGAATACCAGTAGCAGGATGAAGATGACAGAGAATCAAAATGATGAAGGATGAAACAATAAAACACATTTTTAAAAGTGTAACTATGTGCAAAAGTGGTCCAGAGCTGGATTCGATTTTTCATCGTGTTGGGACCAAGGTATGGCTCCTGCTATTCCATCTCCAGGATGCTGCTGCAATCCAGTCCTCCTGACAACCCGTAATACAGCCTGTGAAAGGGGCACAAGGGGAAGGGGAGATCATGCCCCAGAAAGTGCCCACATCACTTTTGTTCACATCCCATTGGTCAGAACTTAGTGGTATACATAGCTGGCTCCAAGAGAAGTTAAGAAATTCACTTATCATGAACGTGCCTGCTTAAAATTGGGAATACTAATACTACAAGAAACAGGGAGGCACATATTTCATGTGAAAACAAACCATGTCTATTATAGAAAATGAGTCTGATCTCATCCATTTTTTTACAAACTTCTCACTCAATTTTTTTTTTCCTGGAGTTAGTTTTAAGGGAAAATACTTTTTTGGAATACTTTCTGCTTTTAGTTAAAGAAACCAATAGTAAGTAAAAATATTGATATCTAAGGTCAACATGAGAATAAGAGGAAATTCTTAAATGAAAAAAAAAATACCAAGAAATGAGTAACACAAGTCAACTGAGTTATTGTTTTTTGATGCAAACAAAAATATGTGAACATAGACTACGTGTGCTGGAGGCTCCATATCCTTTTTATTTTCTCTACACATCCTGAGTGGCTTGTGTTTTCCCTAGTTAAGTCTGGCTCTGATTTGTGGCATCTACTGAATTAGGGAGAGAACCATCTTCTATCCAACTAAGGCACCTCATTTATACATTGCTAACACTCAGATGCAGAGCACAGTCAATCTTTTTTGATTTCTCCAAAGACATCTCTCACACAAAGCATGAATGTATATAGTTAAATTTACTGAAGAATTTTTTTGTAGTGCTATGAGTATGTTCATGTTATTCAATCCTACTGAAGATAACGAAGTGTTTATTATTATTAGTTTAGTTGTTTCTTAAAGTATCTCTTTAAAATTTCTGCCACCTTAGTCTCAAGCCTCTTGTCTCCTTTTTCTCTCCCTTCTTTTCTTTGCTCTGTATCCCTCTTCTAAATTCCTATTTCTTTCCTGTCTAGAGCAATTTAGCTTTCTTTTGTTTCTTATTTTTCTCTCAGCTCTAAAGTATTCTTTTAAGCATAGATGGTTATTAACTAATTTTGAAGAACAAGTGTTAAATATTGGTGTGCTTTTTGTCTTAGAATATGTGTTCTAATTCTATGAATTTCCTGGATCTGAACTATTCAGTAGAAATATAATGAGAGACACATATTTAACATTGTCTAGTATCCATGTTAACAAAATAAAAATAAATGTGTAATTAATATTATGGTTTATTTTATTTAACCAAAGTAATCTAAACTATTATAATTTTAATATGTAATCAATTTAAAATGATTGGGACATTTAATCTCTTTTATACTAAATCTTTAAAGTGTAGTGTGTATTTTAAATCTCCAGCACATCTCAAAATAGATTCTAAATTTTCATTAGATATGCTTGATCTCTATTTAGATTTTATAACATTTGTAGTTTAAAAATTAAATTTACTTATTCAAGTCATTCGCAACATAAATAAAAGTTTTCTAATAATTAAATTGAATACCAAAAAAAAATGGTTTACTTTTAATATCACATCTGGATTGATAAAACTTGTTTATCTTGTATAGAAAAGTTGATTTGATTTTGAAACAAAAGCATATCAGTTTTAAAACTATATCTGCCCAAGTTAAGTAAATCCATAACTCTTGTGTCAATTTGGGATTATTAACATTGAATTCAAAGTGGCACTCCATAAATTGAAGAGCAATTCTAAATCTGACAATATGATCCAAGCCTTTTAATTTTTTTCTTGTAGTTTTTCAGCTAACCTATGTAGCACAGTCTATTCTGCATATTGATTATGTTAGAAAATTTTCTAAAATCAATATTATTGATTTATATCTTTTAAAGTCTTATTTTAAAAATTAATTCTAGTACCTCTAAACTCTTCCTTTTATTGAAGCTTTTAATTTAGTTTGTTCATATGTAGTGCAAAACAAAAAACCCTAATTTATATTACCATTTTATCTTTGATTATTAAATATTTGGCCAGCAATTATTTTGTTTTGAGAAAACTTTAAATTTCAGTTAACAGTACAGTAAATCTTTTTAAAACTCTTCTGTGGCTTAACCAATCAGCACTGGCAAAGAACTCCACGTCATTAAATATACTGTCTTCTAGTTCTTTCAAAAGTTCCAAAAAATGACTATCATTCATGTATTTGTAACACTTTTCATATTCTACTTCAAAAACCCAAGTGTAAATATTTTAACATGTATAATACAGTGGAATGAAGCAATAGGGAAATATCAATTTCTTGTTTTAAAATCTCAATAAATCTGAATTCTTTATCTAATGCAGAGCACCGTTCATAATAATTAAAAAAATGTTTTTTTTTTTTCATATCTAGCTGAAATCCTCTTTGGAAGATATCAAGTATTCAAAACTATGTATGCCCTGAGGTTGATACTGTAGACTGCAAATTGACAACATTGTCTCATAAATTTGAACATGCCTAAATAAATAATTTATTTTAACATCTCTTGATCTAAAATTTGCATTTTTCATGTGTGCAAGGATCCAAGCTGTTTTATAGCTGGCCAATGTCATCTTAATCCTGTTAAAAATAATTTATACATTTTTTGACATTTAATTTTTATTTTAGATGATTAATTTCTTTAATATTTTTTGGCTTTTGAGATAAAATTTCTTATCAAATTTATCATGTCGAATTAACATTGTTATTTGTATTATCCCTAAAATTGTTTTTGTGAATCATGCAACTTTCTCATTTTACTTTGCTACAGCTAATTTTAACTTCCACATTGACTTTTTAATTTAAATAATTTATATATATTATCATTAAAATAATAATAAATAATTCCATTCAATTGCCAATTACGATTCCCATGGGTACCACTATAACTCTAACTAACCTACATAAAATATTCAAATACATTAAAATACTACCTTAATGCAATTAAAATCATTCAAACCGACTCAATCGATAGATACCAACTGAATTGATGATGGGTTTATGTGTAAAACTAGAAATGACTAATATTTCCATCATATGCACTATAATATAACAATAATATTGTACACGATCCAATAGTTAAAGTGAGATGCAGCTCTACCAAAATAATAAAATTGCGTAACACAAAAAATATCTTACACTGCTGAATTTTTAAATATAAATAAATTAAAATTAAGTTAAAACTTAAATTCCTCAGTTTTACTAGCCACATTCAGATGTTCAGTAGTCATATATAGCTAATGGCTGCTGTATTGAACAGGACGGTTCTAGGTGATACACTGACATTAGGTGATATGTAAATATTTAACATCTTGTAATTTTGTACATTTCTTAATTGCAGTAACTTTTAAAGAACATATTTCTATGGATTATATGCTTTGTCATTAATTGTGCCTTCTGTGTATTCTTCCTGCATAGCACATTGCTTTGGCTTTGATAAATATTACGTGAATGAATAAATAAACCTATACTTTTCCATTTTTTTTCCAATGACAAATTTTGTCAATATATTTAGAGCAATCTTTTTGAAGAAAGAGAAACCCATTTAATTCTTTATTATTTGTCATTTATCAGTATGTTTCAGAAAATTTTACTTGATTTTTTCTTAAAACCTCTAATTCCAAAAATTTCAAGTACAAGAGTACAGAGAAAAGTATCAAAATCTTCCCCAAATCACCAGATTTAACAATTATCAACATAAAGCCACTTTATATTATTTAAACCCCTGCTGCTCCGCCAACCCTACAATCACCACTGTGGGGTACCTTACCAGGAATCACAAACACATTCAAGTTTTATTCAGAAATACTTTGGTATGTTACTCTAAAAGATAGACTCTGTTGAAAGCATAAACACAGTGCCAATTTTACATATAAAATATAACATCATAAAATACTTGTTATGTTCAAATTTCCAAAATTGTCTCATATGGGAGTCTTAAAGCTGGTTTGATCAAACCTGAATCTAAACAAATCCCATACATGTCAGTTAATCCTCTTTTCATCTGTTTCTTCTACATCTATTTTATTGATATTTGTTGAAGAAACAGGATCTATTTTTTTGCAGAATCATCCACATTATTTTGCTGAGGACATTTTCATGATGTCATTCAACATGTCCGTCTATCTCCAGCATCTTCTGCAAATTGGTGGTCAAATCTAGAGATTAGATCAGCTTTTTGGCTTCTCTGCCACAATCAGTTTTCATTTCAATTCTCTTCAGTCATCTCAATCATTATTACTCATTTAATGCTTTCAAGCCACCCAACTATTGGTGCTATCATTCTCCTATTTCTTCCCAGTCTCAATGCGTTTGTGCTTTTAAAAATATTAATTCAAGAAGGCGTAGAAATAAATGCTCGTATCCAATTACAATGTTTCCCTTTTTCAGTACAACATGATCTGCATTTGGGCTTTCTCTTTATCATAGATACTCTCTCTAAAGTTATCAATTACTTCCACTTTGGCAATACCAATGACTTTTTTATTACCACAATATTTTATAAAAGACTTTTATTCCTTAGTATTGTCAAGATCAATTTCTTCTGGTTCTATTTCTGAACTTTTACTTTAATTCTTTTAATTATTTCCTCTTCTATTTATCTCTTAAGAAGCTTCTACTTTCTTGACTAGCCTTTTTTTTTTTTCTTGATTAGGATACTTTTATTTTTATTTTTTTTATTAAGTTTATTGGAGTAACATTGGTTAACACAATTACATAATTTTCAGATGTACATTATAATTTGACATCTGTATATTTTATTGTGTGTTTACCACTCAAAGTCCAGTTTCCCTCAGCTATCATATATTTGATCTCCTTTACCCACTTCACCCTCACCCTATCCTCCTATATTTGGCCCCCTTTACCTTGTCTACCTACCCGCTCCTCCCCGACTCCCTACCCTCTGGTAACCACTAGTCTATAGTCCATGTGAATGAGTCTGTTTGTCCTGTTCATTTGTTGCTTTTAGGTTTATATCTCACATATAAGTGATATCATGTGATCTCCAACTTTTTCTGTCTGGCATGATTACCTCAAGGTCCATTCATGTTGTCATAAATGACAGTGTTTCACCTCTTCTTATGGCTGAATAATATTCCATTGTATATATGTACCAAAGCTTCATTAGCCGATCATCTATCGTAGGACACTTCGGTTGCTTCCATGTCCTGGCCACTGTGAATAATGCTGCTATGAACATTAGTGTGAAAATATCTTTTTGGATATGGGTTTTCAAGTCTTTGGGATAAATACCCAGTAGAGGGATTGCTGGGTCATATGGTAGATCAATTCTTAGTTTTTTGAGGAACCTCCATACTGTTTTCTATAGTGGCTGTACCAATTTGCAGTCCCACCAGCAGTTTATGAGGGTTCCTTTTTCTCTACATCCTCTCCAGCATTTGTTACTACTTGTCCTGTTGATAATAGCCATTCTAACAGGTGTGAGATGGTATCTCATTGTGGTTTTGATTTGCATTTCCCTAATAGCTAGCGATGTTGAGCATTTTTTCATATATTTGTTGGCCATTTATATCTCCTCTAGGGAAAAGTGTCTGTTCAGGTCCTCTGTCCATTTTTTGATTGGATCATTTGTATTTTGGTTGTTATTGAGTCATATGAGTTCTTTGTATATTTTAGATTGTAGGCCCTTATTGGAGGCATTGCTTGTAAACATATTTTCCCATTTAGATGGTTGTCTCTTTACCTTTGTTGACAATTTCTTTTGCTGAGCAGAAGCTTTTCAGTTTGATATAGTCCATTTATTTATTTTAGCTTTTACTTCCCTTGCTTTTGAGGTCAAATTCATAAAATCCTCTTCAAATCCAAGGTCCTTGAGTTTAGTTCCTATGTTCTCTTCTATGCATTTTATTGTTTCAGGTCCTTAATCCATTCTGAGTTAATTTTGGTGTGTGGTGATAGACAAAAGTCTAGTTTCATTGTTTTGCAGGTGGCTTTCCAGTTTTCCCAGCACCATTTATTGAAGAGGCTTTTCTTCCTCCACTGTATGTTTTGGCTTTTTTTGTCAAAAATTATTTGCCCATATAAATACGGATTTACTTCTGGACTCTCGATTCTGTGTCATTGGTCTGTGTGTCTGTTTTTCTGCCAATACCATGCCGTTTTGATTACTGTTGCTTTGCAGTAAAATTTGAAGTCGAGCAGAGTGATGCCTCCAGTTTCATTCTTTTTTTTTCTCAGGATGGCTTTGTCAATTCGGGATCTTTTGTGCTTCCGTATAAATCTGATGATTTTTTGTTCTATTTCTTTTTTGAAAAGCTGATGGGATTTTGAGGGGGATTGCATTAAATCTGCATAATGCTTTAGGTAATATGGTCATTTTAACTATGTTGATTCTTCCAATCGAAGAACATGGAATATCTTTTCACTTCTTTGTATCTTCTTTGATTTCTTTTAATAAGGTCTTGTACTTTTCATTATATAGGTCCTTCACATGTTACGTTAGATTTATTCCTAGGTATTTTATTCTTTTTGTTGCAATTGCAAAAGGAATTATTTTTTCTACTTCTTTTTCTGATGCTTCGTTATTAGAGTATAGGAACACTATGGATTTTTGAACATTGATTTTGTATCCAGAAACTTTACTATATTTGCTTATTGTTTCTAGTAGTGTTCTTATAGAGTCTTTAGGGTTTTCTATATAGAGAATCATATTATCCACAAATAGTGACAGTTTGACTTCTTCGTTTCCTAGTTGGTTGCCTTTTATATCTTTCTCTTGTCTGATTGCACTTGCTAGGACCTCAATGTTATATTGAATAGCACTGGCAATAGTGGACAACCTTGACTTGACTTGTTCCTGATCTTAGAGGGAAGGTTTTTAGTTTTTCACCATTAAGTAAAATGTCGGCTGAGGGTTTGTCATAGATGGCCTTTATTATGTTAAGATAATTTCCTTCTATACCGATTTTGCGAAGTGTTTTGATCATAAATGGATGTTGTACCTTGTCAAAGGCTTTTTCTGCATCTATTGATATGATCATGTGATTCTTATTTTTTAATTTGCTTATGTGGTGTATCACATTAATCAATTTCCATATGTTGAACCATCCCTGTGCCCCTGGGATGAAGCCCACTTGATCATGGAGTATAATCTTTTTAATGTATTGCTGTGTTCGGTAGGCTTTATTTTATTTAGGATTTTTGCATCCGTGTTCATGAGAGATATTGGTCTGTAGTTTTCTTTTTTTGTATTATCTTTACCTGGTTTTGGTATCAGGGTGATATTGGCCTCATAAAATGAGTTGGGAAGTATTGCTTCCTTTTTGATTTTTTGGAAGAGTTTGAGGAGAAGAGATAATCTTTGAATGTTTGGTAGAATTCACTGGTGAAGCCTATTGGTCCTGGACTTTTACTTTTTGGTGGGTTATTAATGATAGTTTCAATTTCCATACTGCTGATCAATCTTAGATTTTCCAGTTCTTCTTGATTCAGTCTAGGAAGGTTGTATTTTTCTAAGTACTGGTCCATTTCTTCTAGGTTATTAAATTTGGTGTTATATACTTTTTCATAGTATTCTTGTATGATTATTTGTATTTCTGTGATGTCAGTTGTAATTTCTCCTCTTTAATCCCTGATTTTGTTTATTTGTGTCCTTTCTCTTTTTTCTTTAGTGAGTATAGCCAGGAGTTTGTCAATTTTATTAACCTTCTCAAAGAACCAGTTCTTTGTTGTATTTATTTTTTTCTATTTTTTTTGTTTGTTCATTTTCAATTTCATTTATTTCTGCTCTAATTTTGATTATTTCTTTCCTTATGCTGACATTAGGCTTTATTTGTTCTTCCTTTTCTAGTTTTTTTAAGATGAAGTGTTAGGTTGTTTATTTGGGCTTGTTCTTGTTTTTGGAGGTAGGCCTGTAATGATATGAACTTTCCTCTTATAACCGCTTTTGCCATGTCCCAAAAGTTTTGATATGTTGTACTATCATTATCATTTGTTTCTATTTATTTCTTGATCTCTTTTTTTATTTCTTCTCTGACCCAGTTATTCTTCAGTAGCATGTTGTTTAATCTCCATGTATTTGTTGTTCTTCCTGCTTTCTTTTTGCAGTTGATCTTTAGTTTCAAATCATTAATGTCAGAGAATATGGTTGATTCGATTTCAACCCTCTTCTATTTGTTGAAGCACTCTCTGTGTCCCAGTACATGGTCGATTCTTGAGAATGTTCAATGTGCACTAGAGAAGAATGTAGAAGCAGCTGTTTGGGGGTGGAAGGCTCTATAAATGTCAATTATGTCTAGTTGGTCTAATGTGTCATTTAAGGATGTTATTTCCTTATTGATTTTCTGTTTGGAGGATCTGTCCATATCTGACAGTGGGGTATTTAGGTCCCCTACTACGATAGTGTTTTGGTCTGTTTCTCCCTTTAGTTCTGTTAGTAATTGCTTTACATATTTTAGGGCTCCCTGATTGGGAGCATAGATATTAATAAGTGTTATGTCTTCTTGGTGCATGATTCCCTTTATCATTATGAAGTGTCCCTCAGTATCTTTCTTTACCTTTTTTATTTTGATGTCTGTTTCATCTGATAATAGTACCGCTATTCCTGCTTTTCTCAGAATGCCATTTGCTTGAAATATCATTTTTCACCCTTTCATTTTGAGTATCGTTTGTTTTTGGAGCTGAGATGTGTCTCCTGGAGGCAGCATATGGTTGGGTTTTGTTTTTTGATCCATTCTGTAACTCTGTGCCTTTTTGTTAGTGAGTTCAGTCCATTTACATTTAGGGTGATTATTATAGCCATTTTATCTTTTGCTTTCTGGTAGCTTGGTGTTTTCATGGCTTCCTTATCCTTGTGTTTCTGTTTATTTTGGCTGACTTTTGTGCGTTTTGCCTCTGGTTCTTCTTGTTTTATGTTATCTACTTCAGTTCTGAATCTTTGGTGTATGGTTACCATTACAAATACGTAAAGGATAGTTATATATATACAATCATCCATTTTCTTCTATGCGTGCCTTATCTCCATTCTCCTTTGTGAATTTGGATCTTTGAATCCTCCCCTTTTCAGTCGTTGTTATCTCAATTTGTCCCTATGTATGCTGAACATTCATTACTATCTTGTTATAACAATTCTCTTTTTATTATTTAAGCTTATAATGCCCTGTTCTTAGTAAGGGTTGCACTCCTCTGCTTTATTTTGCCTGATAGTCACGTTACTCCTAATTATGTATTTTTTGTTTTGTTTTGTTATTTTGTTTTAGATGAGCTGACACCTTTCAGTATTTCCTGTAGTGTAGGCCTTGTAGTAGAGAATTTCCTCAATTTTTGTATGTCTGAAAAGATCTTAATTTCTCCTTCATATCTAAAGAGCTTAGCTAGATACATTATTCTAGGCTGGTAGTTCCTTTCACTTAATATTTTAAATATTTGATTCCATTCCTTTCTGGCTTATAAGGTCTGTGCTGAGAAGTCCGATGATAATCTAATGGGTTTTCCTTTATAAATTACCATTTTCTTCTCCCTCGCTGCCCTGAGAATTCTGTCTTTGTCATGGATTTTTGATAATTTTAATACAATGTGTCTTGGTGAAGGCCTTTTGGGGTTGAGGTAATAGGTGTTCTGTTGACCTCTTGAATTCCAAGCTCCAGCTCATTCCTTAGATTTGGGAAATTCTTGTCCACTATTTGTCTGAAAATGCTTTCTAGTCCCTGCTCCTTTTCCTCACCTTTGGTAATGCCCATTATTCTTATGTTTCCTCTCCTGATGGTATCAGCTAGTTCTTGTATTCCTATTTCATTATTTTTCATTCTCCAGTTTCTCTCTTCCTCCTTCTGATTTATTTCTAGATTTCTGTCTTCGATTTCACTGATCCTTTCCTCCATTTGGTCGACTCTATTTCCCAAGCTTGCTATTTCATTTTTCAACTTGCTGTGTGATTTTTTATCTCTAGAAGTTCTATTTGCTTCTTTTTGAGGATTTCAGTCTCCTTGCTCTGCTCATCCAGTTGTTTTTTTTCAATTCCTGAAATTTTTGATATGACTCATTTTGGAACTCACTGAGTTTTTTCAGAAGTATCATCCTGAATTCTCTGTCATTTAAGTTGCATATTTCTATGTCCATAAGTTTATTTTCTGGAGATTTTTCTCTTTCTTTCTGAAAAGCCTTGTCACCTCGGTTGTTCATTGTGTAATGGACTATTTCTCTGCCTGGGCATTAATGGAAATGTATTCTGCTTTTTTTCCAGAAAGAAGATTATATAAAGGTCTCTCTTTAGCCTGCTGCAAAGAAGGCGATTTTCTTTTGGTTTCCAGTAGGTGGTGTCTAAGCATCTTGGATCCCTGCTTTATATAAAACCTTAATAATGCCTTTATATAATGCCTTTGTTTTTTTTGTAGATATTTAATCACGCTCGCTACTCTCAGTTTCAGTCCCTGTCAGTATTAACATCAGTTTTGGTAGCATTTGCTCGAATTCCCCTGGGACTCCATGGTGCTTGGTCTCGGAGGGTATGGGGGGAGGAGCCCTCTGGATTGGGGGTTGGGGGCTGCAGCTCAGCCTGGGTGGCCATTAAAAATCAACTGTTGTTTCTGTTCCATTCGCTTTTCTGCTTTCTGCCCTGATGACTTGGCCCTGCCTCTGGCTGCGTGGAACTTACAAACTCTCCCAGGCAGGGCTGTTCGGGGAAGTCGCCACACCTTCTCCCCTTCCCCTCCCCCTACAGGGAGCTCTGGTGGCTGCCAGAGACAGCTTCTTTATTTCTCCCATTCCACTACCTGACACCCTGGGTTCTGACCTGTGGTAGCTCTTATGCACAGATCCCACGCTCAGGCATGCTGATGTGCAGTTTTGGTATTTTTTATTGAGTTTTAGATGTTCAACTTATTGTTGTTTCAAGGGGAGAGATCTAGGGACATCTCTCACTCCACCATGTTTCCTTTCAATTGACTAGCCTTTAAAAAATTTTTTTTTATATGGACCTTTTTATTTTCATTCAACTTAAAAGACTATCCAAACTGGAATTTATCATTTGCTCACAGACTCACCCTTCCCTTGTGTAAATGCTATAGAAGCAGGAAATATGTATTCCATGTGTATAATTTTATTCTCAATTCTGGCAAGTACCTGGCATGGGATAAGCATATAGTAAATGTTGCTGAATGACTTAATCAATGAATGAAAACTCATTTAAGGGATATTTTGTTTTCCTACATCTCTAACTAGATATCTTAAATTTCCTTCTTTGTATTTTCTTTCTCTGCCACCACTTAAATGTTCTCCAGTTTTGACGCTAGGTCTTCTAGTCATCTCACTCCAAACTCCCTTTCTGTCTTCTTTTGGAGAGCCATGACTGTGACTACTATATTATATTGACGACTATTTATGTTTGGATTTCGAGTTTCAAATTTACAAAAAGCTTCAGACTCACATTTTCAATTTCCTACTGTATACCATCAGAATCCACTAAAAGTTAACACTGTGTCCAGCAACCTGTTTTTGCCATCCATCACAATCTACTCTATGTCTTTTATTCACTACCCTGGATTATGGAATCATACTTGTCCAAGGTAGACTCTGCCTTTATCTTCTCATATCATTGGATCAGTCACCAAATCCTTTGTTGCCCAATTCATAGAATTTCAAATTTAGTTACCTTTTTACGTTAAATGCTACTATTTGATCAATATCACTATTTCCTTTCCTCACAGCAACACTCTCCTAACCAATCTTCCTGTCACCATTTTAGTCCATCTTTCATGTTTCTGTATTGTCTACATGATTATCCTTTTTAAATCAAACTTGACTATATATCTCCCTTGAACCTCCCCTACCCCCAAACCCCCGCTTTTGGCTCCTATATTTACACATAACCTATTTTTCTAGACTTTGCTCACAACTCCTCTCTACTCTTAACTCTTTCCTTCTTTAGCGAGCAATGCTGGACCCTCTATCAGTAAACTCAGTGGAATTTCTTTATCTATCCCTGACCATGCTACTTCCTTTAATGTCTTTTTGTGTATTTTTTAGAGAAATATATGTATTTTCCTCTGCCTGGAATAGCTTTTTGTCTCATTTTCACCTGAGGAATCATTTAGTACCCCTTTCAAGTAGATATTCTGAGCATATCTGTAGCTTCTAACATAGAAACATGGGTATGAATCTATCATTATTTGAAAAACAATCTTCCTTTATTTGAGAAAGTTATTCTCTTCTGCAAAGTCTCTAGCTTCCAGAGGGGAGAAGTGTGGGAGAAAGATGGATAGTACCGAACCACACAGGATCAAACAAATCAATCCTGCTAAATAGTGGAATAGCAGGAGTGGACTCTGACCAGGCTCACACCTAGCTTAGAAGCAGCTCAAGTTCTCCTTCTGCTCTGATGCTTTCTTGCAGACAGTCAGCCACTTTCTGTGTTTCCTTAGCATTCTGTTCATAGTTCCATTAAAGCACATATAGTATATAGTTTTCTAGTCATTTGTTGACATGCCTACTGAAATGGGAATTTGTTATGGAGAAGTTCAATTCATCTTTATATCCCAGGACATATGTTTACTCTAAACTCATTTATTTTGTGAATACATTTAAAAGAAAAAAAAAGGAGTAAGAAGCATGTTGAAGACCTATAATGAAAAACATATTATTCATACCTGTCAAGGTTCTTAGATTATATATTTCTAGAGAGTAGACTGTACCTGCCATGGCAAAACTTTTTAATAAATGGTTCTGCTTAAAGGAAGTCTTTAAAATATCAGTTTCTTATGTCTTCAGATTGATATTTCAGTTTATCTGGAACAGAACTTTTGTTTAGGAGCCTTTTATGTAGCTTCATATATTGAGATTAGCTTCTGATGGACACTTTTGTGGCATGAGCAAGCCCACAACTTCTGTGATCCCGGGTATGTAAAATCATTTAAATAGGAAAGAGAAGGGGACTTGGCCCAAGAATCCCAGGGTCTACTTGGAAGAAAATGAACAATATTTTTCTTCTCTCATTCAATATAAAATAATATTTTTATTTAAAATGCTTGCCTTTGTAGGCACTATGTAAATATTCTTTTAATCATCAGATCATTTATTAAAAAGTATGATATTGGCTCATATTAGAAATATATAATCTAAGAACTTGAGAGTTATTAAGAATAGGTTTTTCATTGCAGTGTTAGGGAGATTTACTTTAGTGAACTACAGAGCCCCAGTCAAGATTGAACGAGGTATATCTAACAAGGTTCCTGGAATAAGATCACCTTAGAGAGGTAGGAATTCAAAGCTTGAATAACCTGAGTTACTGCGGGCAAGTGTAGATTTAACTGCGGTTACTTCTGGTAGTTGCTTTAAATCTAAATACTCAGCAAGAAATTTTCTTTGGGGAATATTATCTGTATATATTGTGAACTAAAACAACTACAATTTGGAGCCCACAAGTGGTACCACATCAGAAGCTTTGTAGGCATAGGGACCTGGTATTATCTTGCGGACAAGTTTCCAAAGGATTTTGCAGGATTCTGTTACACAATAAAGGCAATAATACTTTCATCAGTCTCCAAATTGTTCTATGCCTGGTGTCAGTAGAAAGCTGACTTACCTTTGGACTGGGTAAGTCCCTGGAATTCCTTGAGAATTAAAAGGCAGGGAAAAATAAGTCTTGATGGGGACTGATGAGAATCCTGCTAAATCAAGAGGAATGTGAATGATTAAAGAATAAAGAGACGTCATATTTATTCTCTGCAGTTATGATGAGGCTATTAGTAGTTAACAGAGTGCTTTGTAGAAGTACTTATTTATATTTTGTAGAAGTCCAGTGATTGACATCTTTCAGTGAAATCACGAAGTTGTGAGTATTTAATAAGTAAAAAGTACTATGCACATGAAAAAATCTGTTTTATTAGTATGAATTTACAATTTACATAATAAGAATATCTAAACATGTTGTAGCAGTTACTTTGAGTAAAATTATTTTTTATCTTTTTACATGTCAGTTTTTTTTTTCATACTATATATACATAATTTTTTAACATTTTATTTTTTTATTTTCCCCCTCCCTTCTGGTAACCACTAGTCCATTGTCCATGCCCATGAGTCTGTGTCCTGTTCATTTGTTGCTTTTAGGTTCATATCCCACATATGTGATATCATGTGATTTTCAACCTTTTCTGTCTGGCTTATTTCGCTTAGTATGATTATTTCAAGGTCCATCCATGTTGTTGCAAATGGCAGTATTTCATCTCTTCTTACGGCTGAGTAAAATTATTTTGAATAATCTGAATGAAGTAACCTTACCATTATTTCTCTGATTTTGTACAAGGAAACTATCCCAGGCGTGCATCAATCATAAACTATTTATCCAAGGCTGTGATGCAGATGTGTTTAACTCTAAAATACAAATGACATATATTTAGGAGAAAATCATTTTCCAACTAGAAGAAAAAAGGCAAGACTTTTGTTATCTTTTGTGACACATTTAATCATGTGGCTTTACATTCATTATGGATATCTCTGAAGAGTACCAAAACAGACAGGCGAAAAGGGAAAGATTAAATCATGTTCGGTCAACCACTTGTTTGCCCACACTGTGCCAAAAATAAACATGCCATTTAAATTTTTTTCTTCACCAAAACTGGCTGATTTTCCCTTCACTCTCATCTTTATTATTTTCTTCCTTCTTGCTTTGCTCTTCCTTCTTTTAGTTTGCTCTTCTTTTGCTCTTTCTTAGAGTAGATGTTTAGGCTATTTATTTAAATTTTTTTCTAATGTAGTTATGTAAAGTCTCCCTCTAAGCACTACTTTTACTTCATTTCATAATTTCAGTAACATATAAAGATATGCTCCTATATAATTTCACTTCCCTTCTTCCTTTATACTGTCATTGTCATAGATTATATCTTTAGATATTTTGTGCCATTCAACTTAGATTGAGAAAAATTGCACTGAGTTATCCTTTAAATCAGATAGTAAAACAAAATAGAGTGTACAAAAAATACATTTACGCTCTCTTCTATGTTTATATAGTTATCTTTTCTAATGTTCTTTGTTTTTTCATATAGATTCCAGTTACTGTCTGTTGTCATTCATTTCAATCTGAAGGACTTCCTTTAGAATTTTTTGTAAGACAAATTTGGTAGCAACAAAGAATATTAGTTTTGTTTTTTTTTTTTTTTTGTATATCTAGGAATGTCTTAATATCGCCTTCATTTCTGAAGGATAGCTCTGCTAGAAATAGGAGTCTCAGTTGGTAGTTTCTTTCAGCATTTTGAAAATGCTATCTCACTGCCTCTGGCCTTCATGGTTTTCTATGTGAAATCGGCTGTTATTGAGGATCCTTTAAATGTTAGGAGTCACTTGTTGCTTTCAAGATTCTTTCTTTGTCATCGACTTTAATAATTTAATTGTAACCTGTTTCAGTGTGCACCTTTCTTTGCCATTATCCTACTCGGAGTTGACATGCTCCTTGGATGTATGGATTTGTATCTTTCATTAAATTTGAGAATTTTTTTATTGTTATTTTTACAAATCTTCTCTTCTCTTTCTTTCACCTCTCTTTCTAAGACTTTTATATGCATATGTTTCCATGCTTTATAGTATCCCACAAGTTTCTGATGCTTGGTTGATTTTTCTTGATTATTTTTGTTTGTTTGTTTATCAATTGGCCTGTCTTCAAGGTCACTGGTTTTTCCCTCTGCCACCTAAAATCTCTTATTAAAGTGCTTTAGTAATTCCATAATTCTGCATAATATTTTTCAGTTCCATAATTTCTACTTGGTTTCTTTTTAATTTATATCTCTTTATTTATATTTTTATATTTTCTTTAGTCCTTCAGATATAATTTCTTTTAGGTCTTTGAACATTTTTAAAATAGCTGATATAAAGACTTGTCTAGTTCAATATCTATGTTGTCTGAGGGAAAACTTCTATTGATTTTTTTCTGAGAATGAGATACACTTTTTAATTTCTTTTTACTTTTCATAATTTAAAACTAGATGTTGCAAATAACATAATGTGGCAGCTTTGGAAAATAGGTCCTCCCCCTTCCCCAGGGTTGTTGTGGTTGTTGTTTATTGTAGTTGTTCTTTGTTTAGTGAATTTTCTAAATTAATTCTGTAAAGTCTGTGTCTTTGTCATACATGGGTACCGAAGCCTTCACAGTCTATTTAGTTAGCTGATGATTTTACTAAGATTTTTAAAATTCTTGAACCACAATTCTCATAGTCTTTGCTGCAGAACTCTGCGTGTTGAAACATGCTAACACTCAAGCAGGCAGTTTACAACTCTGATTTACTTTTTTTCCTGTTGTCAATACCTTAAGGAGGTGAAACGTGAACATTTAGAACCTTTTCCTGAGCAAATTCACAGATGTGCAGAGCCCTGGACATGTGCATGGCTTTCTAGATATCCAGGAATATGAAAGGGCTTTTGCAGGCCTCTATAAATATCTAATTTTTCAGCTTCTACTTTTAAGCTTTTGATCAGTCTGGTTTTTTGTTGTTATTGTTTGTTTTTTTGTTTTGTGCTAACTGATCTATCATCTCAAGTTGTCATGATGTTAAAACATTTGACCAAGCTTCCTTTACCCCTTCACTCCACTCATCAAGGAGGGGCATTGAGTACTAGCTAAGTTTGAATGAGGTCAAATAAAGACAAACCTTTTGAGTGGTGCCTTCCAAGTTACCATCAGACAGATCAAATAGAGGAGATTCTTTGAGAATGAGATCCATTTTCCTCCCTGTAGTACTGGCAACACAAAATGTTATTTTTAAGTCTACCACTGATCTGGAGAATGGGAGATGAACTACAGTAAATTAAAACACCACAAAGCTTGTTTTTTATTAATAGCCTTTTTTTTTTTTTTTTTTTTGATTAAATGCTCCTCAGGTTGCTTCAAGCCTTTGGTTAATTTCTAAAGTTTTAAAAATGTTCATTCTGACAAAATTTTTCAGTTTAATTTTGTTGATTTTATGGAATAACATACTTTTAAATGTCCTTAATCTTCCATTTTCACTGAAGTCACCATAAATGATTGATTTTTAAAAAAAATTATAATGATGTTGAGCTCAAGTAGACATATAAAAGGATATTTTAATAACTCAGTCTCCAACTTAAAGTAATTATATCTTTATTGAACATATGCGATTGGCAATGTGCTAGGGGATTTAATGATTTGTCAGATTTAATCTTTTTAATACCTGAAACCGGTTGGTACCATTACTTACTTCCATTTTACACATGAAGAAACAGAGAGAGAGAGAAGAGAGAGAGAGAATGAATTAATTTGCTTAGGAGCCAAACCTAGCAAGCTAACTTAAGATCCATTGCTTATATTAACTATCATGTTAGGTTATCTTTCAAAAATTCAAGTTTAAGATAATTGGAAATTCTCAATAGGATAAATAATTTCCTGTTATGGGTGATATTGAGAGCATTTTTACATTATATGCATGGTAGGTTCTAATGATTTTGAGCATTTATTATACAAAACACTTTACCTATAATGTCATAGTAGACCTCAAAATAACTTAATGGAATACTTCTATTAGTCTTATCTTTAAATTGGAAAAGTAATACTTAGAAAATTTAAATTACTTCCTCAAAATAAAGGCCATAAATGAAATTTAATTCAAAACTGAAAAAAATCACTAAAAAAAAAATCACTAAAAAAATCTCATTATCTTCATCTCAAATTGGCTTTAGTGATGTATTTGGGCCCCAAAAAAAAAAAAAAAATCGGATTATTCTTTCACATAGTAACCTATTACTTTTCAGGAAACAACTGAGAAAAAAATGTATAGGAATTTTTATCTTATTTTAATATTAACTAACATTCATTTAACATCTACTGCATTCTTGCTATACATTATCTCTAATCCTCATATCAATCCAGTAAGATGGGTATCTTAACTCCTTTTCTTATATAAAAACTAAAGGTCAGAAAATGTAAGTATTGCCTAAAGTTACACAGTTAAATGGCTGACCTGGAAATCAATTCAAACTTATTTATCCCAGAGCACAAGCATTCTCCATTGTGCACAGCTGCTCAGTAATTAGTAGACAAAATATTTGGGAGATATTGTAGGAGATAAATGAGTATCAAAAGCACACAATGGCAAGGCACCATACTCATACTAAGACTTAATTTTTTTGAGAATGATTGCTCTTTATTTTTGAAGCTCAAAATGGAGAATTTCAAACTTAACACAAATAGAAGCTTATATCCTACTAAGAATACTTCTCAGACACTAGAAAGTACTCAAATATAATCCAAAATGTGCTAATCAATTCTTCTCTTTTAAAACTGAAAGAAAAGCAAGTTAAAAAAAAAAAAGAAGAATGTTTTCTTCACTCCTCCACTGGTGCAATACCAATCCTCAAAACTACAGCTGGTTCTTAGTACTATGTATTATTATAATGCTCTTCTAATATTCTGCTAGGTTTTTGGTAATCATAGGGGAAAACCAAATCCCCAATCTCGGGGAGTTCCCATTATTTATCTAATAACATATCACATCATTTCTGTAAAATAGAGTCACATATTCTGGATATGGAAAAAATGACAGGCTTCTAGTCTTCCTTTGCTCTTCTCTAAATATTCAAAGCCCATGACTTTAAATCTTCATTTATCCATGCAACAGAATAGAAAGGTTAAAATACTATTCTAGTTTTACCGGTATTATCACTGCCTATGATCAATAATACCCTTGCTTTTAAGATTAGAAAATTAAAGCCAGAATGAGTTAAGCAACATACATAAGATTATACAGCAGATGGACATGAGGGATATTTGAACTCAAAAATTTTAGCACCAGAATCCTTTTTGTACCACTGCATTATAAGTTCTGACATATAAAACCAACAGTGGCAAATGTGTACTATTTAATTAAATAATGTTGTGTTAAGCATCAGTAAAGTATAATTCCACTATGATTAAGGACATAGTTAAAATAGGTTACAAAATGGAACATATTTGGAAAAGTATTAGAAACCTACATGATGGAAAAAAAAATTGATATCTTTAACATAAAAGTTATTTAAAGTCAATAATAAATTGACACATTACATAGTAAAATAGATTAAGATAAGAAACAAAAGGAGAGTTATAAGCGGCCAATTAGCTCAAGAAAATAGGTTGTATTCTCTGCTATCTAAAAGAATGTAACTCACAGTCTCATGAAATGCTAGTTTACCTATGCAATTAGCAAAGGTTAAAATTTTTAAAAAGTAATTTGCAGTTTTGGAGAGAATATGTGGAAAATGACACACAATAATTTTATAAGCTTTTGCAAAAAAAAAAGATAGGAAACAAAAATATAAGGTAAGCAGAAAAGCAACTGTCTACATTAAATAAAATACATGTAAAGTCAACATGTCTAAGGATATAATTAAAGCAGGATACAAAAGTAGACATATGATTAAAACCAAAAGTCTGAAGTATGCCTTAAAGATACATAGAAAAAACAAAACAAAACAAAACAAAACACTGTTCTTCCTTCAAAAACTCCATTCTCTTAGACCTTAGATATGTTTTTAACAATGGCATGTTTTTCATTCAAAAATTCACATATATAATTTTTATTTTTATGGAATGTGGAGGAGAAAGAAACTTTCTTCTAACTTCTTAGGTTCTTTCGGTTGGTCTCACAATTATACCTACACGAGTCAGATTAGATTAACAAGAGAAAAGAACCAAATTTAATTGCATGCAAACATATGGGACTCCGCATTACAAGAGAGAGTCAGAGACCCCCACGTACACGAGAGATCCAGAGACAGAAAGTTAAAATGAAGAATATGTAACATTCTGAGCTAAGGACGAGGTAAGGTGCCTTGGGACATCAGGGGAGAGGAGGGTCATTTTCAGGAAGATAAGAAGAGCAGATTTTCAGGAATTAGACATTTGTCCTACCCTATAGATAGGTCATAAAAAATTTTCTCTGGCAATAACTCTTATTATGGGCAATGCTCCAAATTTAAATTCTTTGCGGGAGAGATAAATGTTTCTCCTAACTACACAGGGTCTAAATTACCTTCAGCTCAAAATAATTCACATACCAAAGTGATACATCTTAGGGTGGCAACTTCAGGAATGGCACTATGCTTTATAGGTTTTAAAACTTCAGACTTACATCAAATGTAAGTGACTGGTTCCTAAAACTGGTTCTACATTAAGCTTTTTAGTTATATAGAGTAAGTGTAAGAGACAGAACAAATTTGAGTCTGAAAAGTGTATGTTGTCTCATTCTTTAAAATGTTATTTTATGATAGAAGCAGTAATTACATTACTGCTGTAAGATGAAAGTCTAATTGAATCCTTAATGTGATTTAGCATGGAAAGAAACTTCTTAAATGTCCATTAAATAATTCAAATGTACTAGCTGTAAGCTCAAACATTATTTAGAAAGAGCTATAATATTTTCCCCGTTCAGATATTAAATCCCTAATTTGCAGGTATTTCTTTTCTTACAGTAGTAGAGCACTTATATACTTTCCTAAAGTGCTTTAATGTGTGTTTTCACATTTGATGGTCATAATTATGTAAAGAAAGCAAATGTAATCACCTTTATTTTGAATACTAGGAAACTGAGGTGTAATGACTTCAAATGCTGTATGTAAGGCTCACAGAATGTTGGTGACTGTTTCACGAAGTGTAGTGTTGGTTTTTTAATTTTATTTTTGGTCTATTTTTTTTTTCTTTTTTTCAAGGGTCGTTGAAGCCTAGGTGGGGGAAGGTACTACCTTTATTCATTTGCACATTCATTTAAAGACTAACATGTTTAAAATTCTATTGAACCAAATCGA
Organism: Pteropus medius; assembly: GCF_902729225.1. NCBI lineage: Eukaryota > Metazoa > Chordata > Mammalia > Chiroptera > Pteropodidae > Pteropus > Pteropus medius. The sequence continues at coordinate 28,840,585 of NW_024349802.1, read as the reverse complement.
CCTTTCTTTTTCTTTCATATTCTCTTGTCAAATTTGCTTTTCTGAATAAGGTTTTATCATCACATATCTTCCTCCAAACCTGAATTTGGAGGAACAAATAAAACATGCTGTATATCTCTTAGCACAGTGTCCTTCAATAGGAATGTAATCCTATATAATTTAAATTTTCTAGTAGCCACATTTTAAAAAATTAAAAGAAAGAGGTAAATTATTTTTTTATTATATTTTATTTGACCCAATATGTCTAAGATATAATTTAGACTTATAATTGATATAGAAATTATTCATTAGATATTTTGCATTCTTTTTCTGTACTGTCTTTGATGTTTCATGTATATTTTAGACTGATAGTACATCTCAATTTGAACTAGACACATTTCAAGTTCCTAATAGTTAAATGATTGGACACCACAGTCTGAGAGCAGTTGAGACCTCTGAATGTCTACTTTGACTCTTAGTTAAATAAAATTTAAAATATTTCCAGACTTTAAATGGACTCTGGGGAATACATCTGCTTGCAGAGTTAACATTGAAGCTCTGCTAGTTAGTCTTTGTTCACATAATCTGTGCATAATTAATTAATTGAAATGTGAACTTTTTTTTTAATTGACTTTGTTCTTTCTTAGCTTCTCACTTTTCTCTGACCTTCTTTCTTTTTGCAGTAAGATCTTTCCCATCTTCACAAAGACAGGAGCAGTAACTTACATGTCTTAGAGCAAAGAAAGTTTCCTCTTTCAAAAGAATCTCATTTCCCTTATTGATGCCTGATCTCCACAACAGTTATTTAGTTCTTTTTTGAATTAGTTCTTCTTTTTTTATTTAGTTCTTCTTTTTAGTTCTTACTTTGTTAATCTACTAGATTAATAGACATCTGTAATAGACAAACTAAAATTTCAATTGCTAAATCCAAAATTTACTTCTCTTCCAGATAATAGGCCAAATACAGGCTACTTTTTAGCAAGGGCCCTGGGGAAGGGATGGTGGTACTTTCATTGCAAAAAGTCATTCAGATTCTAAGCAGACTAAGGCCTTGCCTTTGAACATATAGTTTTCAAAATAGTTCTTTCAAGTATTCAGTAAATAAAGAACAAGCATAGAGAAGGCAATACATTCCCTAACCACCTAAATCTATAAGCAACATGCATCATTTTTACTCATGTTCCATCACAAGAGCTAGTCACATAGACTAAATAAAAAGAAGATTGGGAAATATACTGCCTGACTGCTCTGTGTTTCCTAGCACCAGCTCTTATAGGTGGAAATAGGACATACATCCTTGGTGGACACCAAGACTTCTCTGCCACAAATACTGATCTCTTTCAACTATAAATCTTCTTGTGGAGGATCCACCAAAACTAAGAAAAGCAGCAGTGATAAACTAGAGTTGTAGAGACTGGGATCCAAATTCTTATTCTAGTATTTGAACAAATTAATCAGCTTCATTAAATCTAGTTTTTCCAATTTGTATCAATATGGTTAGGAATTTTGGCAGAGATGGAAATTGTTTTCCTAATATCATTATTCTTTTCTTATATATAAAATAAACCCCAGTTTTTTGGGGGTGAGGAATTCATCCAGCTAATACCTATATTTCCCAGTTATGGGTGAACATATAATTAATTTTTGGCCAATGACAAATTTGATTATTCATTATTTTTGATTTGGTTAATGTTTAGTGATGCTTCCACATGAAAGTATAAAAAATTTTCAGAGGTTCAGGTCCTTTCTTAGGAGAAGTATATCATAAGGAGTAGGTAAATATATACAGAATTTCTGAGGAATTAAAAATGTTGTATATAAGGTAGGATAGGCTATAATATGCTCTAATAAAAAACAATCCCACAATTCAATGGCTCTACTCAATTAAAAAATTATTTATGATTCACACAAATTCTGCTGCAAATTTAGGTAATTCTCGGTGGGATCTATTCTTCATGCAGTAGATCAGCATCAGGGGCTAATGACGTATTTTCTTTCCTTCAAATTTGGAGATTCCCTAAAAAACAGCACAGACATTAAAATCATACTGACAAAACAATGAAAGAACGTTTACACATGTGAATATATCTCTAGTATCCTCCAGTTTTGTGTACTGTTTTCCAATATCTTAATATGTGTGAGGTTAAAAAAAAAACTCCTTTGAGAAGCTTTGAATAATTGTTAATAAATAGCTTTCATTTCAAAATACACTATGCATAATTATTCATCCACTTTGCCACCAACTCTGTTTCAGTTAACTAAATATGATTCTCATGTATAGGCCTTTCTTCAAAAGCTGTCTTCAAATCACTGTTTTCTGAAAGCTACCAGTTAAAGAATGACATCTTGCCAAAGTAGACTAATGGAAGTCAAATCTCATTGTAAAAGCAGAACTGAAATTATGTTTTATGCACATCTGGCAACACATCACTTGTACATAAGAAAGGCGTGAATAAGATTATATCCCAAATAAATTATCCACTGATTATGACAATTAACTAGCTGTCATAGGTATTCAGTTATCTAATTATCTGCTAAAATTGTGTGCCAGGTGTTTCCTATGTCCAAATTTCTATTATGTTAAATTTTATTAACACATCTGCTTCATTTTGAGAAACATTCCTACTTATGGTACCTGGACCGGGTGAAACTATTTCTTTTCTTTTTGTTCATATTTAAAGACCCAAGTTTATAAAGGAAGCCATCTGAATAATGCATGCAGAATGTGTATAGATTCAAACTCATTTGTCCACATCACAGCAACTGTTTGTACTGGCCCAACTGCTTACTGTGCATGCAGATGTTAAATTGTGCATCCTTGATCATCTGTTCATAATGCAAAATGACAGGTTGACTTGTTTTTATCTAGCAGAAATAACTCAAGCATCCACATTGGCAAATTTGACCCAGAAGGTTTTATGAAATGTTTTGCAGTGGAAACTGTGGATGAATTAAAATGCATTTTATCATTTCCGTGTATGAGCATATGTGTATGTGTTCATTGCACAGTGTTTAAAAAATACTAGAGATTTTCCTTCTTGAGCTCCAAAAAGAAGCAATTTTCCCCATCCATCAAAAGAGTGTAAATAACATTGTTTTTCCTTTTTTGGTTTTACCTCCCACTATAAAATAGCTGTGAGCAATGTGCTCAGGACTACAGGTACCTGCTTTAGCAAATATAAAGAAACGTATTCTTTGAAACTGCATTTTTATTTATACAGAAATTCGTGTAAGATTTTACAAAGACTTGTTGGTCTCTACCCTTTTTATAGTAGTGAATATACCTCCTACTGAAGCCAGGAATAAACCTTGTTCCATAAAACAAGTGACTTAAAAGGCTTTTGATTGCATTGTCCAATGTTGTGTCAAAAGTACCCATATGTTGGCAACCATCGATGAACATAAAAAATACATATATAAATATAAATGCAAAAAACACGGGTAGAAAGCATAAAAAAGAAATTGCTTTCTATATACATGGTTCTGATTTTTGACAGAACCAGAATTAACCATAATTTTTTCCTCATTGTCTCTTCCTACTTCAAATTCTAAATAATTATCTAGATATTTTCAACACCTAACTGATTTTTCTGCTACCTGTACTCTCTTCTCAGCCCTTAACCATTTACTCTTCCTTATAAAATCTAAATAGAGCTTCAAGAGAATATCTTTATGAGCCTGATCTTATCATCTTATGCTATTTCCTCCTGTGGGGCTTCTGTGGATTTGGGGTTAAGTATAATCTTTATAAGGCTTATATGAAGAACCAAGTCTAAATCATTCACTTAGCTGTGAGAGATTCTCTACTATAGAACCACTAACTGGTTTTCTAGCCTTACTCTTTGCCATATTCCATGCTTTTCCTTATTCTTATCCATTTTCATCACCTCAATAACACTCATTTAAACATTACTCTCCCAAGTAGCACATATTGCTTCACTTGAGAGTCCTTGTTAATATATATTATATATGATATATATTTCTAAAATGTTTTTTTCTGAAATATCCACTTGTTAAAACATTAACATATTTTTATTTCTTTTCCCCCTCTTTGATTCCGCCCCCACCCTTCCACCCCGACCTATGGATGTTGCCGTTTCCCCTTGAGAACTGGATATCTGAAGGCGGGGCATCTCCTCCCATATGTTTGAGGCGTGCACCTGGGGCCTGGCACACCCAATGCACCCGGGGGGCCTGGCACACCCGGGGTATGGTCCATCGCTCCACCTGGGGCATGCAAACCCAGGACCTTCTGCGTGTAAAGCAGACATGCAAACCACCACACTATGGAGCCACCCCCGACATATTTTTATGGATCTGCCAGTTTCTCTAAGCAACCAACTTTGCCCACCCAAGCACAGCTACAACACTTTATTAATTTTTATTGTATTAATTCTATATCTGTTTTTCATCTGACTATCAGAGGTAATTATATCTAATCACACTATTAAATTGTAAGTGATTACATTTCACAGTGGAAATGGTACATTTTCCTTTGTCCTGCCTTCACAACTATCAATATGCTGAACACAAGAGGTAATGTTTGTTAAAACTGAATTGAGATCATTTGTTTATCAAGCAATGATTAGCCACTTAAATGCTTGGTGTGAGCTAAGAGTTTAGACAGCAAATATGAATGAAGCATAGAAATATAAAATATGTAATTCAGGGAGTTAACATCTGCACGATGGTAGAATAGGAAGTCCCGGCCCTTATCCACCATAGAAACACCAATTAATAACAATACACAGACCATAATACCTTTATGAGAACCCCAAAATCAGTTAAGAAGCGACAGCAGATAGGAAGAACACAGGACTAAGACCAATTACATTTATGGGGGGGGTTCACTTTATCCACATCTCCCCCTCCCTCAAATCATCACAGCTCAGCACAGAATAAGATCACCTTGATGATTTCTTCCATGAAGGAAAGAGAAAGTGAGGGGTGCATTTAATGTTCCCAGCCTCTCAGGGTGCTGCCTGTGAGACTCACTCCTCTCTCACCTTGCCCAGAGTTCTAAAGGATCCAGTATAGTTGGAATGTCTTGGAGCAGCTAAAACAGCAGGAGGGGTGGGTTGCTCTTAACAGATGGCAAGGATTTTAGCAGCTAGCTTGGGTCTACAGGACCGAGAAATGGCACACAATACTGAGATTTCTCCTTCAGGAAGGGGAGAAGTGGAACTTACTTTCAGCATCTCAGTGTACTGCCCTAGAAAAAACAAGAGGGAAGTTCTCATTACCTAGCAAGCTCAATTGGACTGAGAGAGGGTGCACTATCCTGAGTTTTCTTCTTCAGGAGGGATGGAGGGAGGGAGAGAAAGAAGTGGAGCTTTCATCTATTATCCCAGGAATTTGGTACACTGTACTAGGGGGAAGGGCAGACAATTCTCAGCATCTGTCCTGGCTCTATGGGATTGGTAAAAGGTGCAGAAGCCTGAGACTTTCACCCTAGGAGGAGAAGAACATGTGTATCCATAAAAAAGGTTTGAGATACTCTCAGAATCTCTGTGTGGGTTGACTGATGAAGGTCTTTTTCTGCCAAGGCTAGTCCATAAAGACTGGAAGAGGTGGCTGCTTCTTCAAATGTGCAGAGAGCAATGCAAAGCTATAAGGAACACAGCAAATTAGTGATATATGACTCTATCAAAGGAACAAAAAGTAACCAAAACTGACGATGAATCACCAAACACTGGATAAAAATAATTGTCTTAAAAAAACCTCAGTGAGCTGCAACAGAACACAGTTAGACAACTAAATGAAATTAGGAAAATAATACATGTACAAAAAGAGAATATCAACCAAGAGATAAAAACATTTAAAGAAAAAGAACAAAAAGATATTCTTGAGCTAAGGAGTACAAAAGCTAAACTAAGAAATGTAATAGAGAGCTTTAATAGCACAGCCAGTCAAACAGGAAAAATAATCAGAGAACTCACAGACAAGTTATTTGAAATTATCCAGTTAGGGATAACAATAAAAATAAAGAGTGAAGAAAATTTTGAGATACCATCAAGATAATCAATATATACATTATGGGAGTCCCAGAAGGAGAAGAAAGAGAAAGAGGCAGAAAGCTTATTTAGAGAAATAATGGCTAAAAACTTGTGTGAAGGAAAAAAGACATCCAGATTGAGGAATTTTGAAGGACTCCAAACAAGATGGTTCCGAAGAAGTTTACATTGAGATACATTATAGCCTAAAATTTAAAAATCAAAAACAAAAATGTCACAATCATCTCAATAAGTGAAGTGAAAGCACTTTACAGAATTTAACACCCTGTCATGATAAAAATGCTCAGCAAAATATGTATAGAAAAAAATGTATCTCAACATTACAAAGGCCATGTATGACAAACCCATAGCTAACATTATATTCAATGGTAAACACTGAAAATATTTCTCCTAAGATCAGGAACAAGACAAAGAGGCTCACTCTCACCACATTCATTCAACATGTACTGGAAGTCCTAATGCAATTAGGCAGAAAAGAGAAATAAAATATATTTAAATCAGAATAGAGAAAGTAAAATTGTCTTCGTTTGCTGATGACATAATCTTTTATAGTTAAAATCTTAAGACTATGAAAAATAATAATAAATTCAGTAAAGTGTAGGATATAAAATTAACATAAAAATTATTTGTGTTTTTATAAACTAGCAACAAATAATCTGAAAAAAATTAAAAACATAATTCTATTTACTAGAGCATCGAACATTTTTTTTTAATATTTAGGAATCAATTTACCCAATCAGGTGAAAAACTTGTATAGTAAAAACTACAGTACATTAATGAAAGATATTAAAGACACAAATAAATGGAAAGTTATTCCATCTATGTTCATGGATTGGGAGGCTTAATATTGTTTAAATGTCCATACTACTCAAAACAATCTACGGATTCAATTCTATTCCCATCAAAATACCAAATGGCATTTTTTACATAAATAGGAAAAAAAATCCTAAAATTCATATGGTATAGCAAAAGACCCAGAATAACCTAAGCAATCTTGGAAAGAAAGAAAGAAAGAAAAGAAAGAAAAGAAAGGAAAGGAAGGAAGGAAGGAAGGAAGGAAGGAAGGAAGGAAGGA